>NC_052533.1:67579975-67879975 GCF_016699485.2 Gallus gallus | reverse complement strand
AAAATAATCTCAAAGTTAGTCTAATTCAGAAAGACGTAACTGTCTTTTATGTCATCAAATGCATTAAGTTTTATATGGCTAAGTAAGTCCAGGGTGAGACTTAATATAGTTTCAGAGTCACTCTTCCGACTGACAAACGCTGCTTTCTCCACAGACACAGACAGCAATTCTGAGGACTCTGGAAATCAAAATGCAACCAGGTTTACAGGCTACAGTGCTGTCGGTTCGTCAAATATGAACAAGTCGTCTGCTCAGATCTCTTCAGCGAATAATGAAAATGGAAGCCTTTCAGAAGATCCTTTGAATGCAAAGTTTCAACACATTTCCTTTATGCCTGCCTTACACTGTGTGATGCACAGCGCTGCCCAAAAGCCTGAAGCAGTTGTCCCGCCCCCCATATCCGCAGATGGGAAGACAATGGGAATGCTTGTTACCACGCCTGTTGCTGTCTCACCGGTGAGAGAGTCTGCAAATTCACCTCCTGGTGGAATGGGCCCAGTGACTTCTGGCGAACCCGAGAAACGCCTTGAGCTGATGGCTTCCCCTTTGCCAGTCCCATCCACTTTTCTCCCGCATTCTGTCCAGCCTGGTAGCCCTGCTTTGCATTTGGCAATACACAGATTGAAAATGCCCTCTCCACAGGGATCGTCAGAAAGTTGCACAGTTAATGGACCACAGCAGCCAACAGGAAACTTAAGTATTGGATCACCAAATACTGCCTTTATCCCAGTCCACAATCCAGGTAGTTTCCCAGGATCCCCAGTTCCTACTACAGATCCCATCGCAAAACCTGCATCCCAGGTGGTAGGACTGAATCAAATGGTGCCTCACATTGAGGGAAACCCCGCAGCAATCCCTCAGCCTACCAATCTGAAGGTAGTTCTTCCAGCAGCTGGTCTCTCCACAGCAGCACCGCCACCTCCACCAGCTTCATACGCTTTGCCAGGCAGTCCTCATGCTACCAGTGTGTTGCCCAACCAGAATACAAACGTGCTAAACACTGTAGCAACTTCCTCACCACCTCAGTCAGCTGGTTTAGGTGTTGGTCAGATCCAGTCCTCCGTTCCTCCTGCAATACCTACACACACGCCAGGCCCTGCCCCTAGCCCAAGCCCTGCTTTAACACACAGCACTGCACAGAGCGACAGCACATCCTACATAAACGCTGTTGGAAATAATAACACTAATGGGACAATGTTACCTCCACAGCAGCTGGGTTCTGGTCCTTGTGGTTCTTGTGGACGTAGGTGTAGCTGTGGGACCAATGGAAGCCTTCAGATTAATAGCTATTTTTATCATAACCCACTTCATGGACAAGTCTACAGAGTTCCATCTTTCTTCACTCTGCCATCACTTTGCAATGGCAGCTACCTCAATCAAGCACATCAAAGCAATGGAACGCAACTTCCTTTCTTCCTGCCTCAGTCTCCGTATGCAAACGGGCTTATGCATGACCCAGTAATGGGGAGCCAAGCCAACTATGGTATGCAGCAGATGGCAGGATTTGGGAGGTTCTATCCTGTATATCCAGCACCTAACGTAGTTGCCAACACAAATGGGTCAGGACCCAAGAAGAATGGGAATGTTTCATGTTACAATTGTGGTGTAAGTGGACACTATGCGCAGGACTGTAAGCAGTCATCCATGGAGGCCAGTCAACAAGGTAATCATGATAACTCCCAACGGACTTGCTTTTGAGTTTAGCAGTTTCTCTTTACCTAACTGAATGTGCTGTTTCTGGTCTTGCAGAAAGGTGTGCGTGCGTGTGTATGTTTTGTGTAAATGGTTGTGCATTAGTGACCTGCTCTAAAACTGCAAAGTATCTTATCTCTGCTTCCAATTTCTGTAGAACAGCACAAGGTAAAAGGATTCACAGCACGAAGCAGAAAATGAGCATGATTCAGAGCTGGGAATTCCAACTCTACCTGTTCTAAATTGTCATTCTTTTCACTCACTTGTTTTTGGTATTACGTTTGAGGTTTGCATGTCGTTTCAATTTTTCCATTCCTGTTCAGTGTTTTTTGGAGAGAATTCATTGGCAAAAAGCAGAGAAAATATCAATTACTCTCTGTAATATGACTTAGAAGAATTCAAAAAACCAAACTGGCCATTTAATAATTTAACTTTTCTAAAGCTTACCTTTGCACAACCAGCCATCCTCTGTGCCCCATCATGAAATACGCAAATGAAATATGCTTGAACTTCTCAGACAAGCGAAAAGGCAGAAACCAATTGGAACTAAAAGTCGAAGGAATGGCTTCAGTCTTGCGTGCCGTTTCTTCCTCCATGCAAAAACAAGCAAACAAACAAAAACAGAGGAAATTCAGTGTTCACATGGAATGTAAACTACTTCTGATTCTTGGCCTGTGTCCATTCTGATTTGACTTGTCTGGTCAGGCTGGAACAGGAAAGACTAGCCATGATGGGGTCTCCTTTTCTTTGTATTTTTCCCACAAAGGTAAAATCTGGTATCTGCTGTCTATATTTTTTTTAAACTGATGTTTTTAGTGAGTGGTTGAAAGAAAATAGCGTAAGCTCTTAGGACCTACTTTAAACGGACTGGAGGATGATAGTGCCTTTTGAAGAGCATGTCCATTTTGATACCTTGTAGTGGTTTTGTAATCCATTTTAATTGTAAGCAGTGACTTAGTAGTTCTCTTTCCTGTTTTAGGCACTTACAGACTGAGATACGCACCTCCCCCTCCCCCTTCCAATGATACCTTGGATTCTGCAGACTGAAACAAGTAAACATTGCCTACTTAAACTGAAGCTTGGGGAATTGGGGGAAGGTGTGTGTGGGAGGTGGGGGGTGGTCTTGTGTTTTGGGACATTCCCAGTTTTATATTCTTTTGGAATTTTTCATTGCTATCGCACCTCTGTTCCGTACAAAAGAAGAAAGCTGAGTCCCTGGTCTCCTCCTGGTTCTACAAAAGGCTTGCGTAATGCATGTAATTCAGACACACAGCCAAACAATCAAAAAGAGCATTCGAACCATGCTTTTGCACTGAAGACTTGAGACATGTGCAATGTTTACTGCATCTAAAAAAAAAAGTCTCTGACCTCTGACATCACTGATGGAGCAGCCATATGGTGAAAGAAGAAAGTTGGTCATGTTCCCCACCACAATCTTCTTCCTCCCCATCCCTGTTCTCTTTATGCTGCTGTTTTATTTTCTTTTCCCTGTTTGTCCACGTGGATTTGTTGGGCTTGCATGAGTGTTTAGCGCAGTTCATACAGACCCTGCCCGTACTCTAAATTAACGCTCGTGAATCGAGGGGAGATGTTCAGACGTCCTATTAGGAGGGTCCAAAGGAACACGCCATACTGGATGTGTGCTGTATCTGATAATAGTACATATACACGGCTCTTGAGAGTCCCAGATAAATGAAAATACGTAGTGCAGGAAGTGGCTGAAACTGTGTGGACTTGAACAGATTTTTAAAGATAAACAAGCTTAAATTAACAGATTTTTCTTCCATTGTAGCTTTTTAGCCTGTATGTTCAGCAAAAAAAAAGGTGAAAAACTGGTATGAATGTTGTACTCAGTGTGTTTGCATTTGTAATGAAAGTTGACAGCATTTCTTTCCTTTTTTAAAGCTATTCTACATCGTGTCAACACAGAATGAACGTTACTTGATCGAATATTTTTTTTCCTAAACTATTACAGTGTTGCATTGTACTTAGAATGTAAATGTTTTATTTCAAACTGAACAAAAGCTATGGTTTTCTACAAACTAGTCAGGTATTAGTATTAGAACCTGTCTACCAAATAGCAAAGTCACTATTTTATAACAATTTACCACTATGCGTAATTACGGTATAATGTGAAAGACTGAAATGAGTGTTAAGATGGTATTAATCATGTCAGTATCACGAGTAAGTAAGTTTAATGCTGCTGTATTTTTTATTTTATTTTTAAAAGCCAATATATGTACTAAATTGCTTCCAGGTAATATTTGATTTCCTGAAGTGCACTGAGGTTATCTGGAAGATGAGTGTATTTTTTGACTGCTGCATTCAACACCGATGAACAACTACCACTGTATATCCATAGGGTTTGGCATTCCTCACAGTTCATGGCAGAAATCTTTTTCCTTAAACTCAGAGCTGGTGTCCAGTAGAGGGATGAGATAAAATCAATCTTCGGTTCAGCCGTCTAATAAATTGCTAAACAAACAAAAAACTTGAAGAAAAAAGCTTGATGACTACATTTCTTCATAGGTAGCATTTATATTTATAGCACCAGTGTACATTTTGAAACTTTTTTCTCGGAGGGGGGCTGGGGAGGGAGGTAGATGAAAGCTTTAATTTAAAAAAAACAAAAACAAAAAAAAGTTTAAGTAGTAAATGAAAATTATTTTGATTAAAATTTTTATTTGATCTGGGTATTTTTGGACCACTTGAAATGAATGAACTGCGTTTGAGTTGAAGTGAGGGTGTTAAACCACCAATGGACTCGTATTGTGAATTACCTGCCAGTTGTACTTTATGGAACTTATTTTATGATTTAAAATACTGTACTGTAAATAGGAGGTATGTTACCTTCTCTTTATTTGTATGTTTACCATATACTTTGATATTTGAAATGTACTGGAAAGGTCACTTATATTTCTAGAAGAGATTGGATTTTATGCAACCTTTTTCCTTGACTTAACAGCAATAAAAAAAGAAAAAAAGTACCTGCGTGCAAGTACTGTCCTTTATCACTGAGAACAACGAAATAAAAGTGATAGTCTGCCTCTCCGTAGAGGGATGGGTTTGTGGAGCGTTTTTGGCAAGCTACCGTTTGGCTTGGAATCTGTCGCTTCTGAGGCGAAGCTGATTGTGTTTGACTTAAGGTAAGAGCAGGCTCGTAACTGCAGTCAGGGTGCTGTCCCTGCTCTGAACTCCAGGGTAGACAGATCTCTTGGGAGATGGAGGATGGCCTTCTGTGATAGGTCCAGGACGTTGGCCTAAGCTCTTCTAGAACGGTTATGTCCATGTTTTGTTCCGGTGGCTCTTGCAGTTGAGGCGAGACGCAATTTAAACATACTTTTCTTTTTTTATTTGCTAAGTTTAAGACCGTTGTGCTCCTCAGTATAACGTGTGCATTAACTGGAAACTTCCAGCTGCTAAAATAGATAGAAGGACATTGGGAAATACTGGGGCTAGGGAAGTGACTTAGGGATGTGTAGATTACAGCTGAGTGGTCTGAATTTAATACCGAAATGTTTCCTGGTAGTTCTGAAAAACAGGAGGGTAGTCATTAATCTCACTTTCTCTCTGCTTTGTAGCTGGAGCTCCTAATTCCTAGCGCTTAGCAGTAGGTTATCTATGGAGCTGAGGACCACAGGCTGTCATGGATCTTTATTTCAGCTTACTCCCCTATTTCACGAGAAACCAGCTAACATGGGAAGGCTCAAAGTTGCCGTGAACCCAACCTTTTTTTCTCAGGCAACTTGCGTAACAGTGGGTATTTAAACCAGGCATCATGCAAAACATCATTATGCAAATACTCGGTTTCTTCAAGGATTTTTTATCCCTGTGTGTCTGCCCAAGGAATTTGGAGTCACCGTATTACTTTGGAAACGGAATCTGCTGCTTATCATTCCATCAGAGATAGCAATACTTTGGTTTGTCTGAATGACACCGTCTGTTTATGCTGCAAGCAGTCCTAACTGTAGTAGATCTTGCTTGCATCTATCAATTAAAACATGTAAAAATGCTTACCCTCCGGCACGGCAAATACTATAAAATGCCCCATTATTCTGCTGCTTGTTTTGCTAGGGGCCTAACAATTCTCTTAGCAGCTCTCCTCTTTGGTTACCATACCTGACATGTAGGCAATCAGGTTTAACTGTCTGCTGTTGGAGAGAGATTCTTCTGGGTGGCTTAGAAACAGGTGAATGCCGTGAAGTCGCAGGAGGCGATCCCACCGGCTGGTTGGCCCTAGCTGCTGTGCAAGCTGCCCAGGAGCGACTCCTAATACTGCATTGCTGCTCGTTTGTACTGCCTGATGCAGTAATACTACAGATGCAAACGTTTGGTGCCTAAAGCTGGAGCTAAACATGAGCAGTAAGTTGGACATGGGCAGGACTGCAAGATGGGAGCGTAGGGGAGAATATTGATGCACGTGGCTTGCTTACAAGTGAAGAGATGATCTAGTTCTCCCAGCTAAGCAATGTTAGGGTGGCAGTGATGACCTAATGTCTAGATCTTGGGGAATTGTCCTTTCTGATCAGGGCCGGTATTTAACAGCGCATCCTATCTTCAGCAGTTATCAGTAGCAGATATTTAGGAAGAAAGTCTTTTTAACAAGGGAGAGAGAGCAATGATAGTTCCTGCATATCTGTTGTGCTAGCGAAGTGAAGTGGATCTCCTTGATTCATCTTCACAATAGGTGGCAGCATAACTCCAGCAGCTGGATATACTGGCGCTTCTGAGACACCCTGCCAGGCGCTCCAGTTGTACTTGGTTTTAACACTTTCATGCCATGATAATGAGTTTGGGGGGTTTCTTTGACTAGTGATTTTTGTTACGTTAGTTTCTCTAGAGTTATCTCATGCTTAGGTATGTTCTACCAAGAAGAAGATAATTGTCTCTTGAAAAATAAGTAAGCTAAATGCGTATCTGAAATATTTACTGCCTGTTTTACTACTAAAATAGACCAGATCTCATAGGGAATATTGAATACCTGGAGAACAGCAGCCTAACTAAGTGAAAGTGGTATCTTAAGAACGATTGATAATTAGAAATGGTTTCAGATATTGGTACTCTTATAATGAGGAATGCTTTCTGAAATCCATATGGCTTGTTGACAGACTAGGACAGTTCCCAGGGGAATCTGGTTATCTTTCAGGATATGAGGATCCACAGTGTAGGGTTTAACATTAGGTGATATACTTGTCTGGAACGTCTTAGGCCCAGGAACGTGTTGACCAAGAGATGGAAACTCAATAAAGCCGTAGTTGTTAATGCTTATACGTGCTCCCTGACTAGAGCAGAGGGTGGCAGTTGTACGAACTGGGCAATAAGATTATAAAACTACATGCTGTGAAAGTAGTTTAACTCAGTAAACTGATAGAGTAACTGTGCCTTAGCAGCATGCCAAATAAGATACTGTTAGTGCATTCATTTCAGCACTCTATTGTTTGATTTAAAATTGCTTTTTTTCTGTTGACAGCCGAAGTACGTTGTTTTCTTGATAGAGGGTGTTACTAAATGACTCAAAGTTGAGTGAATTCATAAAATTGATATGATTGGTGAAAAATGAGGATTACTGCTTTAAAAACTTATTTTCCGTTCACGTTTGACTTTAAAATTCTTGTTAGAGACTCCTTTGGGGGAAAAATAGTACTTTACATAATAAAATATCATCTACATAGGAAAATATTATGCTTACATTATAGCAGTATTATTTTACACCACTGGTAGTTCGAAAGTTGAACAATGGCACTTTCAACAGGTTTGGGTTATTTTCTGGTTGTGACTGAAGCGAAGTTCTGAAGCTGATGGCGCGTCTACGTAGAGTAGTCAGTAGGACGTGTAAAATTGTGTCGCTATCAAAACACTCTTTTCCTTTCTCTGAAGCTCTTTTACAGGACGCACACACAGGCCCCAGCACGAGAGCGGGCAGCTGAGCAGTGGCGAGGCTTCGGGTGAAAACCTCACGGGACTTGGGTAGCTCCTTGATGTCCAGATCTGCCCTGAGGTGCACTCGGACAATGATTTCCAGGTATTTCAAAGTATGCGTGCAAATGGGGAAGTCTTGGCCTCTGTCACTGTACGAAATAAAGATCTTGAATGAAAACAGCGGGAATGTGTGAGGAGGGGAGGGAAAGCTGCAGCAAAAAATACCATTGGGCACCGGGTCAGGCTTAAGGTGAGGCAATTTCACATTGCACTGGGTTTCTGAGCTCAGATCCAGCTCAAAGCAAAGAACAGCAAATAAGTGATTGCATCTGTGTGGGACAAAGGCAACTGAATTGTGCACCAGAGCACAGTAGAGCTGACCATCTCGTGCACCTAATGGGAAGCTGGAGCCTCCTGCAACCTACACGGGGCTAATTTATGTGGCCTTAGAAAAGACTAATAATACATTTAAAATATTACGGCATTCGTAATTATTCTTAAGGCTACCCAGAGCTGTCAGCTAGCTAATGCTCTCTTTATGACGTTGTCTTCCTTTGCTGTGCTTTTCATTTTTAATTTACATGCTAGCCTTTTTTTTTTCTGTCCTTTTCCTCTTGCTTGTGCCCTCATTATCCTTTCAACATTTATTTTACGTGCCTGCTAAAAACAAGTACATAATGGAGGTACTTTCCCTTCAAGGAAAGATCTCCTATTTCTTGCAACTTCTCAGGTGGAGGATGCAAAGAACGGGAAGTTAACCAAGAGACAGCAAACAATAAACGTGCTCAGCCACTGTACTTGTCTGCATGAAAGTTGGGAATCCTAAGCGACCCACGTTTGTGTTTGCACCAGCAGCACCATGGCCTCCAGTAGATGCCAGAAGCAGGAGGTGCTTAGCAGGTGGAAGACTGGCTCCCTTCAGCAGGGCCTGTCCTGGGGCTGATGGGTGATTCTGATGGGTGAGCTGCCTGAGAAATCAGCGTTGGTCTGAGCTGCAGAATCTTCATTTCCAAAATTTGTTTCTGCATATTTGCTGAATTACAGAAGCAGAAACCTTCCTAACCAGGACTCTTCTCATGACTGAGTGCAAGGATGGGGACAGCACAAGTCAAGCCCGTTCAGTGTTACCAAATGGTCAGCCACCCCATATTTTTCAGTTTCCTTGTTTAGAAACATATCTAGTTTCCTCTGCACCCCTTAAAGCTCCTCGCTTCCAAGACCAGTGTGGGTAGTGTATTCCCTATGCTTGCTTCCTTTCTGTTAGTGAGCTCTTTCACTCACTGTCTGTCTGTAGGGAAACACCGGGTTACTCCTGCTGCCACCTGAGAGCTGGGAAATGCCCTCGGCCCTTTAGCAAAATTAATTCTGTTTCAGAGCTCTTCAGCTGTACATAATGCTGCTTTGCTTTGCTGAGGTGTTTGCATGCTGTGCCGTGGGTAACTGTTTTGTCTGTGCCAGGATTGTTTTTGCAGCTGGCAGTGCCTTTGATGGAAGCAAATGTGAGAGTTTAGAGGATGGAAAGGGAGAGATGGTGGGGAGCCTCAGTGCAGGACAGGACAAAATACAAGACCCAACCAGACTCAAACCAAAGAGCTGGTGCTGGAGAGCACTAATAGGCCTTCATGGCCCTGCCAGCCTTCTGGGGCCTGCACCCCCCTGCCAAGGCTAGCAGCCCTGTTTTGTCCGTGGGCCTACGCACCTAGGCCTGGCTGTGGCTGAAGGGTCCCTGGGTGGGCCTCAGGCCTGCACTGCTAGTACCCTTGCATTGCTCCTTTCCTGCTGCCCTGCACGGCTCCTTGCCTGGGGCTTCTGGTGGCCCTGCCAGGCTGTGAGCCTGCCGCCAGGCCTGCTCAGTGCCAGGGGACAGCCAGCTGAGCTGGGCAGCTGGCGTTCCCCCTCAGGAGCAGCCCCTGCAGCTCTGTGGAGCCTCCTCCAGCATCTCACAAAGGTCATCTCTCCATCTCACCAGCGTAAAGGCCTCACCGGTGTAAAGGCCTCCCTGCAGCTGGGCGATGCTTTGCTTCCTACAGGCTTTCTGCTAGCTGTGGGCCCAAGGACCGGGGGCAAGTGGAGGGGACAGAAGCCATCCAGTTTGCAGAAAACACCATTTTAAGTACACGATTAATTGCAGCAAGACCTAAATGAGGAGCAAAATGTAGCTGAGGAGAGGGCAAAAGAGATGAAAAAAATAGCTTGAAATGTGGCCAGTTAGAGTCGCTAAATATTTAAGGCAGGTTCAGGTCAAATGCCACACTGTGCAATATGCATATATATAATATAATAATATATAATGTAATAGATATATATAATGCAATACTCTCATTCTTCAGTCATGCAACAAATGCAAAGTCAGGATGATGCAGAGCTGATTTAGCTAGCTGTGAAGCAAACAGGGCTTTCCAGCTACACCTCTATGCAAGTATTTCTGTAGCAGTGCGGAAGCCATTAAACCATGCAGTTATGTATTTTGCTGCTCATTTGAGACCTATTAAAATACATATGAGCCTGAGGGAGCAAGGACAGGTGAAGGAGGGCAGGTTTTACTGCAGACTGCTATTGCCATATCAGAGAAAGCAAAGCACGTGTATCTAATTTACAGATAAAATCATTTCAGTTGAAAACTCATTTTCCAGTGTTTGTCATTGCATGGGGTCTAAAACGTCATCTTTCCCTCTCTGAGCCAGAGTGGCAATGATCCCATGGCACTGACTTACAAATGTGAATGCAAATGGGTTTTGAGTGAGTTTTTCTTCAATTATCTGAGATGCCTCCAGCCTGCAAGGTGCTGGTTCTCAGTATAAGATTTTGCCTGCCCTTTGCTTTGTCTGTTAAGAGCATAATGACTTTGGTCAGGTGCTCACAGGTGGGGCCTTGGGCAGCACCAGGGACAAGCAACTTGGGCTCAGCTTACCGCAGTTATCCAAGTGAAAAACATTATTTGTCTGTTCATCTCCAGTTTCACAGTGCTGGCTATGTTGGGTCTCATATTTTCATTTGTGGCCTCAAACTACGACCATGTCTACAGTGTCCTGCATTGCCTGCTTCCAGTGGAGCAGTGGGGTCAACCTCCAAATCCTCACTTTCAGCTCTGATGCTGTTGGATGTCACTGTTAGTATGGCTGTAAGTCATTTCTCAGAGTTATCTGTTCATTTTTGCAATTATTTTTCTGCATTGTTTATTTTATCATCATGTCACATTAGGATGATGTCACGTTTTGGCTCTAAGAGCTTTAAAAGTTCAGGCAGTGCAATTAGGGATGAGTTCACTCCCATGGTTCATTTTCTTCCCAGCACCAAGCAGATTGGCCTTGCCTTTTCACATGTGTTGAGCATTAGCTGTGGTGAGGAGACAAGGTCCAGCCCTGTCTCTGGGGCAGGAGGCATCAGAGTGGAGTGGAGATATACTCTCCGCCTGTAGTAGGGTTTAGGTGGAATTATAGAATCATAGAATCACCAAGGTTGGAAAAGACCTCCAAGATCATCCAGTCCAACCATCCACCTACTACCTATATTCCCCACTAAACCACGTCTGTTAGTACAACATTTAAATGTTTCTTGAACATCTCAGGGTTGGTGTCTCCACCACCTCCCTGGACAGCCCATTCCAGTGCCTGACCGCTCTCTTGGAAACGTATTTCCTAATGTCCAACCTGAATCTCCCCTCGTGCAACCTGAGTCCGTTCCCTCTAGTCCTATTGCTAGTTACATGGGAGAAGAGGCCAACCCCCACCTCACCACAACCTGCCTTCAGGCAGTTGTAGAGAGTGATAAGGTCTCCCCTGAGCCTGCTCTTCTCCAGACTGAACAATCCTGGTTCCCTCAGCTGTTCCCCATAAGGTCTGTGCTCCAGACCCCTCACCAGCTTCGTTACCCTTCTCTGGACATGCTCCAGGGCCTCAATGTCTTTCCTGTAGTCAGGGGCCTGAAACTGAACACAGTACACAGAAGCATGGACACAGGCAAGGTGGCCCCTGAAAATGAGTAGCAGAAGGCTGCTGACCTCTAAATCAGCACAATACAAGATGGAGACACATGGCGTATTCAGGATGCTATTGCTGCCCCAGAGGCAAAAGCTCAGCTGAGCTGGGCTGCATCAGAACCAACCGGTAAGATGAGGCTTACACGCTAGCTGGGGTAGAAATCACACCTGGCACAGCCTGGGGACTAAACAGTGACCTCAGCCCCACCACTGGTACGTCTGAGTGCTCTCTGTAAACGTGCAAAACCTGGACTGTGGGACATCCCCTTCAGAGCTGGCCTCAGCATGAAGATCCTTCACCACACCCCTCTCACGTCCTTTGCAGACGGATCAAGGGGCAAAGGTACCAAGTGCCCACGGGGAGGGCGGTGCACACAGCCTTCCCTGTCCTCCTCCTGCAGAAACTCACCTTGTTCTGCACTCCTGGGGCAACATCCACGTGGGGCTTTTCTTCCTGTTCAGGTTTCCAAATAGCGCTTCAAGGTTGTAGCTACAGCATGTTAAATACTCCTAAAGACCAAATTATCCGCGCACTTAGGAATCCTCTGGAATTAATTATAATTCCATCTCTATGAGACACAGAGATACTTTTGTCCCCTGTTGTGTTGACTGTAAACAGAGGTACTACTAGGCTGGAGTCACAAATCATGCTGTCCACTGCAGACATTTGGTTTGAGAGAAAGGCAGAAGATGTGTGGCAGAAGCCCAGGGTACATCTGTGCCCTTATGAAAGATGGGCATGGGGCTGTGGGATGGAGCTCTGGAACAAGTCCTCTTTGTAAGTATGTGGGTACAGGGCCGCATTCTCAGTGTGGTCCTGGGGAAAAGGTGGGGTGAGAGCACTGAGTTATTTGCTGAGCACGAGTCAGAGCGTGAATCCCCTCCATTGGAGGGAATCCAGGCTTGGCTTGTGCCAAATGGGACAGCGGTGTGCTGAGTCACCGCTCCTCCACTGACGACCTTTGTTACCGGAGGGCTGAACAACTATAGCGTGCAGGTCTGGTGTTATAAATCGGGCAATTACAATCAAGCCAGGTTGATTACATTGCATGATTTTTAGGTGATTGAGAAATTCTGGCCTCCGGCTCAGAAAAACGTTGCAGTAACATGCCAGAAAGCAGAGGGAGCAAATGGCGGTGGAGGGCCGGGTCATTTGGCTGCATGGACTGCTCGTGTTCATTCTGGTGAGGCTTCCACCCTGAAATCAATGCCAGAACAAATTCATCCCCTGCCTTAGGCCCAGCAAACACGCCTCCTCCCCCACTGCCACCCGTGTCAGCACAGCAGTGAGAGGCTCGGTGCACGGGTGACAGGGTTGGTCCTTCTCTCCCAAACTTCATCCCTTTTTCACCTCTCCAAAACATGAGGTAAGCTTCTTTCAGTGACAAAATAAATAATAGCAGCTCCTGCTTTGTGAACAGAACCAGTTGCACTCTCGTGGTGTAAATTTGTTCTGGCTTCTGTAAGGACTTCCCAAATTTCTTCTGAGCAGCTCAGGGGTTGTGCTGCAGCAAATAAGGGCAACTCTGCTGTGTGCCCGGCCCGAGGTGCCATGTAGGGGTGCCACATAGGCTGTGTGATTGTGGCTGGCCTGAAATCCAGGACAGCACTACCCCTCACTGCGCACAACTTTTCTGAAGGGGGAACTGACTGCAGCAGTAATTGGCTTAACTTCTGTACTCAGCTGGTCTGCCTCGCAGAAGAGTTTCAGTGCTTTTGCTCGTGTCAATTGCTCCTGGAAGTGCCGGCTTGATGTTTTCTCAAGCAGGAGATTCAGCTTTCATTGGCCTCCCATTCAGAGTCCATTGCTAGCCTAACCTCCCTGCTGCCAATGCTGCTTCCTTGACTGTGTGTGGTCTTTTTGCCAAATCCTGACATTTTTTATTTTTGGTTAACATCAGAATGGGAATCCAGAATAATTACTCTTTCACTTGGCTCTTAAATAGGCCATGCTGCTTGTCCACATAAATAGTCCCTTCGTGCATCTTTTCACTCTGCCTTCCAGGCTTCCTTGAAAAAAAAAAAAAAAGAACAAAACACTTTATGTTTTATAAGATGCCTTTTCTTCCTCATGAATTGCCCTTGCCCTGTAGGATAGACAGAAATGGGCCCTGAAGGGTGAATACTAAGCAGCTTTGCCGAGGTGCAGTTCAGCTGTAAGACGCCCTGCCTATCCAGAACTGTCTGGCAAGACCTTGAGTGCAGGGGATTCGAAGCCCAGTGGCAATGAGGCTGCCTCTGCAGCTGCATCTACCTCATAGATTTGATCTCAAGGCCAGCACAGGTTTGAGCCACAAGCATGCAAAGCCTGTTGACACAGGACAAGCTGCAAGTGCAGCTTTGTCAAGGATAAAAGCCTTTGCTGTTAAACTATTCAAGGGGAAACATTTATAGGGAATGAAGAGCCTTCCTGGGTCAGAAAGCACAGCCTCTATCGTCACTCACCTCTCACTGTAAGCTTACTTTATAGACTACCGTAGCTCCTTTATGGAGGTAATTAGGCTGGGTTGTGTTCTTCTCTCAGTATTGTCTCAGAGCCTCGTATCTCTCAGGATTAGAAACCAGATAAGATGGGTGTAGCCTTGTGGGGTCGGGGGAAGGATCCTTTTAAATATCATATGCCTGGCATCAGTCTGTAGCATATTTAGATGGGAAAATGTCTTAAATTTATTAGTTAGAATACACCACCTCAAACAGACAGCAAGCATCTGTGTAGAAAATGCATCTACAAATGGCGTTAGTGAGGCCCACATCTTGCGTACTGTGTCCAGTTACAGGCTCCTCGATACAAGAGGGGCATTGACCCACTGGAGCAAGTCCAGCGGGACACGGTAAGGTTACCACATGGCATTTCTTTAGGCTGAAGCTGTCAGACACTTTCCTTGTGCTGCAAGTCTTCTGTCAGTACGTTCACCTTTTCCCCTTTGCCGTTCCAGTTTACGTGCCCTAACCACTTCCAAGAACAAGGTCACTGAAAGGGTCGTGACCAAGAGCCGGGAGGTGGCTTGGAAACCAGGTCACATCTCCAGCAGATGTGGAGCAGGGCGATTGGGTGGGTAATGTTCCAGCTATGTGGGTGGTCAAGGTCCACACCCGGACACAGCTCCTGGGTCTGCTTTCTGTGGTGGCCAAAACATGACCTTACGTGACCACTTTGCCACCTGGTGCTGGCAGGAGCCCTACCCTCTCCAAAATCTGGCCCTGGTCCCCAAGGTTCAGTGCCCAGAAGTACCCTGTGGCTCACACACTAACTCAGCATCCACACACGGGGGATGGAGCACAACCACCTGATGTCCAGAAGACAAATGAGGTGGTCACAGATTGGGATGGGACGGTAGGACCTGAAGGAAGTGTGCCCTTCTCTCTACCGACTGTGGAGCGCAATCCCTCTGAGTTCCCTGCGCCTGAAATGAACTGCACCATGCTTAGGTAAAATGGCTGCTGCCCTCTCTGCTGCTCTAACTAAATCAGGTCAAAAGTGTGTTTTAAGTGAAAATGGTGGGGGGGGTTCGTGCCTGTAGGGCACGAACAAGCCCTCGGGCATTTCTGACCATACCGTTCTTACTGCAGCCTATCCTCCAATGCTTTAATGCAAAATAAGGCACTTAAAATGGATAGTCATACCCGCAGGACCATCACTCTCAATCGTGAACCTTTCATGAACCCAGGAAAAAAAATCAATGAGGGGGATTAAAAAAAAAAAAACCAACCACCAAGAAAATCATATTTCACCTCCTCCGTGGCAGCAGATCTGCAGAGAAGTTGTAGGGTTGTTTGCCTCTGGGCTGGGCTGGGCAAAAAAAATACAGTGATGTAGGCTTCCCTGTAGGGGATTAGGTTTCACTTTAAAATTTAAACAAACACAGAAATCTTAGCATAAGCTTCTAGGAGATTAAGCATTCTGGCACGAACCTAGGCATAAGGAGCAGAAGGCTGGGACTCAGGAGACATCAGGATTACTGTCTCCTCCACCACTATGCAACCTGTTGTGCGATCATCTCCTGCTTCGTTCAAGCCAGATCTTCAAGGCTGACTTCTTCCTTCTGGTTTCGGTGGGAGTAAGAGCTTAAATGCCTCGAGAAGGTCCACTTGCTATCTGCTCATCGCAGAAGTGTTGCAAGAGCTGTGAGGTGAGGCCCGATCCATACATATCTGTAAAATGACGTGGTCGGATCGCCATCCCTGCTGACTTGGGGACGTTATATGAAGTCAAATCGCTGCGTGGTGATTCATGTTTTCTTCTGACAGGTTCACTCGAGGCAGGGAATGTGTGGGGTTGAAGTCTTTCGGGGCAAGGGCCAGGCATCTTTCCCCTTTGTGAAATATCCCACCCGCTGGTGGTTATATACGTATCAAGGTGGCCAAGGACGAACTTCAGCTTCTGACCTCGTTTTCCTCGGACATCTCACCCTGTGCAGAAATGAGGAATGCCCGCTGTTTGCCCCAGCAGGCAGTGTTTGGTATGTGCAGCTGTACGCAGGCGGGCAGGGAGAGGTATGTGTGATGTACAAATAGGCCGCTGCTCGCAATACAGCCTTGATTGTACGGTTGTACTGTAGATGGAGGTGACACCAAATATCATTGTGCAACAGGAGGTTTTTCCAGAGTTGCACAATTGCTGGATCCCATGCAGAAGATCAAGGAACTCTGACTAATTGATTTCAGGTAACAAAGTGTGCCCAGGCCACTAGAAACTTCATACGTTACCTGCGCGCGCACCACAGAAACCATCCTGACAGAGATTAAAGGTTTTTAATGTGTTTTACATCAAGATTAATGTGCCTGTCATAGGCCAAGGAACACTTTCTAATGAATACCTGGTGTCTGCGGGGGTAGGACACCAAGTTCTACTTTCCCCACCATATGTCAGGGGCTCCCCAGGGCCCGCCGGTGCATCCAGGGCAGCACGTCCCGCTGTGACCACCTGGTTGCTTCTGGGGGAGAGGAGGTGCTGCCAGACACTTGCAAGGCAGCTCTGGTGGAAAGTAGATCAGGGAGAGCAAGCCTGGCTCTGGGGTTAGGTGGGAAAAATGATCCGTGAAGGCAGGAAGTGTATTGTTCCGATGTGACTTTTCCTTCCCCCTGGAGCTGCAACTACTATCAATGAATCTTAATTTATGCTCCGTGCCAGGACTGCGTGCATTACTGCAACAAAAGCTGAGCCACGAGCTGTCCTCAATCCTGAGAGAGGGCTCACGCGGAGCCGTGAGATTTCACATCTTGTCTGCAGCCCTGGCATTGCACATCGGACCTCCATTATTGAATTGAGCAGACAGCATGGTTCTAGGATAGCCTGAGCTTTTGTCTTCCTTTGTCCTGGCAAGAACGAATCGTTCTCAAGATATACAAGGAAAACAGCAAGGGATTTTCCAAAACCACAAAATGATTGTTCTAGGTATATTGCTGCAGCAAACAGAACCCGCTCTCTTTATAGCTTATGTTTGTTGGTAAGCACAGGGCTTGCTGCAATGAGAAGCGTTTGAAAGGCAAAATCCTGTGATTTAAGATCTTACCCAGGGTGTTCACAGGACACAGTACTGACACTTGTTCTGCTTTTCATGACAATAAATCACCAGCTGTGATTGTCTTGCATAGGCACACATGCATGATACGTATAATTACTCTTCTCTCCCCATACCTTTACTTTTCTCAAAAGCCTTGCAAAAACTCTTATCAGAACCCGAGATCTGAATTTTTTTTAGAAGCAGCACCAAGTGCCAGAGGAAGATGTGACCAGGATTTACACTGCACCCATCCAAATCTGCCATCTGCTGCACGCAGGCCAAATTCCCATTTTGAATTTTCCATTTTCCATTCCACTTGAGGTGCAGCCAGTGATACATTCTTTGTTTCCTTGTCCGCTCTTTCTTCTAGCTGATTCACAGCTTTTGTTATCCCCACACACCCTCTCAGTGTAAGGATTTTGGACAAACTGCAGCAATAACTCTCTTTGCCAATATATGAAGGAGTGGGAGAAATCGCTCCTGCTACAGAATAAGCTACTTGATGGCATCAGAAGTAAGTGGGAGGGGGGAGGGGGGGTGATAGAAAATCACTCTCAGACGGCACATGCTGGATGCATACAGCACCTGGGGAAGGAGGTTTATAACTCCTGTTATAATCTCTGGTCTCCCTTGTTTTCTTACCATAGAATCACAGACAAGTTTGGGTTGGAAGGGACCCTTAAAGACCATCTAGTCCAACTCCCCTGCAATTAACAGGGACACCTACAGTGAGATCGGGTTGCTCAGAGCCCCCTCCAGCCTGAGCTTGGATGTCTTCAGGAGGCCATCTACCACCTCTCTGGGCAACCTGCTCCAGTGCCTCACCACCCTTACTGTAAAAAACTTCTTCATTATATCCAATCTAATTCTCCCCCTTTTAGTTTGGAGCCATTTCCCTTTGTCCTGTCACACCAGACCTTGCTAAAGATTCTGTCCCCTTCTTTCTTATAGCCCTCCTTTAGATACTGAAAGGCTGCCATCAGGTCTCCCTGGGGCCTTCTCTTCTCCAGGCTGAACAGCCCCAGATCTCTCAGCCTGTCCTTGTAGGAGGGGTTTTCCATTCCATGGATCATTTTTGTGGCCCTCCTCTGGATGCGCTCCAACAGGTCCATGTCTCTCCTGTACCGAGGACTCCACATCTGGACACAGTACTCCAGGTGAGGCCTCACCAGCACAGAGTAGAGGGGCAGGAGCACCTCCCTCGCCCTGCTGACCACGCTTCTCTTGATGCAGCCCAGGATACAGTCAACTTTCTGGGCTGCAAGGGCACACTGCTGGCTCATGTCCAGCTTGCCATCCACCAGTACTCCCAACTCCTTTTCATCAGGGCTGTGCTCCATCCTTTCATCCCCCAGCTTGTACTGATAGCAGGGGTTTCTGGGGCCCAGGTGTAGGACCTTGCACTTGGCTTTGTTGAACCTCATTAAGTTCTCCTGGGCTCCCTGCTTGAGCGTGTCTGGGTCTGTCTGTACGGCATCCCTTCCCTTGGGGTGTGTTGGCTGCACTGCACAGCTGGGTGTCATCTGAAAACTTGCTAAGGGTGCACTTGATCCCACTGGCCATGTCATTGATGAAGATATGAAAGAGCATCAGTCCCAGTACCAACCCCTGAGGGAGACCACACATCACTTATTCTCAAATCCAATCTGGATGGAAAGAAAAATGCCTGGGCTCTGCTCATCTGCAATTAAGGAGGAAGCAAGCACAATGTGGGTGTGTTTGCATGTGGCTGAGCTTTCCACTCTGCCCCTCAAATTGCTCCTAATTCAACCACGAGTGTTTTGCAACCGGGCTCCTGTTGGATGATGCTGCAGCTGGATAGAATACCAAATACAGCCACCATGGTCACAGAGTCACAGGATCACATGATCATAGAATCATAGACTCAAAGGATGGTTTGGGTCGGAAGGAATCTTTAAGATCATGTAGTCCCAACCCCCCTGCTATAGGCAGGGACACCTCCCTCTAGACCAGGTCGCTCGAAGACCCATCCAGCCTGGCCCTGAATGCTTCCAGGAAGAAGGCATCCACGTGATGCTGGCGTGCTTTTGCATGTATCACATTATTGTTATTTTAATGGCCAATAACTAGCTGCAGACAAATGAGGTGACTCAATGCCACACTTGAATGAGCTTAACTGCATACCCAGTGGTAGGCAAAAGGTAAAACAACAGCACCAGGCAGGTAATTGTTGGACCTGTTGCAAGTAATTTGCAAGTGCAGGCATCTCAGTTTTGCAATCTTGCTCATCTTAATTTCCTTTGAGCACCGCATCTTCTGGCAGTGTGAGCTGGCTTCTTTTTGGAAATGTTCAGCTTTTCTTCAGCTCTCTGGCTGCACTTGCACAGGGATTGATAAATGTTTAACTCCACGGATAGGTATAGCCTGTAGCAAATGGGACAAATCTTCCATAAACATTTTTTCCTCTTTTTATTTTGCCGGTGATACTAATTGGACAAACTAATTGGGTTTGTCCAGTGGCACTACTCTTACTGCACGCTCTGTAAGGGCCTGGCACAATCCCTTCAGGCTGCAGCCATGTGACAGGGCTTGCAAGCTGCCATTGCCTGCAGGTAGGGATCTCTGTAAACAAGGAAGAGTGCACCTCCGTGTTGATGTAAGTTTCTTTTTTATTTGTCATCCAAAGAGAAGGAAGAAAAGGTGGACTTCTGTGGAACTGGCTGGTTGATTGCTGGGTTTGTGAGTGGCCCCAGAGCTTGCTGCCCCTGCCCACTCCCTCTAGCTGTTGTTCTCATCCGTCTCCAGCCCAGGCAGGAAGAGTGGGCAGAAGACACACTGGGCTGGTGAGCTGCGTGCCAAGCATAGCCCCAGTGTGCAGGAGTGGGAGAAGAGTGAGGTGGAAACCAGGTGTCACTAGCGTGGGGCACTGGGACTGCCAGCAGTCACAGAGCAGCTGTACTGGCGGCAGTGGTGGATAAATGTGCTGAGATGGGAGATCTTTGGCGGCTTTCCTTTTGGTGGGAGAGACGCCCAGTGCTTTTTATGTTTGACTTCTTTTCCTTGAAGCATCAGCTGCCTGTGGGTGGATGATGCAATTAACAGCAACGGCAAAAGGATGAGGGCAGGTGCCCCTAGCAAGGAAGGCAGAGGAGGTTGTGCAGAAGTTAGCTATTTGTGCATTGGCAGTGATACAACGTCAGTTATTTGCAGGCTGGCGGCTATACTCTGACCTGGAGACCTGGCTAACAAAGTCCATGCTGCAAGCAGTCATCTGTAAGATGCGATGGAGGACAAGCAAAGCTGCCTTTAGCTGTTGTCCTGCCTGAAGGAGGAAAGAAGGCCATTGCAACATGCCAAAGAGAGGAACGGAATCGTCCTCCTCTGCCTGTGGGGCAGCAAGGAAGTTTCAGGCTAGTCACTGGGGGAAAATCTAACGTGTACAGCCAGTTGGGGCAGCGGGGTGGGGCACGGCCTGTCTGGGAGGCGGAGCAGCCTCTGTCACCTCCTAGCATTGAGGAAAAAACATCTGTTGAAACTACATCAGCACGGTTTATGTATTACAGTTTCTGCTATGTCACAAATATGATCCTGTAATATGCTAACCCTGAGTGGGATGTGTGCAGGCCCAGGCTGCAGAGCCACAGCTTCCGTAGGCCAAAGCTTCAGCCAGCGCCAAGGACAAAGCCCACACCGGCTGGAGAGCCTGAGAGGGGTCTGCCCGAGGATCAGGGATGCAGCAAAACCAACGGGAGCTGAGCTCGCGGTTTGGGAGGCGGCTGCAGATTCCTCAGCCTGGTTGTAAGGGGCTATAGGCACAGGGAAATAAGCAGGAAATCTTCTTAGCTGATATAGGTCACCGTGAGTTGCATTGCCTGCAAACAGGGAAGTGTGTTGCAGGAATTATGCTCTGAGCCCGAGCATTTTCACGAGCTAATGAAAGGCATTTTGTAATTACGTCAAGCAGAAGAGAAACATCTCTACAGTTACTTAGTAACTGAGATACTTTGTCAACATAGAAGTGACAGGGTTCTTATTGCCTGGTTAGCTACTCAGGAAAATTGAACTATTTACAGCAGAGGCATTCAACGTGCTATTTGCTAATGCTGCATTTCAGTGGTACAGCCATGGAAATGAAGGCTCATTAATAACCTGGAGTTTGTAATGCTAGAATCGTGGTGGAGCCCCTTGGAAAAAAAAGTAATGGTTGCTGTGAATGGGTTTTGTGTCTGCAAGGTGTGCTTTATGAGATGGAGAATTAAACCAGCTCTGTGAATCAGAGGGCATGGATACGGTGAAGCTGCTGATCTTGAACTCCAATTTACTTTTGAAGACACCTACAGCTCTGCAGAAACCCATGCCTGCAGGTGAACTTGAGGGCCTCTAACTTTATTCAAGTCAGGGTAAAAAAAAAAAAAGTCTCCTGATAAATAGGGCGGAAAGAAGACAATTCATACAGGCCACCTTCTGCCAGTGATTGGTGAAGCTGCAGCCTCCTAAAAGCCAGGGATGTGAGAGCTGGAAAAAATGCTGGTGGGGATGCTTTTAAACGTCGGCACACTGTGGAAAGGTTGGCATGTTTTAATGCTTCCTTTCTGCCTTTTGATTTATTGCGGGTACCGTTCACTCTGTCCTCTCTGTTTATAACGCAAAATGAATGCACGAGATCAGCTGCAACAAGCAACATGGGGGAAGCACACACGAAAGATGCGAACCTTTAGAGCAGGAAATAAACCATGGTATTCAATATTCCATTGTTGCATTTAATTAGGATAATTGATTGCTGCTCTTTTGCAAGTGGCACGAAGTGTGAGCGGCCGTGAGCCACAGCGAAGCAGATGGATGGGGCTGGAGGAAGCCGTGGACAGGACCTATGGGCGCTGTATTTGACTGTGCATCCGTATGGGGTCCCACTGCTCCAGGTGGCCTGGGGGTGTCCCTTCATTAGCACTACTTCTAATCAGCAGTGAGCACCCAGCAGGCAAACTGTGTGGAAAAGGAGGAAAAGAGGAAACTGCAGGAAAGCCAATGAGGAGGTCCCCTGCTGCGCTGAAGCAACTCCCTTGTTCTTTCCAAAGTAGGCTGCATAAATATCGATCTTGCTGGGATGTGTCCTACATTCATTTGCACAGACGTTACAAATGTGCTTAAGAATGAGAAATCAATCTTGTTTTCCTGTGTGGTAAACACGGGCAGCCAAGGATGCGCATAGATAAAGTGAATTACAGCCCTCAGCCCTGCCACTTGTACGCTGGGTTGGAAAAGGTGTTCTTGGGTAACAGAAGAGAAAAAGATGTTCTTACCTACTGGACTATTTTAAGGTATTTTCACAAATCCCTCCACAGACCCTTTAAAATGCCTTCAACTCCCGTTTTGGTTCTTGTAATAATCTGTAAGTTAAATAGTTTTCTGCTGAATTTGCTTGGGTTGCTTTTTCACAACCTACTGCCAGCAAGTCAAGGTACACTCTTGGACATTCGTATCACTTCATCACTCCCTCTCCCATTAACCTCTCATATGGTTTAGCATTGCAACACTGTAATTTGGAAAATCATATCATTAGGTTGCAAAAGCTGTAGGATTCTTGCAGTCGACAGCCACGGGGTGGCTTCTGAGTCACTGGATGATTAATAATTAATGATAATTGTTGGATAATCTATTTAGACAGTCACAGCGTAGGGAATTTATTACTGTTTTCTCTGGTGAATACTGCCACTAAAGTAATAAAACTTTAATGTGTCCCCTCTCCTTGTCGTTCTACCGAATTCCTGTTAAGAAATAGCAGAAAGCTGCCACATCTTGCTATAGATGGCAATGCGGTACAATGGCAGCTCCTGCTTTCTTACCAACCGACGTGTACGTGTGTTTGTAAAGCAGGGGACAGGAGAGAGATGTATTTCTACGGTCAGGTAGATTTTAAAAGAAAATGATTCGGTTCTCTTGAAGTGTTTGCTTTACCTTGCTTGGCTTAGCATTTGGACGATTTCTGTATTATTTGCTCGGCTCATTATTCCCAGTTATTTTCAACTTCATTTCCGCTAAATTACATGTGCTCCTCAGAAAGTGTTTAAAGTGTTTATGTTATACAAATAACAAATGCACAGTTCTCTTTCACGAAGTGATGCAGGAAAGAATGGTGACCATGGAATGCTTATAAAATTGGCAAAGGCGGGAAGTCAAACTGAGTCAAGTGATCCCCATTCCTTAAAATGGCCCACCACCCCAGCAGACCTCAGTCCAGACCAACAGTGGACCTCAGAATGGAATAACTGCTGTGCTGCATTTCCCAGCTGTGACTCAGGCGCTGTGGGATGTTTCGCGTTGCTTCCCGACATGCAGAGATGCTCACCTTTCCCGTGAGGATGCTGCACGTAGACTTTTCCTGCTTTGCGGAAGCGTAGTTGTATCTGAACGCTGACTTATTTCTTTGTGACTAATGAGCCTGCATGAAAGCATTGGATAGTCTCGAATGGGCAGGTGTATTATACTCCGTGTTAAGAAATTTGTTTTGTTCAGCTGTATGTCAAACGTGATTTGTGGCTGGGCTGTGGAATCAATCCAAAAAGATAAATTTGCTTACCAAAGGTTGCTGTCAAGCTCTACCGTGCTGAAGCTCCAGCTTACAGAAGGCAGCGTCTTCCAACAAAAGGGTTTCAGCCAAATAAATGGAGCTTAGAGAAAATGCAATGTTACAGCTGAAGTACCGGGATAATTGAGCCTGTAACATCTGCTGAAATGTAGTGACACCAAAAATAAACACTTCTGCCCATGTTGCTATTCCCTGGTACAGCAGTGTATAAACATGTGATGCGACCCCAGCACATCAGGGAATGTGGGAACAGACTGGTGTTGCCATCATAAGTACCCTTCCCCTGTCAAGGAAGGAGCTTTCCGAGCACAGCTGTAATAAGGACATTGCTTGGGTTGCTTTCCAGCAGCTTTTATGAGAAGGGAAAAGGGATCATGTGCTTAATTAGCCCCTTTAGTAAGAGGTGTTCTTGTGTATGTTTTGCAGCTGGAACAAAGGGCCAGGGTGAGGGTGTTTGCTTGATTTTTCCCTTAAAGAGAGAAAATGTATGAAATCGTTCCTGGATGGAAAATAGGGAAAAAAAATAGCAAAAATCTTTTGTCTGTTATAAGGACTAATTTTCCTAGGAAAATGCTCAAGAATGAGATTTTCCTTTTGTTGCAAATTACTGTTGAGTTTGATTAAACAGAACCATTGATTTGCTTATTCTTCTCTGCGTGATTTCCCCTGGCTTGGAGCTGTGGGAAGCCAGGCTCAGCCTCTGTCCAGCAAATGCCCTCGTAAACACAAGCTTCTGGTTTCGCTTTCACAGTATAAACACAAGGGAACATTCAATTACATTGAAAAGGGATGCATTTAAAACTGATAAAAAGGAAATAAATTTTTGCGCGGCGTGCAATTACTCAGTGGAATCCATTCCTCTTGAGTGTCATCACAACCAAAAGCTTAGCAGGATTTGAAAGAGGGCTGGAGGGCTGGTAATACATACATAAAAATAAACAAGGACTCTGGAAGGGATTTACACTCTTGGGCTTCTGGGGAGAAGCCAGCATCCCATTGTGGCAGTTTTGGGAAAGGTTTCCAGAGCTGCTTGTCCCACACTGCCTGCCACCGTACTGCTTGCATGTCCCCTTGGCGTGCTGCAGTAACAGCCTCCTTCAGCAGGACATTGCTGGCAAGACCAGTGGTTTCGTCCTCTGTGGTCACCTTTATGCTCCTCAGAGGACATAGATTGGAAATGTCACAAATGATTTCTATTCCTCAGCTCCTGAAAGAAAGGAGCCGTTGGGTAGTTATGTGTTTGACAATCTGTTGTTACGCGCATTCAGCAGCCATCTCACTGACAACGAGTTTTTTGTCCTGTGAGTCAGGCTGCTAATTTCAGCCTGTAAAGCCCTGCCTGACTTGTGCCTTGTGTACCACGAGGCCCTGGGCGATGTGATCTCACTTTGGTGCTCCCAGAATGATGACCTCCAGGGTCTCTTCTGTCCAAACCCTTCAATGATTCTGCTCGAGGCATGACAGCAAGGAGACGTTACAGGAAAGAAAAGCATCCATCTTAGCATGTTCTAGCTCACCTGTCACTCCCTGGAAGAGCTACACCTCCCCTCTGCAGTGAATGTGTTTGCTCCAAGCTTCATGTAGAAGCTTTCCAAACAACTTGGCTTCCTTCGGTCTCCGGCAACATCATGCCTGTGTGGCCTCCATCACTCCACAGCCACATTGGCTCAGCATGATCACTTCCTTCAAAAATCGTTCTGTGGCACTAAGGATGGAGGGAGAGTCAGCACAGCCTCTGAGCCACTACTTTCTGCATGTGCTGGTGAATGGAAAACTGCAGCCAGCAAGAGGCAGCGGGTGCAGTGCCTTTCTTCTCAGGGTATGTGATGGAGAGGAGGCACGCCTGATGGCATTGAGGCAGTAGAGCTCTGGCTAAAGCAAGCAAAGACAAAGCTTCACATTCTGGGAATTAGATGCTGCTTTTTGAAAGCAAAGCCATAGAGTGGGGGAAGGACGTGGTAAACGGTTTCCTACCCACTCGCCCGAGAATCTGCTGGAGGTTCTTGTGCACTGTGTTATCTAATATGGAGAAAGTATAGGGCAGCCAAGAATGGCACGACACAAAATATTCAGCTATCAGACAGAAATCCTGGCAGGCCAGCTGTGCCAGATCATTGCGGATGGGAGTGCTGCCAGCAGCCCGTCTGCAGACGATGGGGAGAAATGCTCCATGGTGAGTTCCTGTCTGCTGCAACACAAGTCAACTGCACAGGGAAAACTTCTACCACTTTTAATACAGAACAAAATGCAACGCTGATTGCTTACTGCCCCAGCTGCCAAGCTGGTTCCCTCTCTCCACCTTTTCATCTCTGCAAGAAAAGCCTTCACCATTTGCTCTGGGCAACCACCTTTGTCAGAAATTCATGCTTGAAAGGTTACATTTGCACAGCACTGAATTCCAGACCTGCTGTTGGTGCAGGACAGAGCTGCCTGGTGTGCCAAAGAAATGCACCAGGCAGGCGGAAGCTGACGTGATCCTGTTATGAAAATGGCTTATCCTTATCTGTTGGCAGACGGAGAGTTCCTAAAAATCTAGCTGACTTTCAAAGCGCCGCAGTCCTCAGCTGCACGAGGGTTTTCACAAGTTCACTACCTGTTATCTCGAGAGGCCAAGGACTACTTTATCCACAAAATGCATCTCGATTTGTGCAATAGGTCGGTCATGGGTCCTTGGTATCCTGGAGAGCGTGGAGCGGTGACGGTGGCTGGGCATCATGCACCTGGAAAAGATGAAACTTATTCTGCTGTAGCAAGGAGAATTTGTGCTCCTTTGGGGATCATGGTTAGCTTCACTCTGGCCAGAACAGGTGGAGTCGCACAGAGCGTTCAGCTCTGTTTGTGGCATCCACAAAACAACACAGGGCACCTTTGGGAAGCTGAAAGCAGAACGATGCTGCTGAAACAGTTTGGAGGCCAAATAAATACCTGTGACCATGATTTGCTGTGCCCTGGCCAACATCTGCAAAGCTTACAGTGCAGAATCATTCTTCACCTCACTGAAATCTGGATGTCAGAGTGGTAGCTGCTCCCCACCTGCACCAGGTCAGCTTCCACATGGAGGGCATGTGGCAGGGCCTCACCACAACGTGGTCATCGCCTGGAGAGTCCTATCACCTATAGGCTGCATGCTGGCCTTATTATTCTGAATGTTTTGTTTAGATTCATTATTTGGTGCTGGGTTCATTCACGTTGTCCTAGTGTATTGCTAAACACATTCTTAATTTCATGCACAGCCCTACAACTACACTTCCACTGCTGAGATGGCTACTTTAGTACTACCTTCTAGGTTGATCCTGACAATATGGCTTTATTTTATTAAGCTCTTCGGAGGATTTTGATGTTTGCTTTTAACAAGATACACCTTTCAAGTTCAAGAAATAAAGTTAAATAATTCCCTCGAAGTGCATAATGTGCATCTGTTCTCATACTTCTAGTAAATTACTGTAGATGCAGCCATTGACAGCACTCTGTACTGATATAAATAATCAGTAACATATTCTGAAAGTTTATCTTCCATGGCGCTGTTCTCACATCAGAGCATATTCATTCACAAGTAAACAAAATGCATTTATGAGATAGACTCTTACTGCCTTGAAGCAATACCTGAGATTCTTAAGGCACAATTCCTGTTAATGAAGAGCATTTCCATCTCCCGGTTGCCAGGGCAGCCCCAGAGTCACAGGGCAGCACATCATACAGAAGCGACATATATAAGGGAGAAGAGGAATGCACTTTCTCAGCCAGCCTTGTTGCCAAATGTGCGGTATGGAAGGAAAATGTGCTCAGCCTTAGTGAAAGGCCTTCATGTATGGCCCTTCAACAGGCAGCACCATCACTTGGCTGAGATGCTTCCAAGTGAATCAGCGGGAGATGACCAACCCCATGAAAAACTGATACCAAAAATGTTTGGATCTCCTGGATCATTTCAAATGTGCCAGCCGTGCCGGTTAGGGTTATATAGTGTGTAAAAACATTGCATCCAAGTCTCTGCGTTGGTTACAGCTTAATGAATCCACCATAATCCATCTCTACCAGTAGTGATGAATACTATACCTCCAGGAGTTGTAAGGCTCTGAAACAAAATGGGTTTAAGGAGCCATACGAGCATGAAAGATAAAATGAAATAATTACACGGAAGGATTTCTACAGTTCTGGAAGAGAATCTTTCAGTGCATTAACATCTAACTGAAAATGAAGCTCTTTTTCTTTTAAAAAAACAAAATACGCAGCTGAGAATGGAAGAGCCAAAGATGCAGTAAGAGGATTAGTGTATAGAGGCTGCTGAAATCCACTGGGAATTAGAAGGTCTAGCTTTGCAATTAATATCAACACAAGTGAAAAACAAAATCTGTAAAATAATGCTTTCATTTTAATACAGGATTTAATGTGACACTAGAACATATAGCATAGACCTGTAATCAATCCTGGCAATGAAGCTGGTGTTTCTTCTTGAATTCGTTTCCTCGGTGTGTCGTTTTCAGCAATGGGAATATTTCTGTAAGTTGCTTTCTTCATAGAGGACAGAGACAAGAAGTTCATGCTGGAGAAGAAATCCCACAATTTGCTAATGAAACTGCACTTCCGAACTGTTTAACTGCAATGCTGGCATACTGCAACCTGCGTACATCGCAACGGAAAGCATTTGTGCAACCAAAGGGACTCCACGCCACACTGCTGGTGATTGCGTAGGAAAACCGTACCGTGTTGGGTGCATTACAGCTCAGCTCTGCCAGAAGCTGAAATCTCAGTGGCAACCGGGGGCACTGCAAGAGTAAAGACCTTCCTCCCTGGGGATGGGAGAGCCACATACTGCTGGCAGATAATGCTGTGTGCCAACTGACCACCGCAACAAGAGTGCTGCACCCAGCTCCAGCCCAGGATAAGCAGGGGCAAGATGTTCCTTCAGCCAGAAGGGTGCTTCACAGCCTCATGTCCTGCTTGAAGGATGCAGGGACGTGAGCTCTGTCTATTTCCTTCCAGAGAGCTTAACGTGCAGCCAGGAAGGTACTCGGCTCTTTTTTCCTCTCCCTGTAACATGGAGATAATGACATTTTTGCATAGTGCTTTAAGGTGTAGAGCTGAATACCATTTAGCGGTGTTGATATAACTTGAGTGGAAGTGGTTTTGGAATTAGAAACACAGATCAAGCCTCGCTGAAAATTATTTAGGGGGCTGTAAGTACAAACAAGCCTCCAGGCAATGCAACTCTGCCGTTCCTGAATATATAAACACAAGTACAACCTGTTAGATAATTTAAAGGCTAACTCTATTTCAGGCATCAATTAATGGAAACTTCTCTGTTCAAGAATGGTTCTTAATCGTACGCTCAATCTAAAAGCACATTTATAATTAAGAGTTTTGTTGAATAAGCACCATCTTAAATGCACCATCTTACTACGCTGAAGACCTTACACTCCTGGATGAGCACGAGCAGCCCAGAGCACACACGTTGTTGTGTTTAAGCCCACAGCTGGAGCAGCAATCAGTGTAAATTTTCTGTTCCTTGTTCTGTGCATACCCAATTTGCTCCTACAGTTGTGACAGCCCCACCGATGGATGAGGCATACAGGTGCATACCTAGCCATTTTAAAGACTGGAAATCATCATTACTGATAAAATTAGGTATTACTGTCAGAAGACCTTCCGTATGAAGACATTGAAATCTCCCTCTACAAAGAAGGATATTATTATATCGTTCAATTTGAAATGGTCCCTTTGCTCATCCTTCTCCTGCTCTTTGAGTTATTTTTACAGTGGCAAATGTTTTGTCTTTTGCTTGAGCATTCTGACATTGAAATCGGTCTCTGGCTTCCATGTCTGCAGGGAAAATCTCCCAGACTAGAAAAACAGGCTACTGAAGAGAGCTGAATAAGCCCCCTAGCATTTTGCAGCATTAAAGGACACGAAATTCCTTCTTTCTAAACTCCCTCCACACCTTCACGCGTTAACTGGAATCAGTAGGGTGATTTATACCTTCTTAAATCACAGATGAACATTCAACAGCGCCACTGATGATGACTTATAGCAGAGGAAGAATGAATAGAATTTTTCCCACATTAGCATTTCTCGGTGCTCGTCAGCTTTTCATCCAGAATTGACTTGTCAGCCAAGTTTTCTGCAGTCGAGGAGTGGGGATTCAGTAATTCCTGTTTAACGAAGGCATGTTTTTTTTTTTGAAAGGCTTTCTTTAAAAACAGAACAAAAACAAATTGGGTAACGGTTGTGTATTTGATACAGTTCAAAAATTCTCTTTGAGTATAGTTTATGGCAAAACTGATTCTACAGAGGCCGTATGTTGTCTGTCTCTGGTAACTGCGTATATTACACAGAAGTCATTGTGGGGTTTCAAGGCCTTCTGGTGTTTTCCTGCCACTGTCTGCGGGTATGTACAATTTGTTCATTTGATATAAAGACTTCTGGTATGGTAGCAGAGTAATCTGTGATAAATTACTTTTTATTCCCTTACTTTTTGCAGAAAGCTCCTATAATCAGAAAACTCTTCATCAAGGTTGCCAGACTCTGGCTGGAAACCTGCAGATTGCAAACCATCCTGTTTCATCTTACCGTTCTTCACAACAGCCGTGATCAATCCAACTTTAGAAAAGGAAGATGTGCGTTTCACCCTTCCACTTCCTCCTGTCAAAAATCAATTTCATAAGCTCCATCCCCGCGTCTCATAGCAGCAGTTAATCCGCAGCAAAATTCACAATTCCAAGAGAGTTAAAAAGCATTGATCAGTTACTGGGAAATGGAGAATAGCACCGTTTTCTCATACGCCTGGGAGTTCAATTTGAACATGCATATAATTGCAAGATTTCAAATGCACTTCCCTGCATAAAGCAAAAACAACCTGGCTCTGTACCACTAGCGTTTGGAGATGCTGGGTTGTTACAGAAATCACTGCCTGATTGTTCAGGAAACTGGGGAGGGATACAGTGCACTGCCTTCTCTCTCCATGGCACAACACAGAAAGCCTCACTGCAGCATCCTGCTCCTGAGCAAATTTCACAGAGCAGAGACAAATCCAGCAATTTTCCACCCTCTGGACCTCAGTGCTGCTACTTGTTTTTTTAATTGCTTAAAGCCCTTCATTAGCAAGGCCCGGGGCAGCGGTAAGTCAGCCGAGCAGCAGGAGAAGCGAGGTCAGCTCAGCCCCTCGCCAGCTCGCAGCATCGTGCAGAGCTGGGCAGGAGCTCCTCCAGCTCACCCCACCACGTGCCTGACCCGAGGCTACCGAAATGACCTTCACTCTGTGTTATCATAGAATCACAGAATCGTTTGAGTTGGAAGGGACCTTTAAAGGTCACCTAGTCCAACTCCGCTGCAGTGAACAGGGACATGCACAGCTAAACCAGGTTGCTCAGAGTCCCCCTCCAGCCTGGCCTTGAGTGTCTCCAGGGACAGGGTGCCCACCACCAGTGTTCTTGTGCTGTGTAGGTTATCTTGCCATGAGAGGCAAAAGGAGCTTGTTTAGTCTAGGAAAGAGAATGCAAAGACTGCTCAGGGATACAACAGCTGCCTGTAAGTACACTGGGGAGAGACACTCAGAAGAAAAAAAAAGAAAAAGCTATTGGAGTCAAAGGGCAATGTGAACACACGGGTACAGACCACCCATGTGTAAATTCAGACCGAAAAGTGAAAGAAAGCTCCTGACCACCAGGGTGGTATTGTGGGCAGACCCACTTGGTTCACTTTGAGAGGACACTCAGCTAGGTAAGGAGACCTGGGATCCCGGGGACGAGGGGCACACCTGGTGTCCCAGGAGATCTCCCTTCCAGTTCTGTGTTCCTAAGACGTATCTGAAGATCTCTGCGTTTCAGATCTTTTTGTGAGCGTGAACAGTCAGACAACTGAACAGTTAGAGGAAAGCACAGCTCCTCTCTCTCTCTGCTTCACTCCAAGGACTGCCTTCAAGGGTAGCAGACTGTTTTCTACAAACTGCCTTTCATTTCAAGTGGTACTGCTAACAGGAATGCCTCCGGAGCCCGCCACCTTCTTCTGCTGAGTGTGTCGGTGCGTGCCTTTGCACGTAAAGTGTTTTTCTCGCGCATTTAAATCAGGAGACCCGGGGTAACCTTCCTGAAGCAGGTGGCGCGAGGGTGTTCTGAATCAGTGGGAATAATTAAAATTGAATGTGGGGAGCAGACAGAACCGGGCCGCAACACACTCAGCGCTGCACCAGAATCCCCACTTCACCGTGGAGCGCAGCGTTCCCGATGAGTCTCTGGCGCCATGTTTTGCTGCCATTTTACAACACGTATTAAAAAGGAGTGACCTCAGGCAGCTACAGCCCCTTCCAACTCACGTTACTCAGCTAAAACGTCCCCAGGAGCACGAGTGCATTCTCTGGGTAAATACTGCAGCGTTACGTCCTCTCAGTATGAGAGCTCGTCTCTTTGTGCTAATTGCATTTATCTGTCATTTCTCTTTTCAGCCATTCATTTAAAGTAACTTTATTTGCAAGCGGGACGGGGGAGCACTGCCGTCTAATTGCAGTTTTTCAGGAAATATTTTCAGCCATTCTAGCCCTTGAAATACAGCGACAGGGTAACGGTGCTGTCCCAGTGACTCTTCACACCAAGCAGCCCCATCGGTGCGTGTACACGCCCTTAACGCCCCCAGCCCCTCGGCACGTCCCTCCGCATCCCGTCTCTGACGAGACGGCCTCGGATGAGACGGCCCCAGCTCCGCGCTCGGGCAGCCGGCAGGGAGAACACGTCAGATGCCGGTGGACGGGATGGGTACGCGTGGTCAATGAACCCGTTCCATCACGGGGACGGGCTGCAGGGCGCCCGCCGGCCAGCGCTCGCCTGAGGGACGAGACGGGAGGCCGGTAGAGCAGGAGGCGGGAATGCGGGGAGCGGGCGCCGCCGGGAGTTGTAGTCGCTGGGGTGGGGGGGGAAAGGGGGCGGCTGCGGACTACACTTCCCAGCAACCACCGCGCTCCCACCGCCCCCCGCTCGGCGTCACGCCGTGTTTATGGGCGAGGCACCGCCCCGCCGCGCAGCGGTGTCGTCACGGCGGGCCACCTCCCCCGAGCGGCGGGGCCGCTTAATATTCATGAGGCGCGGGCGGGCGCGGCGCCGGGCTCGCTGGCTGCCCGCCTCCCTCATGGCGCTGGCGACGGCCGGGGAGCGGGGCTGAGGCGGGCGCGCGGCACGGGGGCAGCGGCGGAACGCTGCGCCCTGAGCCCCCCCCCTTCCCGGGGCGCGGCGCCTCGCCCCGCTCGGTGCTCCCCCGCGCCGGCCGAGCGGCGCTCCCGGCAGGAGGGCGGCGGCGGCAGCCCGAGCCCCGCGGGCGATGGAGCCCGCGCAGCAGCAACAGCAGCAGCGAGCGAGAGAAGCGGCGGAGCGCTCCCCGGGCGGGAAGGGCCCGGCGACGGAGAGCGGCGCGGAGGCGGCCGGCGGCCCGCGAAGGAGGCGGGGGGCGGCCGGCGGCTCGGCTCCCCCCGCGGCGCTGGCGGCCCCCGGCGGGGCGGGCGGCGGCTCGCTGCTGCTGCGACGGGGCCGGCTGAAGAGGAACCTCTCGGCGGCCGCCGCGCCGCTGGGCACCCGCAGCCTGGACAGGAAGGCGTTGCTGCCTAAGCCGCCCCGCCAGCTGCAGCCGCTGCAGCCCCCGGAGCGGGACTGGGTGCGGCGGGACCTGCAGCGGGGCTGCGTGCACGTCTACGAGCGCCACGCCAACCGCTACCTGCGCCCGGTGCTCTGCACCCTGGAGACCACGGCGGCCGAGGTGGCCGCCCGCCTGCAGCAGCCCGGCCCGCGCGGCGGCGGCGTGGTGCGGGTGCCGGGCAAGGCGGGCCCGCAGCCCCCGCCGCCCGAGGAGGGCCCCGCCGCGGCGACGGCCGAGCCGACGGCCGAAGGGGAGCGGCCCGGGAGCCGGCGGGGGACGCGGGGCGCGCCGCCCGCGGGAGGCACCGAGGAAGGCGGCTCGCCGAGCCCCGCGGCGCCGCCGGCCGAGCTGTACCTGGCGGGACCGCCGCTGTCCTGCCCCTCCCTGCTGGGCGAGCTGGGCCCGGCGGGCTCCGACTGCGAGAGCTTTAGCCCCAGCGCCGAGAGCGTCTCCGACCGCCTGGACCCCTACAGCAGCGGCGGCGGCGGCGGCTCGTCCTCCTCGGACGAGCTGGAGGCGGAGCCGGCGGCCTCCGACGGCGCGGAGGCAGGTGCGGGGCCGGGCCGGGGCCGCCCGCCGCCCGGAGAGCTGTCCCCGGGGGCGGGGGGCGGCCGGGAGGTGCCCGCGGGGCCGCCGGCGCTGTTCGTGCAGCTGCACGGGGAGACCAGCCGGCGGCTGGAGGGCCACGAGAAGCCGCTGCAGATCCAGAACGACTACCTCTCGCAGCTGGGCTTCCGGGACCTGTGGCGGGTGCAGGAGGAGGGCATGGACGCCGAGACCGGCTGCCTCATCCGCTTCTACGCCGGTGAGTTGGGACGCGCGGGTCCCCGCGTCACGCCCGCGGTGCGGTTCAGCGCTTTGCTCTGACGTCGTCTCGCAGCGGAGCCGGGGGCGAGGAGGGCCGCGGGCGGGGGGGGAGGGAGGGAGCCGCCGTCCCCGCGGCTCGGCCCCGGGCTTAGGGGGCGGCTGCGCTGCGGCCGCCGGGAGGGCGATGCGTTCCTGCGGGCGCGGCCCGCCGCTCGCCTCGCGCGCCGGGAGCGGTGGTGGGTGTGCGAGGTTGCGGGCACGGCCTGCGGGAACGGGCTGTCGCAGCCTCCGTCGCGGGAGGAGGGGGCTGCCCGAGGCAGCCTCGCCGTACGGCCTTGGGCGCGGGGTTCGGGGGGCGTCGGTGGGAAAGTTAGCTCCCACGCCGCGGTTATGCAACGGCGCTCTTCGACGGGGGCTTAAAAATATCTCCCGCGCGCGGATACCGAGAGGTGCTCGGTCCGGGAGCTGACGGGACGGGGTCAGATAGGGAAAGAGCTGCTGTGTCCGGGTGATGAGGGAGGGCTGGCGGTGCTGGCGAGGGTGGGGTTCGGCAGGTGGTGCTGGAGGGAGCGCTGCTGCCGTGCACCCGGCGGCCGGGAATGAGCGGGCACGTTTTAGGTTGCCCCGTTCTACCAGGATGTATCGTATGGAAAATAAAGCCGGGAGACGTCGGTCAGCCTTAGGCACGCGGTGACGCCTGTTTGCACGTAGCTTTTGTGTGTGAAGTGATGAATTCTACCCGCTGAATGCGGCTGCTTTATTTCGGTGTCACAGCCTACCGGCTAACGTAGCTTGTGAGCTCTGGGCTTCCTCGTACGAAGCTCTGAAAGAGGAATGTAAATCTGTAAGCATACGTAGGATTAAATGAATGCAAATGTGTTATGTAATTCCATATACCGGGCAGCGTGCCTCTGCGCTTCAAAAGTGCATTGTTGCTTTGAAAACTTTATCTCTTTGGGGGGATCTGCGATCAACACCTGAAACACCTGTGATCTGGTGCTTGTAGCAGAGTGTTTCCAGCCAAAGGAGTGAAGGAAGCGTTGCTGGTCTGCTGACTTCCTGCAGCTATCCTGGCAGCTCCTCTTGACATCCTTACGGTCTTTCATTTTTCTGCCGGGTGATGAAAGGGAGGAGAGGAAGGAGACTTAAAAAGGGATAAGCATCAAATCGGAGAGTCTGTTTTGGCTGCGGAGTTGGGGTGTTGGAAGCACCTTTTTGATTAAATGATCCTCCAGGAATACCCGGAGGAATGCTTTAGCAGTGGTTTCCTGCTTGCCCTGGGCTTATTGGCTTAGGCAGGCTGGCTTGTCCCAGTCGATAGAGAGCAACCAGCAGCTCTATCCCCCTGCAATCGTAATTTCCTGCAAGCGGTCTCAGTAGGATTTGGTGATCCTGGTCTTGTACTGATGTAAAATGGCATAAACTGAGGCCGGATTCATTGCACCGCCTCTATAAAGAATTCTTTTCCCTAATCCCCTCCGAGTGTGGAGAGAGGAGAATGCAGTGATAACTTCTGGGCTTCTCTGTTTCTGGGGAGAGGCCGTTCTAAGGCTGGAAGATCTCAGTAGTGAAACAATGCTAAAAATTCCAAACAAAGTAAGGTGATACAGCCAGTGATTTCAGCAATTGCTGTGTGGTGGTGATTTCTCTAGCTGTGAAAATATGCTTTTTGGAAAAAAACTCACTAGGAGAGCTGCAGAGGATCAGGGGGTTTTACAGCGATGGTACGGCTCTCTTAATATGTAGCTCTTCACAGACATTCTGCAAGGAAATGTCTGTTCTTTACACACAGTATTCCTAATTTAAGAGGCTCAGAAAACAAAATGTGACACTGAGAATGTAAAAGTGCCTCCTGCGGTGCTGTCTTGACTCGCTTCTAAATGTGGTTAGCGCCTGTTTGTTTTGCGTCTCCTCTACTTCTTGTACTCTGAGTGTGCTCGATTTCTTCAGTCTCTTGACTGAGTATTGCTGTGCAATAGTGCTGTTACTAAAACAAAGCCCATTACAGCTGTAAGCATCCAATTCTGCCCCCTGTCACATTGGTTTGAGCAGAACTGGGCGTTAGCGGCTGGCCATGCGTGTCAACTTCTCCCTGTGTTGGAATCCATCTCAACAAAAGATACTGTCCTCAAAGTTTGAAGTACTTAACCATATCCTTTTAAAGAGAGATTAAATAGCTTTCTTCTGAGATACTCCTTTACTGGTTATGGAACTCTGTAAGAATCCATGGTGCAATTACAGTCCTGATATTGTAGCTGGGAGACCGATTAGGTCAGGCTTACTAAACTATTCCTAAAACCATAACAGTGGCTGTGATCCAGAAGGCTTCTCGAAAACAAGTTATAGTATTCCTTATTGCTCCGTAAAAAATAATTCTTGTAAAATGGGATTTCTCCCAGTGGCCTTGCCTTCTCTGTAATTTGTGTGCCGAAGGAAAATGGGCTAATACACCAATGTTGCCATTTGAAAAGCTGCAGAAGCACTTGTTTTGAGGCTTAGGAGACCTTAGGTCAGAAGTAAGCATGGAGTCCTGTTCAGCCCTGTGCTGTGGAGCGTCTACATGGCAAGGGACTTGAGAGATTTGGTCTTGGACTCTTTGACCGGCTCAGGACAGTGGACGTTTGAGACTTTTTTTGCTTTCCTACTGAAAGGTGTTTGATTTTTGCACTTGGCCATCGTTAAATTGTCTGCTCTGATGTGACATAGGGCTTCTGCACCCGCTGGTGTCATCACATGTATCACTTTCCAGTAGATGACTGCCTGTAGGCAGAAAACGAAGAAATGCCAGATGTAATTAAGGGTGTTAATTTGGCAACTGGCTGTCAGGTTTTGTTTATGAAAAGAGGCTTGTTGCTCATGTGACCTTTTAGAAGGCTGAGAGGAGAAACCAATCCAGCTTTGTCTGAAACTTCATTGCAGAAAATGTTGCTCTGTCCATTGTGAGGGTAAGAGTGGGAGCGTGTAGCATGGGTCACCCCGCGTGGCCATTGAGGTCCCATGAAGACTTCCAGGTGTTGGATGCTTAGCGATAGACGGAAACACCATAGGCCTGGCAGTGCTTTGTGAAATATATATTGAGTCACTGGCTGTTTGCTGCATGCGTGTCTTAGTGAATAAATCAGCCTAGCTATTAAATGCATTGGTAAACTCAATTTAAGATGACTGCATGATGTTTAAGGTGAAGGGGGAAACATGCCATAGACATACCTATTCCTTAGAGCAGGACAACAGCTGTGCTGCAAGGAAGAGCTTATGACTTTTTTTTTAACTGAAATCCAACATCTTATTTAATGTGAAATCTATTAGTTCACATTTGGGTGGCTTTTTCTACGGTAGTGATTGTAGACGTGAGGTCTCAGTGAGTGAACTCTTCTTCAGCTGAAAGGAAAAACATCCTCTGCCATTAGGCTGCTGTGGTCTTCCATTTTTTTTCCTTCCCCGTGTGGTTTGGATGTACGTCTTGTTTACTTTGTAATCATGTGTTTGTATCTCCTGCAAGGGGAAGAAAACGGAAAACTTCCCACTTCAGAAAAGGACTTCATTTCAATTACATCATGTGTTTAAATCCAGGCAATCTTGGCATGACCAAAGTAGTGAATTTTCTAGTCCTGTCCTGCAGGATAGTGTTAAATGGCAGCAGTGCTGGGTTTGCTCCACCTGTCCCTGTGCAGCAATAGCCTTTGCTTACGTAGGAGTGCCAGTTGGAATGGGGTCTTCCCAAGGCAGGCAGTTCTGTGAGGCTCTGAGGCTGTGAGTGCAGATAGCTGCAAGTCCCCCCCCAGCATTCCAGCACTAAGCCTTGGCATGTAACACCTGTTAAGTACAGCGGTTCTTGCAGCTCTTACATTCTCTTTTGCTCCTGGCTAGCATCCATAACTTAAGTATGTGTGAAGTACCAACACATGGATTTCAGTGCTTTATATAAAAGTAACTATATATACAAAATACTAGGTTCCTCAACTGAGCTGCATCGGGGAGTGCAGCATTCATCTTTTTTCTTCCTTTTTCTTCTCTTTGTATTCTGCTACTGTCCCTCTCTCTGTATCTCACCAGCTATCTCCTTCTTTTTTTCTTTCTGAAACTGTGCGTAAACATTCTCTTGGTGGCGGCACTGCTGATATACCTAAATGCCGTTGTGCAATTAAAGCATCCATCTGTTCTGTTAGGACACTGGCAGGCTGCTATGCAGCTGAAATGGTACGTGGTTCTTGGAGAGATAATAGTACAAAAATAATAACGTTAGTACCTGGCATGTGCTTCTGAACTGCTGAGAACTGGTTTGTGGCTTAATAAAACGATGTGAAGAGAGATGTCTTGTCTTCTGGAGGACCACCTGGATAACCAAGGAGGTAAAAAGCACGTCTGAGAAGGTCAGTTTGAAAAGTATACGCCCATGGAATTTCCCAGGAGAGGAGTTTAGAGATAGGAGTGCTACTTGTTACACTCAGCATTTTGATTTGGAGGGAACCTGTACCTCCCGTGCTATCAGTTGTATTTTTGTTCCAGGCTTAAGGGAGTTTCATGTTGGAGTTAATTGTTAAGTATATCCATTTGTAGACCAAAAAAAAAAAAAAAGCACAACTGACTTGTAACTTTCTATTTGCCTTGGACAGTAAAAGCAAAGATGCTTTGACTCACTCTTCAGTGTCTGATCACTTCTCTGCTTGTGGGATGCGGCACACTGGCATTTTGGATAAGATCAAATCAATCTCTGCGTGCGTCTGTTTTCAGCTGTTTCCCTTGACTCAGTTTTATTGCTGTGTTTTAGAACGTTTGCTCACGTGGGGATTTCAGCTCTGTGAGGCTGTGTCTGAAATAGCCTGTAATAACTTCAGTCTTTGACCCAGGGTACTGAATATTGCATTTACCTTTTTTTAGTTGCTTTTTTTTTTACGTCTGTGTGGATTGAAATGGAATAGACTTCGATGCTTGCAATCAATTGCAGTTTTTATGGGGAAACCAGCTCAAGTAGAAGAGACAGATGTACCGAAGTCATTCGTAAGCATCACTATCTTGGTAGTATAATTCCAGCTAATTTTTTTCCTCCTCAGTGATGCATGAGAGAAGTGCAGCCGATCCTTGTAAATGCCTTAAAAGTTTTTAAACTCACTTGGGAATTAACATTTTAACTTTTTCTTCTAGATGTGGCTTTAAGACAGGAATTCTGAAATGCTTGCATTTTTACAAGATATTTAAGAAACTTCACAGGAAGAAGACATCCTCATTTAAAAGTAATCAGTAACCTCTTATACTCATGAGTGAGATTGGAAACTAGAGTTGAAATTCCAGCTGCATGGTAACGGCTCAGTTGTGTATAGAATGGTGGTCGTTAAGCACTGCAAGTTTTATGTCAGGAAATGTTTATTTGAAAATTCTATATTTTCTGCTTTACTCAGAAGTCCTTGGTTTTACTCTTAGTGTAGTTTTTGTACTTCACGTGGCTTCTTTGGACAGTTATGTGAATTACAGCATTACCTTTTTGGAGAGAATAATTTTTATATTTTCCACTATAAAATAACCTATTGACTGTGGAGTTTATTTTTCCCACTTGGGCTGTCATTTCTCCAGTTATGCTGTCTTAACATAGATACTGTTTTCCAAGAGTAACTGGTTCTTGAGGGCTGATTCACGGCTGCTCATCACTCAAGCCATCTTAGATATTGGAGAATTTGACTCAAGTCTTTTTATGATGTCTCTTAAATTGCCTCAATTTCCTTTTTATTTTTTGACTACTACATGATAAAATGTTGCATGCAGAGAATGCACATCACTTGCCTCTTGAAATGCAGCAGCTGTCCTAATACTGTGGAGAAACACATGTGGATTGTAAATGGACAGTGCTCTTGTGTCCAGTTGAAATTCCAATTGGGATTTCAGGTGGGCAAAATTAATAGTAAAACCCAACATTCTCTGGTGTCTGAGCTGTCATACCCACTTCAGTGTTTGCTTTTAAAAAAAAGAAAGCATTGCCAGCGATCATCACTTGGAGTCTTATAAGATAACATGGCTATGGTGGCCTCTGCCATACTCCCTGCCGCTGTCACTTAGAGTCACTCGTTTTAGATAGTGTGGCTTTTCTGCCAGTGACCACAATCTGGATTCTTCTGGCTTCCCTGTTGAGCTAGCTGACTAGACCTGACCCTTTCGGTCTGATTGCTGAGTCTTTCTGCTCCTGTCGATGTAGTTAAAGTATGTGGAAGAATGGCCACGATGTAGAATATCTTGTGCTGTTGTTGTTGTTGAACTCCCACTACCCCCCATTATTTTAGGGGCAAAAATTGCTCTTCAGAGAACATTTTTGTTTAACAATGACAACTGTTAAATCAAGAAGAAAGACCTCCTGAAGAGTCATTTGATTTCACAGCATAGCATACTGTCTTTGAAGCTTCTCGTGTTGATGGGGAAGTAAAAATTTCTTCCAGCTGGCTTTGACTTATTTGAAGGGATGCTGAAAATACTCGTTGCCCAATGAACTGTGCGTTCCTTGATCTGACAGTTAAGAACAACTACCTACATACCAATTTAAAATAGTCGGTTTCAGGGGATTTTTCTCTCCAATCTCATCTAGCTTAGTTCTCAGTATAGAAGGAAAACGAAATGAAGCTGTCGAAGAGATGCAGACTCCAACATCCAAGTAGAGTGGAGGAGGCTTTTAAAAGTTTAATGCTTTCTGTGGGCCAAAGGTAAACTTGGCCCTCTGAACTTGGTAGGCTGTTACTTGCTTTCGGCCTTGTCCAGTGGCAGTGGGACTCTTCCCATCACCTTCACTAGGCGCTGAATCGCATCCGTAACTCTCGAAACCCCATAATCGCCGCGTTAAGCGGTGCCTCTCATCTGCAAGCACTCCAAGTGCTATGCCAACTTATTTAAATAAAAACAAAACAACGGGCCTTGTTCCAAGGGAGTAATGAGGAGCTGGAATGCCTTTGAAGTTCAGGAGCTGAGGCTGTAGGTGCAATTTACATAAACCTAATTATGTAATTTGAATGCAGTTTCTCTTCCTGTTTGTTCAATTTATGAATCTTTGTGTCCGAAGAGAAAGAGATAGTAAGACCTGCAATTAAGATAAATAGCAGACCACTCCTCTTCTGAATGTGTGCTCTGGTGAGGGGAGAATTTCTGAAGAGTAGAACAAAACCTGTGATTCAGGCACCTTCAGTTGATGAGAATAATACCAAGTCCTTTTCCTTTCAGAAAGCTGCATGCTTCTTTAAACAATAACTATGCCTAGTTCACCCTATTTGCTTTAAAATAAATGGTATGGAAAACCTTGAAGTCCTTACTAGCAAAGATTTTGCTTTTAGATAAGCCTTAGATAAGCAGCTCCTCAGTTTTAACGCTACCTTGAAACCAGTAAGTTTCCAACTGAACAGTGAGCTTCCTGATCAGATTGCTGTACAATGACGTTCTGTTGTTCTCCGACACTGGCTTTTTTTCCTCCTGTGTGATCCTCTCTAACCTTTTAAAGCAGATAATAGGTAGGAGCACTGGGCTTTGAGAAGGGCTCTACAGACAGCAAAGATACTGTATGTGCAGTCTGCTCGTTGGAAGACAATTGATTGTAAACAATCCCTGCCAGATCTGACTTTACGATGCTTATCAACTCAAATTGTAAATGATGGAGGAACATATTTTTCCTTTTGCTGTGTATTATGTAGTGGGACAAACAAACCTCTAGGGGATGACAGTCCCAGTGAGCAATCATTTTATTTGTGAAACTGAATTATAATTATCTGAGACAGCCTAATACTGTATGTCGTTATTGTCTTTCATGCTATAAAGCTTGCCTGGTGTAATAAAGCACTTAATGACAGAAGCTGTTATGAATGAGGCATTGAACTCCTGAAAGAAGGCTGTACTCAAGTTAAAGGGTTAGGACCTCTGGTTTCTTCTTATACCGATGTTACGTGGCTGTAAGCACAAGGCAGGACAGTTTACACGTTGCAAACAGGATGTTCCTAACTGTAAAGTTAACCGTATGTGTGGGAGATGCATTTTAAGGTTTCAGAGACACCATCAGAAGGCTATTTGAGAGCTATGAAAAACGCAGTTACATGGAAGGGTTTTTTTTTCTTGTTTCAGTCCTAGGGCTGAAGATTCGGTGTATGCCGACTTGGTAAAAGTGCGCCACTCATAGTTGGTGGCGTGGATTAAAATCTCAAGGTTAAAAGTAGAGCAGAGCTTATATCCTTTCAGAGCAAGTAGTTAACTTTTTTTTTTCCTCATGGGTGTCATAGCTAAGAAAAGAAAGGACTGGCTGAGAATGGGAATCCGAACTCTTTGAAGTGTCCAAACTCTGTGAAGTGGCTGTGGACGTGTCTTATCTTCTTTCCTTTGGTGACATGAAAATCGTGTCTCTTGTCTTTGTCAACTGAAATAGAATCTGTAGTCTGCATCTTCCATGTGAATCAACTGAAAAATAGCGCGATATGTTTCAGGCTGTTAAATAACAGAAACCGTTTTCATTTCATAACTTCAAGAACAGTGGAATCATCTGCATAAGTATATTCATTCCGCTTGAGATTAGACTGTGGCACTGAGGACTGCTTGGTTCGTGTCTCTTTAATCTTAATCAAATGACAACTTAAATTGCTGCTAATACAAGAAAACTACATTACATTATTCTACTTTCTTTTGATTTGCAGGTTCCATCTTTGGAATGTCTCTCCTAAGAAATATCTTTCAGAATGTTTGTTTTCTGAATCTCAGATAAAAGATCCTAGTTTATTTATCATCTTCCAAACTTTTCCTTCATAAATAAAGCCTAGAACAAAAACATGCACAGCAGAAAGATTAAAAGGCTTTGTAGTCTCCAGTGGACTAAGTCATACTCCTTCTGTCAGTGCCAAAGTAACTGTCCAGAGAAAATGGTCTATTAGAGCCTGAGGTGTATATTATATGTACTTAATTTGCAACACCATGTGTGTTGTGTACCTTTATGTAATGCTCCACTGGAGTGTGAGCAGTTCCAGCACCTCTTGCATCTTCAGTTAGGCATTAAGAGGAGGCATATTTCGAGTTGCTGGCAGACAGCAAATACTACGTACACAGTGGGAGGGGGGGGGGGATTCTTTCAGCCTAGAATATGCAGCCAGACTTTTCCTGCAGGAAGTTCTGGGACGTTCTTGGCAGCATTTGTGAACTCGTTGATTCTGTGCAACAAATTTCCGTTCTCAGTTCTTGAAGGTTCTAGGATTTTTCTCTGCGGTGCCCACTGATCTGTGTGGCTCTGTGGTGGGTTTTTGAGGTGTTCGTTCTTTCTTCTTTTTTTCCCCTCTGTGCATCTACAAGTTTGTAGTAAGAAGCAACTGCACAAAGTTACATGTGGAGAAGAGCATTAATTGCAGCCCCAGGTAACATGGGGTTGCAAAATCAAGTGGAATTGTCTTCAGAAAATCACAATACATAGCATGGTGTGTGTGTGTGTGTGTGTATTAACAGTGTAGGATAAGGCAACGATGTAGTAAAAAGAGAAAGGCAGACCCTTGAAAGAGTATAAGGGATTATGTTTTTTTTAAGAGGTTTTACTTTTTTACAGAAACAAGCATGTGGAAAGCTTAAATAAAAATCCTGTGTTACATATATGTTCTTTGTCCAGCGGTGCATCTCTTGCAAATGTAGGATTTTAGGGGGCCTGCATAATTTTATCAAAGGGCTTTTTTAATAGGAAGAATTTGTAAACTGGCGAGGAAAGAAAAAATCCTGGCCGTGCATAGTAAGAGTTGTGGCTGATAGTAGAAGAAGAGTTCATGCTGTTAAAATTTTTGAACCTCCGACTGGACATGCAGAATCTTTAATACTGGTCTGGCTTGCAAACAGTGGCATTACATGTGGCACTTCAGTAAGGCTTATGCTTTTTAGGAATGTGTGCAATGAACATAGAGGACTTAAAGCATTTGGCAGTGCCGTCCTACTTGCTGTCACCAGCTAAGCTAAATACGATCAACGGATCAAGTTAAAAAATGTAGTTAGCCATCTGACCATTCTGAATTGTAAAGGGAGGTGCTGCTGAGGAATATGGCACGGAGCAAATTTAGTCTCTTCCTGTAACCCTGAGAAAGGATGGATTCCCAGTAAGCAGGTGCTGGGATCTCAGTGTGCAGTTGTTTGTCCAGGAGAGGATTATGTACATTTACCTGACACTAAACACAAGAAACATCCTCCTACATATATATAGTCTTCATTCTGTGAGGTTCTTGAGCGTGTCGCAAAGAGCTGGTGAATTGCCTTTCCAGACATGGTGTTGTGCCTTTGAGCTCTCTCAGATACCGTGCATACTGGCAGCCCTTAAGTGCAGTTCTTATTGGAGACTCTTCAGTAGTTCCTTTGACCATTGTGTCTTGGCGCTCTGTGGGTTATTGCTGGCACTGACATTTTTTTTTAAATGTTTGGGTTTCACTTTTGCTGAGCACTTTGTAGCTCATATCCACTTTTTTTTTTTCTAAACATGTAAGGCACATACTCAGTTGAAAATCCTTTGAACCCTTCTCTGCAGTCATGGCTTTGCAGCAAAATATGTAGATGTTCAAAGATGCTCAGAGGCTAATGTCAAATTCTCTTACCTACTGCAGATGCTGCCTGTTGTCATGGTTTTATGATTTTTGGGGCGGAACCAGCCTGTAAACCGTTGACACCTGTACCAAAACGAATGACGTGGCATGAAGTTAATGCCCACTAATCTTTTTGAATCAGAGTATTGTGGTGTCTTTCATCCTCAGTAGCAGGGAACCGATACTTTGCTATTTCCCTAATGAAAGATTATGCAAACCTTGTCTTATCGTTTGTACGTAAACGCCCTGGTTTGACTTGTTGGACTCTCTTGTGTATTTGCTTCTCGGTCTTGAAGTTACCCTCATCCTTTTGGCACCTCATGTTCAGAGGAATATATCCCAGTGGGTATTGGTTTGCAGACAAGTATGCATGGCTTCCTTGCTATGAATGTGAATATTTGTTTGTTTCTCATTCTTTATGGCTCGTGGAAAGCATGGTGGTGTGAGGTGTGGTAGTTATGAGTCTCGTTAAGCTGTGTCAGCGTGGTACTAGTCTGAGCATTTCAAATCTGTGTTAGTTGGTGGGTGGCTGGCATCTTTGTGGTAAAGTGTGAGGACCAGGTGCTGGTACCAAGAGAGGTGTTGCACATAACAGGTTGAGTCATAAGCAAGGTTGGCTGAACTGTAAGAATGAGTATACTGTGCTCTGGGTCAGTCTAATCTTTTTCTACTATGTGGTATTCTCATCCTATTTTCCTACATGTGTATCGGAGTCAGAGAATGGCTGAGGTTGGAAAGGCCTTCTGGAGTTCATCTGATTCAACTCCACTGCTGCGCAGGACCACCTAGAGAAGGTTCCTTGGGCCTGTGTCCGGTGCCTTTTAAATACCTCCAAGGAGGGAAGTCGGCAGCCTCTCTAGGCAACTTGTGCTAGTGCTCCATCACCTGCATAGTAAAGTGGTGTTGCCTGGTGTTCAGAGGAAACCTCTTGTGCTCCAGTTCGTGGCCATTGCCTCCTGCCCTGACACGGCACTGCTGAGAACGATCTGACTCCGTCTCTATCCCTCCCGCCCTCTCGGTATTTGTACACATTGAGATCCTTTTCTTCTCTGAGCTGAACAGTCCCAGCTCTCTCAGCCTTTCCCCCCAGGAGAGATGCTCCAGTCCCTTCACCATCTTGATGGCGCTTTGTTGAACTCTCTGCAGTGTGTCATGTCTTTCATATTGAGGAGATTGTCATATGAGGCTGTCGAGAGATCTGGTGATTAGCAGAGCCCCCTTGATTTTTTTTTTCTTATTTTTGTTTTGTTTTCTTAAGACTGTAAGGGGAACTGCAGAGTGGATCCATTCCTGGCTACTTATAGGGGGATGGAAGATAGCAAGCACAGAATTGGGAAAGTAGAGGTTTCAACATCTTGCTGCTTGGCTGTAGTTATTCTTGTTAATGTGTCTCCTTTAATTTTTACTGAAGGAGGTTGAAGCCAAGCAAGGACCTGTTGAATGCTGCATTGTAAATGCATCTAGTTAGAGGAGGAAGATACAGTGGTACATAAAGATGTAGCTTGTCTGGAAATGTCAGGAGTTTCCCTGTAAACAAAGTGCAGAGGTGAAACATCCCCATGGTAAGGCTACACAGCTTGTCAGCAATGTAGTGTTGAGGCTTGTGGTCCCAGCAGGTAGGCAGTGCTCTCACACCACAGCCAGCTCTGCCGGGCGCTGGCAGAGGCACCGCTGATGTCGCCCTGAGGAAAGGGAGAAGGTTAGGCCGAGTCACTGGGGCTGCGTGTTCCGCACAGGCACTTGGGAAGGAGTTTCTTTCGTATGCTGTCTAATAGATTCAGCCTTTTATTTTATAATATAATTAAATAACCAAGCCTTTGTGAGGCTCCTGAATTCCTTTAATTTAACGGCAGCACAGAAGCTGAATTCAGCGCATTCATGGGCCTGTACTATCTCCCTGACTACTTGCCAGCTCTATTCATGCTGTTCTAAGTGCAGGAAGTTCTCACATTGATTCAGGGGTGGGGGTGGGTGGGTAGAAGGCGTTATGTGCTTGGCTTTTTTTTTTTTTTTTAAAGCAAGGGAAATAGTTATAAGGAAAATTCTTCAGTGATTCCCTGGGTCCGATTTACCAACTGTTAATCTGTGAGTAAATAATGGGAACGGTTTATACACTTGGCAGCCCTTGAGGAAGAGCAAAGAATCATGAGAAGTTTGCAGTTCACAGCCCCAAGTTAGCTGAATACTTTGGTATGTTAGGATTTGTCTGAACAGGGATAGAGCAGTACCTCTCTGTTAGCACAGGCCATCTAACATACTGAAGTACTAGGTCTGATGAGGAAAACTGTACTGTGGCATGTGCTAGCTGGCTGCTTGTACTTGGTCAAGTTAACTAGTTCTTTTTCTGCTGGAGTTTCAGTGCTGTAGCCACTATGCTCAGGCTGTTTTACAGATGTCTACTATCCCTCCTCAAGGAGGGGATGAGGAACTGTACGTATAGCATGGTGAGGGGGGAGCTGGTGGAAGAGTGAGTTTCTTTTGGCGCAAGGGAAGGGTAGAATCATGGAATCACCGAGGTTGGAAAAGACCTCCAACATCATCCAGTCCAACGGTGCACCTTTCATCAGTATTTCCCACTAAACCATGTACCTCAGTGCAGCATCTAAACCTTTCTTGAACACCTACGGGGACAGTGACCTCTCCAGCTTCCTGGGCAGCTCATTCCAGCACCTGACCACTATCTTGGAGAATTATTTCCTACCATCCAACCTGAATCTCCCCAGTGCAACTTGAGGCCATTCCTTCTAGTCCTATTGCTAGTTACATGGGAGAAGAGGCCAACCCCCATCTCACCACAACCTGCCTTCAGGCAACTTCAGGCAGTTGTAGAGAGTGATAAGGTCTCCCCTGAGCCTCCTCTTCTCCAGACTGAACAGTTCCGGTTCCCTCTCTCTGCAAGACTTGTGCTCCAGACCCTTCCACCAGCTTCATTGTCCTTCTCTGGACATGCTCCATGACCTCAATGTCTTTGTTGTAGTGAGGGGCCCCAAACCAGAACACAGTACTTGAGCTACTGCCTCTCCAGGGCTGAGTAAAAAGGGACAATTGCTTCCCTGCTCCTGCTAGCAACACAATTTCTGAAACAAGCCAGGATGTCTTTGGTCTTCTTGGCCACCTGTGCACACTGCTGGCTCACGTTCAGCCAAGCACTGACCAATACCTCCAGGTCTGTTTCCTCTACATAGTCTTCCAGCCTCTCTGCCCCAAGCCTGTAGCATTGCCTGGGGTTGTTGTGGCCAAGGTGCAGGACCTGGCACTTGGTCGTGCTGAACTTCGTCCTGTTGGCCTCAGCCCAGCAATCCATCCTGTCCAGATCAAGGCAGAGATTGAGAGGAAAAGAAGGTGGGACAAAACTGAGAAAGCAATGACAAAATCAGAGCTAGCAGACAGGAAGAACAAAATGCAGCTTATGCACAGTTTGTGCATTCACTTTACTTCCTAGGAGCTGCCCCACATCTCTAATCTGTGGTATCTTATCTTTATAACTAGATACCACAGTGATAGACAGAGTTGACTTATGTAAAGTGCATAGCAGAAAGGAAAGTGACTTCTCAGTGAGGGTGTTCTGCTGATGAAGCTGACGGGTCTTGGGAAGAATGCAGGTAGGTGAATAAGGCAGATAATCTGCAAGACAGTTGTGTTTTCACCAAAACAAGCAGAACTGTGCTAAGACTCCTCGGATCTGGTATATCTTGGTGAGGTTCTGTGTCTTGATCCTAGGTTGCAAATTAGAAAGAAAAGATGTGCAAAGTACACTTTCCTGTGCTGGGGTACAAAATTGACCGGACAGCGTACCCTTCAAAACGACATCTTAAGTTCAGGTTACTTTAAGGCAGTGTAATTATGTTACAAGATCTTGTCTTTATTGGTATGCTGGCACACAGAGGGCTCCCTAGCTGCAAGGCTTAATTTACCTACAGCTTCCTTGTCATTCTGAAAACCGAAATGGGTGCTAGAGTTGTGTTCCTTTCCTTTGTAATTTCTGTAAGGAAAAGCATTTCTCATAGACTCTGGTATAGTTCTGTTTGTCCACGATAAGTACTTTGCCCTTTTCTCTTTTCATCCTCTGTGTGTTTTAGAGGCCCGTCTGAAATCCTCTTCCTGAGCTAAGCTGTCATGAATAGAATAGTTTTCTTAAGGTGCTGCAGTTTCTAGAATCACAGTCTGTTAAGAACATTGACTTGTGGATTATGGCACACATCACCACATGCAACTGTGTGGAAAGTGTTGCCAGCTGCTTGGATTGTTCTAGTAAAAACAAGGGAAAAAAGAGAGTGAAATTGCTCCTCATTGCTTTCCCCCCCTTTAATTTAAAACTGAGTTTTCATTTCTTTTTTTTATTAGAAGTAATGGTGCTGAAAATCTGCACTTTTTCTTTTAAAAGTTGACCATTTTAAGCTATAAAAGTACTGTGACAGCTTTGCTCTTTACATACAGGCAAGCTGAAGGTTGTATATGTATTTATACGTGAAAGTATACGTGTACTTATAACTCTTCAGAGTTTAAAAGGTCATTACTTATTTTGTGAACCCTGTTGCATAACAAGGCTCAAAATATGTACGAATATATATTTTCTTCAGGGTTCATCTTTGGATTTTTTTTTTTTTAGCGACTTGTACAAGTCTTTAGCTAAACAAAGATAAATAGCATCAGCTATTCTACCCATTCTCAAGTATTGGAGATAGGGAGTGTGTTCAATGAGGGAAGGTTTGCACATTAAACAGAACTCCCATTACGAGGCAGTCGAAGAAGTAAGTTGGCATCACTTGAAAATGAGAGTAGATTGTGGGTTGGTGTTGAGCAGTGGAGAAATGGAGAAAATAAAGAGAAGCTCGAATGCTTTTAAATTTGCTTATTTCTACTGTCAGAAGAAAAAATATTAAAGGGAAGGTAGCTATCTTGAAAAGTCTGTAATTGTATTATAAGGGAGCAGAGAACTGGTCTTCACTGGAAGGCTAATTCTCTTCCCTTTTCTGTTATTATAGCATGTCATGGTGAGTTAATGACTGCTATTACAAAGTCAGATGTTAAAACTCTTCAGGTTATAGTATTGCTCCTCCTAGCTGTAAGACTTGACTTGATGGATGCTCAAGATACTCAAGAGTCTCCTGTAATGCCAAATCTTTTTGTTTACCTTCTGGTTTATATAAGTGAGTTGAGCATTTGCTGCAAGCTGTTTGATGTGGTGCAGCATCCACCTACAAATACCGGTCTCTGTAGGGTTCTGTTGATCCCTCTGCCTTCCTAACCTGGGGTTATGCACTCTTCACACCTTGTGACTAGGAGTCATGATGTGTGGATGGATTTTTGTATAAAAATGTCTTGTTTTTAATGAAGCACTTGTCTCCTCCCCCCCATGAGTGGTGTAGGATTTGCCCTGCTCAGACACGCACCTTTGTAAGATTAAACTTGTCAGTGTGAGTGTGTTTAGCAGAATGTTGTAAGATAGGAATTAATGCTGTAGCCATCACGTGAATGGAAAATATTTCTGCAAACGTGTCTGCGTATCCAGATACTTAAGTGGATAAAATTAGGCTTTAAAATTTCCCTCTTATCCTGTTTAACTTAGAAAACTCTTGGACATACTTTATTATGGTGATAATGGTTATCTGCCGTTGTTTTACTTTTAATGTCAGCGTTGTACTGTCCTTTGCAAGAGCGTAATGTGCAGGCCCTTATGCGGTTGGTTTGCAGCAAATCAGGAGAGTAGGCTGGAGAATATCCTCTTATGTTCTAGCATCTGGTAAGCCTGCTTCATTTCTTCCATTTTTGTGCACATCTAACAACTCGTGTGGCATTGTTCCTGGAAAAGTTTTAATACTAAAACCCTGGTTGGAAAGTACAGTATTACTAGCATCGATTCCATTAACTTGGTCTTCAGCATTTGTAATCTTTATGAGCATGGTAGATGCTCACCTAGCTGTGACTCTAACAGCCTAGGATTATTGGGTATAGGATAAAACTTAACTCTCTAATCTTCCTGCTACAACAGTACTGTTTCTTATTCTTGGTTTACTTATTTGTTTGGAGAAAAGCGTAGGTAGCTCTAAAGGGCACACCATATTGTCTGCTTTCGTTTGTATTTTAAAAGTATCTTGAAGTTAGGAACTACGTAGGAAAGCTGACAAAAGTTGTGGCTTCTGGTCCTTTCCCTTACGTATTGCTGAAAATTGTGAGCAAGTTTTCTAGCATGCACGTTTCTTCTGTGGTTCTGACCTTAAAACTGTAGTGGGGAGCTAGTGTTTTCTGGAGGCTGCCTAAGAAGGAGGTACCGTGATGGTTTGAGAGAGCAGTTGCAGCCACAAATGAGATGGTGTTGGTAAAGCATGACTCAGTGAGAGAGTCGTCTCTAGGCTATGCGCACTGATCAGCTTTGATTGCTGCAGATACAAGCATTGAAATCCTTTGTCCCAAGAGCCCTTGAGTGTAAGGTTCATTCTGTATGGAAGCTCCTTACCCAATGTGTATGTGATGTGTCATTCTGCTGCATGCAAGGATTCCTGCCAGCTGCAGGATTACTGACAGAAAGCTGACTTTGTGCCACGGACGGTAGTGATGCATACAGTAGAAGCATGTTGGTGTTCTGCTGACTTGCCCTTTGCGAGCAGTATTTGCACAAAGGTCCTTTCCTCACGTTCAGTGCTGCCTCCTGGGTTTTCCTGTAGTACAAGCAGTAACCCTGGGGCTTTGTGTCCTCTGGGAGTCCTGTCCTAGAAGCTGGGGGTGTGAATGCTGGTGGTGTGGAGCCCTACTTTGTTTTTTCCCCTGGGCAGCTGTCTGCGAGCTTTTTGGTTTCTGCAGCGTGTTGCTGGGCAGTGCTGTGAGCAAGAGCTTGCACCTCTTCTCTGAGGAACCTCCTGGTAGAAGGGTTGGGTGCTCCCCTATGCTTGTCTGAAGCAGTTGGCATCCTTCCATTCTAACCAACCTCTGTCCAGAGCTGTGTTTATGTTGTATCGACACAGGTGTTCAACGTGGCCCTGATGTTGGAGCTTCTAATAGCTTGCAATAGCAGACAGCTAGATTAAATTATCTGAAACTTCAGAGGCTGCTAATCACTTGTTTTCATAAAACTGAGCCTCCTGTTAGCTCTAAGCCAGCGTGCGATTAGTTACGAGAACTCAGTGGAGCCCTTTTCCTGAGGCTTTTAATTTGCCAAGGAATCCAGCTGTTGCTTGAAGGGCTCTGCTCTTCCTTTCACTTCACCTCTGCCTGCAAAGAGAAAGTTTAGTGTTGTGAAATTGAAGATCCTAAATGCACAACTCAGGTATTACAAATTCCTAAAAATGGAGGGGAGAGAGGGCAGAAAGACCATTACCCTAATAGAAGGGAAAGAAAGTAAGTCTTGTTATATCTTTATCTTAAAGCTTTATTTTGCCAAGCTTTCGTAACAGGCTGGGTAAACAGTCCTGATAAAGTATGTTGTTCTAATTTTTGTACACTTTAAACCTTAATCAGACTTCAGAGTGTTGCTTTCAAGCTCAGAGGCAATTATCTAGATTACTGAGATTAAATATTTGTGATTGTTGGATTTTTTTTTTTACCACGGCTTTTTTTTGGCTGCGTGTTCTTTCAACTGCAGAAGGGGGGGAAAAAAAAAGCAGTCATAGGCAACTGCGTTCCCATTGTAGTGGTTTTTGGGGCAGTTTGGGGGGGAGGGGGAATGGAAAGTAGGCTGAAAGCAAATACAGTACTCCTGGCAGGGGAGCAGTGCAGTTGCTCACCCACTGCTTCGCCTTCTTGATTGCCGTATCGCCTGTTTAAAAATTACTCATTTTTAATTACATGGAGGAACAGATTGTCTTTTTTTCTCGAAATGCAGCTTTTTTTTTTCCATCAAGGGAAGGATTCTTGATTATTTTGCTTTTTAATTGTTTGTGAGGAGTTCTTGTACACTGTGCTGGACTGCAGCTCTCAAAGGCCCTGGGGAACCAGTCAGTGTTTGCACAGCTTCAGGGAAATGTGACCTGCCAGTGCCAAAGGGCTGCTCTGAGCTGAATGGGAACAAAGTCTGTTTCCTTTCAAGGGGGTTCTGTACTGAGGACAGTGCTGTTGCACTTCTTCTAGAAAAGCTCATGAAGGAGCAGCTTTCCTAAGGGCCTGGTCAATCAAAAGGTGGATCCACCAGAAGGTGGATATCCACAAGGGTGGATAGTGATAGGACAAGGGGGATTGGTTTTAAACTGAGACAGGGGAGGTTTAGGTTGGATATTAGGAAGAAGTTTTTCACACAGAGGTTTGGTGACACACTGTGACAGGTTGCCCAGTGAGGTTGTGGATGCCCCATCCCTGGAGGCATTCAAGGCCAGGCTGGATGTGGCTCTGGGCAGCCTGGTCTGGTGGTTGGCAACCCTGCACATAGCAGAGGGGTTGAAAGTAGATAATCATTGTGGTCCTTTTCAACCCAGGCCATTCTATGATTCTATGAAAAGAAAAGACACTGTCTTGTGCTTAGTAGACTGCTTAGCATAGTTAAGTAAAATGTATGTAATCTCTGGCTTGAAGAGTTACGTTGGTTGCGTTATTTCTTTCAGCCCATATAAACACACAGGAGTGGGACAAGCCTTCTGAAAGAAGTTTTGTTTTGGTTGCAGCTGTCAGTACTGTTGGTGTTTGCTGTGGTGGTGACAAATCTGTGCTCTGTTGGCATAGTTTTTTCCACCCCACTAATAGGGGGACTAATAGGCTTTTTTTTCCCCAAGCTTGGCTAGTCTTTATTGTGAATGATACCAGAATGTTGTATCAAGGAATCTGTTTGGCTTTTTTCCTTCTTTCTCCCTCATCCCCAATCTTCAGCTACAGTAACGAGACCTTGCATTGGAGTCCCATAACAGTGCTGCCTGGTGCTGCATTTGGTGCAGTTGATCATATGTGCTTGCATGGGCCAGATGCTGTTCCCTAGGGGATGCCTCTGTAACACTGCCTTCTGTAGGCCCTTGAATGGGGGACTGCGCTCAAGCCTTGGAGGACTGAAAATCTTATATCCTATTGTCCATAAACACTGAGCCTGAGAAGCGTGTTTTTAGGGACTCAGATGTGTGGTGTTCAACAGGCAGTGCTTTCCATTGTCTCCTTTTTGCAACATTCGTACTCGAAGGCTATGGAGAGATCCGTAAGTAAAGCCAAGGAATGTCAGTACCATTAAATGTGCCCACAGACATCTTCTGCATAACTGAACAAGGATTAATGCTGCCTCTGCTCTCTTGTGCATGTGCATTTTGTTATTAAAAATATTCTGTATGTGGTGCCTGTTGTGCTGGGATTGCAGAGACACTGGTGGTAGTGATGTGACATCTTGTTCTTAAAATATCTTAATCTTATTTTTGTAGCATCTTAAGTTAGGAGTTTGCCTGTATTTCTAACAGTTGCTGAATTCTCACAGGCTTCTAACTTGAGCCTTCTTAAAAATAAATGTGTAAATATTTACATGGTACCTTTTTCAGTGAGTGTCCTCCTACATCTCCTGCAGCATACCATCCAATCCACATATTACAGCCTATAGTTAGTTCTACATTGAACCTGTGCAGTTATTCTCTAATTATGGGAACGTGACTTCAGCTCTACTAGAGCGGAAACTTTCATCTTTAGGCTCTTTCAGTTTTGACTTTACTGTTTGGATGCTGAAAAAAGATGAGTTCCGTGCCATTCTGTGGTCAGCCCCAGCAAAGGTGGAGAGGGACAAAGCTGATCATAGTATCTTTGCTGTGTGAAGTTCGAGGTAACTGTGTGTTGTAGTTTTTGCATAGGATTCATATAATATGTATTAAGGCTGTACATGGTTGCCCATGAACTTTCTAAAATGGAGGGAACTGCATTTATGTGATGAGTAGAAGGAATGTGTTGTGTTTTAACTCTCCCTGAGGAGAGGAGATTGCTCTTTTCTTTCCTTCTCCTATGTACTGTTGACACATTGCTATGTGTCCACTTAGTGTTCTGAAATATATTTAACCCTGTAGAAGACTTTCTTACTACACAGTATGTGTTATAGCGATGGTATTTTCAAAAATCTTAAAGAACAATTGAAAATGAACTGCTGTTGTGGAGGAATTTAAAATTAAGAAGGCCACTCTTCTAAGCACAAAAGTTGAAGGTTAAGCCTGGGTGTCCTTACTTGCATAATTTTTAAAGACTTAAGCTCCAGGCATAAACAAAACAATCCATCCTACTCATCTCCAAAGTAGAACTGTTGGTGCAGATTAGAGAATTGCTTTAGGGTAATTTGCAAAGTAGTGGTACTATCATGTTGACATTTCTTTGGGCATTATCTGGATCCGGAGTTTGGTAGAAGACACTCTAAGGTAGTAGAAATTGATATATTAGTAGATTTATTAAACTAAGCATTTTATACCACTGTTGGTGCCTTCTTTCTTTCTTTCTCTACTCTCCAAACGGGCACAGTATCCTGAGGAACTCCTTCTGGTATATAGTTTGGGTGGTATTTGTCATTTATGACTTGTAGTGGCTTTTTTTTTGTTGGATTTAAACAACCTTATCTTAGTCAGTACTATCTAACTGAGTTTTATCTAAATTTCATCATCTTGTGTAAACTGACTGTTTATGAAGTGGTGCTGCAGTGTAAAAAATAAATAATCATGTAAGTCCTTTTGCAGCAGTTCTGTCGGCATGCAGAAGGAGGGAGGGTGTAACGCTGTGCCTTTGTCCTCTTTCATCTCCATTATAAGCTCAATTGGGAAGACTAAGATAGTATCAGTTAGTGTTCATTTATAATAGGATGATACACAGGTATACTAACCCCTGTAGAAGTACTGCGCACAGTTCTGGTACTGGGTCATTTTCCTTGAATGTGAGTGACTATCAGAGGAAACACTTCTACTCAATTGCACTACAGGTAATTGAAGAAGGGATATACAAAGTTGGGGTGGGAGTTACTTTAGCTGCTGGCGTAATGGAGGTTGAGGAGAAGTTGATCTAAACCTAAATGTCTGGTGTTGAACATGAGCTAAAACTCAGTGCTTTCACTCCATCTAATACAATGTAGTTTGAGCCATCTCTGAACTGAAATGTAAGCGATAAATGGGATTCAACCCTAACATAAGTGAATACTTGTTAGCAATATGCCTGTCTCAAACTTTCTCAGCTGCCTGTAGTAAGGTCTTCAGAATTGGGCTGCCTTGGAGACAAATGGGCTGTGCATGGAAAAAGAGCAGACATAAATTTGAGCGTGCTGTACTGTCTAGGAGATGATGACATCCTATCTCAATGTTGCAGTGTTTCCTAGCACATAAGATCCTTCCCATTTAGGAGCATGGATTTCAAGGTTTTTTTTTCTACTAGAGGAAAAACTGATATTGCTTTGCTGTCACTGGATTTAAATTTTACCCCATGAAATACAGTCTGATTATCAGGCGGATATTTGCCAACAGTTTCTTGAAGAAAAGACTTTTCCTTGGAGGAGGCCATATTTTCCATTCTTTGGTAAGGAATGTGCCCTGGTTTGGTGCTGGTGCTAGGGGGAAGTTGTGTAGGGGATATTCTTTCAATTTTTAAATCTATAGACTTCAGTGGTTACAGGGGCAGAGGGTGGGAGGATTGTCTGGAAGGGATCTCAGAAGGTCTCTAGTCCAATCTACTGCTCAAAGCCTCTACTGATAAGTCTTGAACTACAGTGTTTCATGGTCACCACATCCATGGTTGCTGTTGATTGCTGTAAGCCCAGTCAGCTCTTTGGTGAGCAGCAGATCAAGCTGGTAAATGATAGGCATGTGTGTACTGAAGCTTCCCTGAATTGAGTCTGGGAAGTTGAATTTTGTATCTGAGTTCTTTCTGTTAGTGTTTCTGTGGTGTCCCTTTTTCAAACAAACAAAGCAAACAAACAAAAAACCAAAAACATTGAAAGCATTTGAATACCAGATTGCTTTAAAAGTATTTCCGCTCTAACTTCTAGCTACCATCATAGATCCCCCACGTACACTCAGTAGCTCGCTCTTATTTCTTCTTGCCTTTCCTACGGGAAGTAATTGGTGACTAATTCCACATCTTGCTTACTCCTCTTTTCCCTGTACTCCAGTGTAGTTTGTTGCTTGTACAACAGTGCTTTGTGTTTTGGTTTTTAAACCTGTTTACCTTGATTAGCTTGAAGACTTTGTTCCGTCTTTTCATTTTGATTAGTTGAGGGAGGAGGAAGACAGCGTACAAAATGTCTTAACAGGGGACTGTTGCAGGGACAAAAAACTGCCTGCTGCCCACTGCTCTGGTATCAATAGCATGGCTTTGGTCTCTTGTACAGTGTTTAAGACCATTGAACTAAAATGTACCAGAGCTGTTGGAATTGTGTAGGTAAAGAGGAACGAGGGTTACCCTAGTTGTTAGATTTACAGTGCCCCCACTGAACCGAGAGTTCTCTTCTTTAGGAAAAGAAAAGGTGTTTAATTGTGTAAATACTTCTATAGGTATTTATTTAATGTGACTTAAATAATGATTTGTCTAGTGTTTTTAACTTTTTTTAATATCTAGATGCCCTTTATCTGTAGAGGGTAATAGGTTTGGTGACATAGACAAATACCTTGTCTACAGATACACAGAGTCATTTCCCTCGTGATCAGAGGTGAAGGTCTAGCTGTCTCAGGCTGATGAAGAGCATGGACTTAGCTCAGAGGAAATGCAGCAATGACATGCCAGAGTATTCAGGTAGCAAGTGGCATCAAACCACCTTAGCAAAGGTGAAAGTGCTTCTTAAACTCAGTTTCACTTTCCCTTCTATGTCCTTCGTCCTGTCTATTAGCACTGAACTTGTGTGCTTGTTTCAGTAAGAGTAAGATGACTTTTTCTCCTTTCTTACTGATCTCAAAGCCTTCGTGCAGCATGAGTCTCGTACTCAAAGGGAGCTAAAATTTTATATAAGACTTAAAAGGATCTCTGGATAGTTACAGTTTTGCCACTAGCAGATATCTCACCGTATCTTTCTCTAATGAGGCTCTTGAATTAATTGTTGTTCCAAGATGGAGTAAAGTGAAATATATTCTACTGTTTTGTTTCTGCTGGGTCCATTTGGTGCTTAAAAGGTTATCCTTTGTTGTGATAGGGCAGATGCATCCTTGAGGCCATCAGTTCAAGCGTGGACTTGGAAATGTCTCCAACTAGATTCTAAATTTCTGCTCGGGTGATTTTATGGACGAGGAAACTAATTGATATGAGCTAAAGGGATGAGCTTACTATGTAGAGGCTGGAGTTGGAAGTAAATTGTTGTCATCAAAAACTGTATAGAGTTCCTGTTTGGTGAAAGCAGATGGATGTGATCTCTTCGATCTGTGAAAGCAGCCTTACTTCTCGGCTGACTCCTCACAAATGAATTGTGTGTACGTGGAAGCTGGCTGAATATAACGCAGAAGTAACTGGAGGCAGAATTGGAGAGACTGTTTTGAGACTCTTCCAAGAAAAAACAAGAGAACTGTTTCTGGAGCTGAGGAAAGGCAGGATGCACGATGAAAAAAGCCTAGGTATGACGTCCTTAAAGGCCTAAGTAGTACTGACTTATGGTGGGGTTGTATCCCGGGTTGTACTTTTATTCTCAAATATTAAAAAGAAAACTCTTAGCTTAGATGTGAGGGCTGCATGTGAGAGAGAAAAGTCCTTGAGTTACTAATGTTTGTATTGGTGATTAGGAGATGAAGTCTCCTATGAATTAAAAGTTGAGATTTAATTAGCATTTCTGCATGAAAATATATTTTTCTGTCCAAGTTGGCCTGTATATATTTGAATGTGCAAGATTTCAAGCTGTTTTAAGCAAAACTATCTAGGTTAATAGATTAATTTGGTATTTTTAGACTATGGTGTTGTGTCTTTGGAATAAATTAACTATTCCAGAGCTGAACAACTGTTCCAAAGAGATTTGAAATAAGTTTATGGAACGTTGGAAAACCTTGCACAGGCATTTGGGTTTCAGTCTGTTTTTGCAGCAGGAATTTGCAGCTGAGCTGTTCTCCAACACACAGCTATTGTAGTTCCTCTCTTGTTCTGCAATTACTTCATTGAAGTAAGGGAGCTGAGAGGTACACTGTGAGTCACTTGTATACCGGAGTTCACCGTGGTTTTATCCATAACAGCGTCTCTTGTGCAGCTCTTGTTCTCCATCTCTGCTACTTAAAAAGATGCACAGGAAGCTGGTTTCAATAGCAGAAAGTTCAACTGGAGAATCTCAACAAGTGACTCTCCATTCTGTTAGAAGGAACTGCTTGTGAAGCTGATGTTGGCTGTACTAGATGACCTTGTTTAGATACTCCTTAATGCATGAATTAACGCTTACTTTGACTTCCAATTCTGTAAACATTATCCTCAGAAAGGGACGATAGATCAGTATGGATTGAGAATCAAGTCTGTTTCCTTCTGAGCAGTTACCCTTTGTTTTTGCTTACAGGTGGTTGATATATTCTCTGAAATAGTTTGTGCATCTCTTCACAAAGGGCTATCAAATCTTTATAAGAACTGGGATTTATCTGTCTAGAGAGTCTCTTATCTTAGCATTAATAGTGTGCTTTATCTAATTACCACAGCTCACAAGTTCAAAAAACTTGGATATTCACTGCATGGTGAATGGTGCTGAGTTGTTTGACAGATACGACAGCAATGGTGTTTAATCTAAATACAAATGAATTCAGTCTTAATTTTAAAGGGAGAGCTCTTAAACACATAGCTTGAAAGGTTTGTGTGCCTATTTTCTTTAGCTAAAAAGTTGACTTAAGAATGTGTAATACCTGGATATGTTGTCTTACAGTGTACATCCTTGCATCTGTGGGACTGTGTCAGGAAATGCTCGAGGACTGGTGCTCAGAGACTTCTGTGATTAGACAAAACTCAATTTTAAATGTGCTGCATGACCAAGTACAGAAATGTCCCTCTAATCTGGCTTTTCTATTTATGAGTTACGGTAACCTATGTATCCCATCTGAGGGAGTGCAGAGGAATAAGTCCTGCTGAAAGCTACCTAATATCCTGCTGCAGTGATCTGCTTCAATTTGTAGCTCTGTTTCTAAGTAATAAGGCAGCATTACTGCAAATGTGGAATATTAGCTTCTAACATATTATGAATTACCATAGAATTTGCAGTGGTAATATTGCACCAAAAAAGCCTTCAGTTTGATGGAAGCTCTGAAGTAACGTCTGAATTGGTGGTTTTGTTGCATGGATTTCTGCGTGGTCTTATGTAAAGCTTAGATGTCAATTTTTATCTGATACTGTCTGCTGTGAACTTTAAATAGGCAGAGCCAGCTGCCCGACTCTCATGGGTTAACACCTGTGTGCTCATTGGTTTGTGAGCTCAGGAATTTCCAGGAAGAGAGGACTGAATCTGTGTCCTTTACATTAAAAAGAAAAAAGGGGGGGGAGGAAGAGGAAGAAAAAAATCAAACAAGTAATTTGAAGGTGTCATTGCACAAATCCTGAACTCTTGAGGGAATACTTAAGCTTGTCTGTTTAGTGGTGAACGTAATTGATTCACCTTCTCATTGCATAGAACATAACTCAATTATGGTAGGAACAAACAGTGTCTCTGGAGATGCAAGCTTGAGTGGATATGTGAGATCCTGGCCTCCATCCAGCAAGCGCTGCCATGACTTCACTCACTTCTGGTGCTTCGAATCTTCTATCAATTTCTCTGTGGGAATTGATGCAAACAGGGTGGAGGGAACCTGAAGTGGTATCTGTTCAGTTTTATCTATCTTGGCAAGACATTGCTGTCAGTTTAAAATGGAACATGGAAATTTCTTTTTAATCTGTATCCTTTCAGGATGCTTAATTTCATCTCTCTTTTGGTATGCAGGCAATTGAGGGTGGTGTTTTATGGATGAGCTTTGTTTTGGGAGCTGTTTTTTTCTTTATATTTAACATATGTATAACAAAATGGGTTTATGTATCTTTCAAGCAGAGCTGCCCATTTCCACAGCACTTTATTTCTTTTCTTACTTGGTTTTTTTTTTGTGACTCTCAGTTTCATCAGGCAAAACAAGGAGAGTGGTAGCAGGATGACTTCTGGGCCTCATTTGGTCCCACTTTCTACTCAGAGCAGGTCTGGTTAGATTAGGGCTTGTTTAGGGTTTTACTCTCTCACGTTTGGCTGTCTGGTGAAGTCCCCGTGACTGGAAAAAGGGAAACATTACTCCGATTTTTAGGAAAGGGAGAAAGGAGGATCTGGGGAACTACAGGCCGGTGAGTCTCACCTCTGTGCCTGGGAAGATCATGGAGCAGATCCTCGTAGAAGCTATGTTAAGGCATGTAGAAGACAAAGAGGTGATTCAAGACAGCCAGCATGGCTTCACCAAGGGCAGATCGTGCCTCACCAATCTGGTGGCCTTCTACAATGAAGTGACAGCTTCGGTGGGCGGGGGAAGGGGCAATGGATGTTCATCTTCCTGGACTTCTGCAAGGCCTTTGACATGGTCCCTCACCACATTCTGGTCTCTTAATTGGAGAGGTGTGGCTTTGAAGGATGGACTCTCATGATATAAAAGCTTTTCCTACTATCTCATTAAAGCTTCCTATGTCTTAACTAGTGTGCCTCTTTATCACTATTCACATGCTTTATCACTGTGAATCTTTGAAAAGATTCTTACTGTGTTTGCAGCTACTCTTAGGCCACAGCAGAGAGCAGTAAGGTCTCTGCCTTCTCTTCCCCTAGTTCTCTAAGCCTCTCCTGCTATGTCAGCTGTCTGTCTCAGCCTAGAAATCAGTGTGGTGGCCAACCAACATGTCTGTGATCTTTAGCCAGTGGGATTGTGAATAAACCTGGGACTGCCTATGACTATGCTGCTGGCACCTTGGAAGGCCACTTCTTCAGAAGTCCTGAAGTTCTGAGTGTTACTTCATGCGCATCAGACACTTCTAGGCTTATTTTATTATCTGAGAGCTGAGTCCAGAAGAGCAGAACTGTTTGTTTGGGCATGTAATTTTGCCAGTGGTTTGGTTCACTAGGGAGATGACCCTTGCAGATTTAATATGAAGTCATAGTTTTCCCATAAAACCTCTGGAGCGAATTATTGATAAGTACAGAAGTAGTTTGTTTTGAACGTACATCATGACAGAGAATGGACTTGATTAAGGATCTCATAAGTGTGTACTGCTGCAAATACTTGTCTTAGATGGAAGTACAGTATGGAAATCGTACCCATATTGCAGGATGCCCTACTTAGTAAGAGTTATGGCTGCAGGTGGTTTGGCTCTAAGTGGACTTATTTCTTCAGAGGAGGAACAGAAGTACAGACAACTGTCTCCTGAAGCTATGTATGGATGTTACTTGGCAGAAAGTTGTTAGCAAAGAGAGTGTTCTGAGATCTTGGGACTTTGACAAGAAGGGAATTAGCTGGGAAAAAGAACTTAGTGGGAAAGTCTGCCTTACTTTAAAAAACAAAACAAAATGTGTTTTTGGTGATGCAGATCATAAATTCACAGAAGGGCTCAGTTGGAAAGGACCTTGCAGCGCACCCAATTTCAACCACCTGCTGTGGCAGGGTTACTGCCCACAAGATCAGGCTGCCCAGGGCTCCATCCCATGCCCTGTCTGTTAGTGGTGTGATTGTTCTAGTAGGCTACTGAGAAGCGTAAGTGGTGGGAACGGAAATAAAACTTCTGTGCCTGAGCTAAAACTTTTGAGCTGGACAAATTACCTTTGACTTAAGGGTGCTCTGAATTTGATTATTCAGGATTTGTAAGCTTGCTTAAACTTGTTTATATTTCTGACCAAATAGAAAAAATAGTATGTCTTCTGTGAATGTAATTCTGGCTTCAGGGGTCTGACTTGGAAAGCAAAGCATGAGTAACTCAAACAGTGCAGGCTTAGTCTATTTGTATTGTTACAGTTGAGCTTGTAATTACACGTTCAGACCAGTAATTATGTGTTCAACCCAGTGTACCCCTCTGGAAAAATACATGTTGCTGTTCTGCAGGAGTCCAAACAAGTATTTGTATTCAGCTGATTACATTTCTTCAGCCAGTGTGCACAATTTAAAAGCAAAAACATTAGTACTCTAAGTAGAACAGTAGTCTCACCCTTTGCAACGGAGTATGTCTAGAAAAATGCTTACAAATGTTACTTGTGTTTCTATAATAGAGGAGAGGGATGAGGTATGTACCAATGTTGTTCAAGTTTCTTACTATTTCTGGGTGGGAGGTTATTGTAGGATGTTTCTGAAATCCTGCTTCTATTATCCTCTGAAGACAGGACATGAATCCCTGTAGCATGGAGTAGGTGCTGCTTTTTCCTATTTCCAGTGCAGTACCTCCATGTTTTTGGGCTGCTCTCTCCACGGAAGCTTTGGCAGGCAAGTAATGAGGGGATTGGCTGCTCGCTGGTTTAACTAGCTCTTTTCCACCTTAGTCTTCACCATGAACAAGGTAGCTCTTAAAATGTAATGTGCTGTTTTAGGTGGTCAACCAAATGCTTTCTAAAATTCTGTCTGGCAGTGTAAGGTAGTAGTCTGCTCAATTTCAGCTCCAGCGTAGGTGAATCTGGTGGTGTTCTTGAAATTAAGTGAACGTTAGGCCAGATGCGTGTGAAAGTCTTCTGTTTAGAAAAATCTAAATGGACGCATCCTGGTGCAGCACCAGCAGTGAGAGTGTGAACCCCTCCGCTGTGAGGGATGTAGGAAGGTAACACATGTTGCTTTTCTAAAATCTGAGCTTAGACGTCATTGTGGAGGATCCGGTGGGGGAGCAAATTAGAAGGAAGGGTTCTTGTGCAAATGCAAATGTTAACTTCTTTGTTTCTGTTGGCTACAGGCTTCTGAGTTTGTAGTGACATGTGATTTCTAATGATGAAGTGTATGGATGTCCTCTTCTGCAGGACACAGACTTCCATGACTAGCAGTGGATTATAATTATTTAAGCATTTTTCTGTAGTTTATCCTCTGACGAGAGAAGCCTGTTGCTTAGTTGAGGTTCTGATAAACACAGGCTCAAGAAATAGATTCCCAGGTGGTTAAACTGTGAGCCCTGGACAGAGCATCGGTCCTGGTTCTTGTTCTCTTGCCTGTAATTTCTTACGGTTAGTGGGACTTCCAGTTCTTCCTTAAGCTTTTTGCTCTGTTCTGCTTGTGGCGGGCCTAGATAAATGCTAGATTGTAACACAGATGATAACAAACAGCTATTGTACTCTTGTCTTCCGGATGAATGAATGCTGTGTTCTGTAATTACTAGGGTAAAAGAGGACACTTGAGTTCTTAAAAGTGAGCCATTTTCTGCATCTTTCTTTTCCAGCCTCTTCATTGTCTTTCCTGGATATTATCCAGGCTGCAGAGGGAGCTTGTGCCCTCACTTCATGCAGAAGAGTATGATACAGGTTTGTTCCTGTCTAGTCTTCTCAGTCTCTCTAGCAGAGATCTCCATGTAATTGGACCTCATGGCAGTTTCAGTTTTACTGTTTTTTGGAGGATGGTGCTGTTTGGCAAGATACACGTAGCACGCTAATGAGAAAGCTATCTTTTAACTCCTACTGTGGCCTGGAACCAAGTAAATATTGTTGTCTGAGTGATTTTTTTCAATCTCTGTCTTCCTTATTGATGCATGGATCCTTACTGATTGGGAGTTACAGGAGTTGTATGTGCACAGTAGGCGTGGGACAACCTTTTGCTGCTCTGAAGGCATTAGAAGTGATCATTCAAGAGTTCTGCATTGTGGCAGTTGAAACCTAAAGTCTTCATGCTCTCTTCTTATCTTCAGTGGATGGTCACCATGTCTTCAGTATCTCTGTGGAACAGCATGTCAGATTTGTCTTCTGGAAGCAGTCGAGTATGTGGATTCCTTTGTTGTTGTAGACCTTAAACATTAATTTATGTATAGTTCTGACTCCAAAAATATTGACTGTGGTAGCTGGGGAGAAGGGAAATGGTTCCTGATATTGTTCACAAAAACTGCTTAATAGCTGGGAATTGAGGTTCCTCCCTTCCAGTGTTCTGTTCTTTTCCTTAGCTGTTAATCTATGCAAGATATCGTAGGCATGAAGGTGACACAGTGGATGCCTTGCGTGGAGCAGAAATGACTATTTCATCACGTTTTCCAAGAGATGCCTGAAGCAACTTCTTACAGCAAGAAGCTCTGCTTCCCTAGAAATTTGCAGCTTTCAAGTGCACGTCTCTTTGAGGGAAAGAGGGCTTGGGCTTCAGACTCTGCAGCTGGCAACCTGAAGTGATCTAGTTCTTGCTCCCCAGCCTGGGATGGTTGTGATAAGCTGTGGATCTCATTATAAAATGATGCTTTATTGCTGGAGACATCTAGCCTCAGTGCTTAGGTTTTTGTTCTTAGTTATCGTAGGCTTCAGCAATCTAGCTCAGAGGTAAAAGAGGTTCAATGTGGTGGATGTGTTGTTTGTGTTTATGTAGTGTTTTGTTATTTTTTTTCACTCTGAATTTTCATCTTGTAACATTCCTGGAAATCAATAAGGCTTTCCTTGTCAGAAAAGCTGAAAACAATGAAACCACACTCTCCAGCTCTGATTTCTAATCACAGCAGTTCTTAAGTGCTGATTAGCTATCTTGAGAAGAAGTTGTTGACAATAGGAGTGGAAATCCTGTTCCTTTCAGATTGGGTTCAGCTTTAGAAAAGAAAGGTTAAAGGAATTCGTGGTGTCCCCTGCTAGGGGATTTGTAGGCTCACAAAACTAAGCTGTTTTTATCTGTGATTGCATGTCCTTGAGCTCATCCCCTGGTTCTTCAGAACACTATCTTTTGCCTTCTTCCACAAGCAGAGGAAATGCAAGGATTGACAGAACCAGTGGCCCATCTTTCACTGCGTGGATCCCTACTTCAGAAATTGAAGTGCAGGGAAGCATTGCTGCTGTCATATGGGAGTACCAATAGAAACATACTGGGAAGCATTCTCTCCTCTCACTGAGTGTTGTGAAAGAGTAGAGAGCTAGGTTGGGCAGTGCTGGACAAGGCCTGTTCCTTTCCCAGGGGCTGTCACCATCTCCTCCCTTCAGAGAAGAGTGGAGGCTGTTGTATTAGGGCAGTTCTGTTCTAATCTCTAGTTCTGTTTTAATCTCTCCGGGAGAGATCTTACTGTACAGCTTCTCCAGATCAGTGGTAGAGGTGTGAGATGTCATATTGGTACTGACTTGCCTGAGCTACAGTTGCATTCTGAGAAAGACACTTCTGCTTTTATTTTAGGTGTCTAAGGACTGACCCTCTCTTTAGTATATATGATTCATTAGTACTTTTTTCTATTTTAATTTCATCTCGTAAGATGAAAGGGGGTGGATGGGAAGGAAAGGAGAAGGCTTTTTTATAAACATGCCATGACGTCTTGATTTACATCCCCTGAAGCAAATAGTGAAAAAGGCAAGAAAAAACATCGGGGTTTCTGAAGCAATTAAATGACCAAAACATTTCCATTTTTATAGCTTGTGCAACATAACCAAAACTTGTAAAGATCTGGCATTGGTTTGTTATGCATCTTTCTGTTATAAGATAGAGTGATGCAGTTGCTGGTGAGATGGTCAGTCTCCTTGGGCTCAATTTCCACACAGTGTCTGCTCAATGCTGAGTTGTTTGTAGGAAACCTCAAGAAAAATACTTAAATTGCTTTCAGGAAGGATAAAAGGAAGTAAGTTTCCTTCCTATGGAAGAAGTAGGATTGTATGTATGTTTGGTGAGGGGAGGAGTGTTAACAGCTTAGCACTTCTGTATTCTGGGGAAATAAATATAATTAAAAAAAAAATTGCTGGCCTGCATACATGTAACTCTTCCAATGGAAATCTTCAGACTTCTGTATTGCTTTTCCAGGAACTAAAAATGCTACTGTACACATAGTTTGAGGAACTGTAGCTTGGAAACTGTGTTCTTGTTTCATACAGCCGCTATCTCCCATGGAGCTTCTGGCCCTCTGAGATGCTGAAAGGATTTCTTGGACTATATAGCAGAAACAGAAAGCTCTCCTTTTGTATATGATGCAAAAAGAAAAGAATTTTTTTTAATGCTGATTTTTCAAGCTCAATGTGCTTGAAATAGGGAATTGAAAACAGTTTTGGTGCTGCCTCTAATTTAAGAAGTTTTTTTAATGTGCTTTATATTTCAGTGGTTGGTGTTCCATTCCCAGGCTTTTCCAGGTTGTAGATCTTCGTGTTGAAGATGCTATATTCTATCCCTGTATTTTCATCTTGAGCATTCAACGAAGTGTTTGAGTTGTAACCAGTTTCCTTGGATGAAATGTCTGCAGTGCTGTGTTTTGCCTTTATTGGAATCTCATTAACTGTCATGTGCATTTTGGGGTTAGGAAATTACTTCTTGCAGGCTTCAAACTGTGTGTCAAAGTGATAAATTTTCTCTTGCTGTAGCTCTTGGGCTCCATTTTACTGTAACAAGGAGAGGAGTCCCTGCATGATTTCTGGCCAAATGCTTAGTGCAGTCTTACAGAACGAGGGAGCTTTATGTGTTTGTTAGAGTGGTTGCCCCGGTACTTATTGTTGGAAGACTGGAATTGAAGTCTAATTCTCTGTACCGCGAAGAAGGCAGTGTAGGCTTCTGATAAATACATTTTAAACAAGGTTTTTCTCTCAGCTAGACCATTCCAGTGAGGCTATTCTTGGCTTTCTGTTGCTGCTGGAGTTTCGAATCTGGACTCTTCATTTATATCTAAATCTCCGGTAGAGGTTTTTAAACTGAAAGCATCTTGAGATTTGGTGAGGAAGAGAGGAATTGTCTCACCAGCTCTCATCTTTCAAATAAATTTAGTAACTGAAGCATGAAGCAGTTGATTCCAACTCCATGTAAGTTGGATGTCCTGGTTGCAGGTGTTTTTTTTTGTCATTTATTGTCTGGTACTCAACACAGCTTCCAGAAGTAATTTTCTCCGTACACAAACCTGTAAAAATAGTAGTTTCTCAACCACAGAGCGAGTGGATTAGACTTCTGAATGTAGCTACACTCTCCTTGCCACACAAAATGAGCAGATTATGTGGTTCTGTTTTTGTTAAATAATTGTGTGGTTTCTCTTCAGAGGTAGCTGGTACAATTTAGAAAATTGAATAGGATTGCTTTGAGAAATTGAGTCATGAAATCGTGGAAAAGAGAGGTAAGCAGGGAAAATCACTCCTTTCAGCTCCTCTGTAGCTCTTCAGGATGAAAAGAGTCATATTTGATGTCGATTGGGATTTTTATACTGCGTGCTCTTGCTAAGTTAGCGGCGTACAGAATAATGGGGAGTTCTAGTAATTGGTACCTTTCCTATTTAGGCTTGCATAGACTGATGACAGGTTTTTAGATTTAATTGCAAAGCCATGTCTGAACGTTCTTAAAGAACGCTGTAGTACTGCGGGCTGCTGGGATAGTGGTTTCTCTCATACAAGATGAAGTTTTGCCAACAGTGACGTATTGGCTGCTATGCAGAGAGCTCTAAAGATTGTATTTTACGAGGAGGGTGAGAGAAACTTGGATGGGCCTCAGCAAAATCTTTAGCGGGGAGTGGAGAAAAACTGTAAGCTCCTCCTCATTTTTCTCTTTGCTGTTAGATTTAGTATCAGTTTTTCATTCCGTATCAGGTAGTTGCTTCAGCTTTTGTTACGACACAATGTGAAGACCAGATTTTACAGAAATTGTGGTAGTAACTCAGCCAACACTGGGCAAATTCTTAAGCTGCTTATTGGTTTGTTTTCTGTTAATTACTGAGGAGAGAAGAAAGTAAGTAGAGCGGGCAGACCAGGCTTGGAAAGTTGAAAGGGTAATGTTTTAGGCCTGAAAGTGTTGAGGCTTGACTGGATGGACATAACTGTGAAGTGAAGGGGGAATGGCTAGTATATTTCACTTCTTCAGACAGAAGAAATGCTGAAAAATGACTGCTTCTGAGCTTGCTTGTAGTTTCAGACAAACTGTTTTTGTCCAAAAGTGTATCTTAAATGCTGCTTTTTTTTTCTATCTGGGTAACACTATGAATGTGGAAGACTGCTGTTTGTTAGTCCTCTTCAATTGTGTAGAAAGGTTTTCAGACACAGCTGTGAAAAACAGCTTCCCCTGGTTCCAGCCATAGAGTTCAGAGGCCTTATGCAGCTAAGCTTTTCTCACTTTATTTTATTTTCTGTATGCCTCTTCATTCTGTATTCCGCACTGCCATCAATTGCTGGAACCGGTTGTTTCATCTTGACAAAGCATTGCTCAAAGCAGGTGCTGAGAGGTGGGAGAGACCTTTTCTTGCTTTGAATTATTCAACAGTGGGTCTCTGGCTGACGCTTCTAATATTAACTTTTAATAGAGGCTTCTGTCCTCTGGTAATCCATCTGGATTGCTTGATTGGGTGACGAATTTTTTTTATGTAAGTCATGAATTCACTTAGTTGGAAACCTGCAGCCTTTTATGAAAGCCTTTGGTCTGAATGTCACCTATGTGCTTTCAAAGGTGCACAGCATGTAGATTATCGTAGCTGTTGAACTGGCTCCTGGCACAACGCAGGCAGACCTGGGCTGGTCACCAGGCCTCTAAAGCCATAACGCAAAGTGAGGCCTACTGGTATTTACCAGCCTGGGGAGTCTCTTCACCACTGACTCATCCCTCTCCTACAGCAGTTCTTATGTGGGATCCTGGAGTAGCACAACTTCAGTTTCTCTTACAGAAACTCTTTTTGGAGCAGGCTGATTGTTTTTCCTCCCCTTACTAGCTTTCCATGCAAGGCTAGGTGGTAGTTGTTTTCAAATAGAAGGAGATGTGTTTCTGTGTGTGTGTGTGTGTGTGTGTGTTTGCACTCCTGAATTGTGAGTGGACGTGTATCATCATGGCTAAGCTGAAGGAGATTATACAAGCTTCTTGAGAATGCCTTCAGTGCCATGTCTTGTAGTTGAGGAAAACCTGAATAAACTGTGAACCATGTAATGCCAAGTCAGTATTGAAGTGATGCAGCTGAGTTGTGTAACTTGCTTGCTTTTAAACATGTAACTTGACTTCATCTGTTGCAAATAACAAGTGTTAGCGAACTTGCAGGAGTTAAACCCTGTTCCTTAATACACACGATGGGGAGAGCACATTAGGAAAACAAAAGTTGACAATCATAGCAGGGAAAGTATGGAGCTTCTGGTGTTTCTGTCGTAGCAGCTGGGACTCTACAAAGCAGGAGAGCTGCAGGGAAGGATGTGAAAGAGCAAAGAGGAAAAATGGAAGGGAGTACGAATAAGCATAACGATTCTTGCCATGTCTTTCCTATGCTTACATGTATATATGATCCCTGTAGCCCGGGAAGCACACAGGCTACAAAAGCAACTGTTAAAATGCAGCTTTTTGTTTGTCCTATCCAAGTTGCAGACATTACTCGACAAAACCTTTTCCTCTTACTTTAGAGACAGTTTGCAGTGCTTTAAATATTGTGTATAATATCCCTTTTAGGCGCTTTTTTGCCCACTGCCAACAAAACAGCCTAATGCTGACGAGGAAACCCTACCACGGAGACTGCAGTTTGGAATGGACCAACCGAGGTCTGCAGCTGAAAGGAGTCCTGCTGTTTCTGTCAGCAGAGACATTGTTGCACTGTGTCGGAGATGCTCCTACAGTCTGAGCCACATCAAAGCCCTAAATCAGCTGGCAGAAACTTCAGTGCTACATCAATCCTGCATGTTTTGTCAGCTCAGTCTTAGGCAAAGCAATCGCCCTCTTAAATGTGTGTTGGAAAGAGTGAATCGGGGTGTCGAACTGAAAGCATTTGCTTCTATAATAGCATATTTTACATTAAAAAAGCAACAACAGAACCTTCATTTAAAATGTGCATTGTTTGTTTAGAGCGAGGCTTTCCTGCTTTGTTGTTCAATCTCCTGTTGTCCACTGCAGATGAATTATAGAGGTGAACTGTCTGTAAATTGTCAGCAGAAAGAAACCGTAGCTGTCATGGAGTCCTGAAATACTCAGGTTTCTTCCATTTAGTACATAAATTTTGCTAAAAATGAAATACTGTTGCAATCAGTACTTGGAAAACTGAAAGTACAGCTAATACTAATCTTTCTCTGAAGGTGCACGAGCATCGGGTTGTCCATCTTTTGCAGGTAGCGTAGAAGACCTGTGTACAGATCAGGCTCGTTTTTTCAAGGGGGAAAGTTTGAGTTGACACTTTCTTTGTGAGCAGTTAGCGATGCAATGAAAGCTAAAGCTGGAGCTGCAGGCAAGGGAGTGGCTTTGTAGCTAACCAAATAGGAATGAATTCTTTTATATCCTTATTTTCTATCAAAGAACTTTATTAATATACTCGGACTACTTTTTTTTTGTGGATGAGCACTTGTTTGTTTCCTGCTTTCTAGATCTTTTTAATTAGATCCAATTAAGCAAGTCAAGATATCAATTCTTAAGATAGTGGGAGTAGTAAAACTTCACTGTCTGAAGGAAGGAGTTGAGGAATGAGAGATGAGATCCTACTTCTACCGCTGACTCATTGTGGCCTAAGGCAAGGCTGTCTCTCATCTTAACCATCTGCAGAATGATGAAGATGATACTTGTCTCATGGTGGTAATTGCAAGCATGTGACACAGTTATTGTGGTATTGGTGAAAAACGAACTGTTCAGAGCATCTGCAGAGTAAATAAGGCAGAGGCTGCTAATTGGAAGATGCATTTTTTTCTCCTTTCCAGAGCAGTATCTCCCTTTTCTCAAGTTGATGCTGTACATGAGTCGAATCCCTCTGAGTTACGTGAATGCTCTTTTGCAGAATGGAAGAATCTCGCTGTGTATCCCTTCTTTTCCAATCTCTCCTTCATGTGCTTGCATTAAGTTTTAGCTAGTAATTTTGAGGATGTGAAGGCCCAGCAGTGGAGTCTCAATGTATTAACCACTACTTGGCATAGCACACGAGCTCTTTAATATGAGTGTTTGTGGCATTATTTAGAAGTCTGACTTCCCCTGATGCTCGGTGAAATTTGTGAGGACTTCTTATTGAGCATGTAGCAGTTGGGAAAGAGGAAGGAACTGCATGCTACATGCAAGGCACAGTGAGAGCCTTAGGGTTTCTGCATGTATCGAGTCTGCCAGACAATCTAGATGGTGGTAGGAAACTTCCTTGATATTGTAAGAGTTGGCGTAGAGCTTCTTTTTGCCAGCTGCTGCTTTGGTGATTCTCATTACAGTGCTGTGACCAGAAGTTGAATGTTTTGAAAACGTGTCTTTAGGAAACAAGTAACTGATGGGAAATGGTAGTCAACGCTGGGTTTGCAGGGTAGTCCTCGTTTGAATCTGGTTTCCAGATCCTAATAGCAACAATCCACTTCTTCCAAAATACCTTCCTTAGCAAACAAAGAAACTTGTAGTTGCTGGGGGTGGGAGGTCTTTGTTTTCTGAGAATGTGAAAAGGTGAACAACTCTTTAATGTAACACAGTAGAAACTGTGAAATGGTGCATTTGCTTCTCTACTGCTTCAGATTTCTCAGGTTGCATTTGGAGCGTGACTGAGGTCATGTATATAAAAACAGTAAGTACAAACTAGATTGGTTTTGTCTGACAGTTAATTTGATAGCTGCAATTTTCATGATGATGCATATTTGTCATGCTCTTCACAGGGGATGCTCAGGGAAGAGGTGACCACAGGGGAGAAGTGAGCTGCTTGGGACAAGCTTGTCTTATAGGTTGTTTTTTTGTGTGTGTGTATGTGGGTGTAAGTCTTCTGCCTTTATTTAGATATCATCTAGCATAGTGGGTTCCATTGCCATGACTAGCATTCCTAAGTGTTACAAAGACAAGTATATGCATAGGAGCAGTAGAAGCAGATGGCTTAGATGAGGGCTGTTGGGAAGAGAGGAGGCATTGGCAATGTGAGAGTGTGGTGCGTAAGAGGAGTGAAACAGCTTAAATAATTTCTTACTAGTGTGTGTATTTCTTTCTTTGCTAAAGAGCTCAGAAGGGTTCTGAGTTGATTTGTGATTACTTAATTATTAATTCTTTGGGATGAATGTGCATAGAAAACACATCATCCAAAAGCCCACTGATACTTTCTTTACAACCACAGCAGTTCTCAAGAATGAGCTATCTGTAAGAAAGAAGTGGCTCAGTGGAGTTTAGCCTCTGAGACAGGGCATGCTGTTTCCTAGCTTTGCAAAACCACATGGAAAGGTATGAGACTTCCCATGAGCTGTTTTGAGTTGCTTCTGTGTTCCTGTATTCTTGCAAGCTCTTACCTGTAAACACACTTGACAAAAGAGAACTGAAGAAGGGAGACGGAATGTAAGCTCTCTTACAGGCATGGAAGGCAATTCATTAATTATGAATTAAATGTTGCCTCGAGTATTTTGTGGTGACTGATGGCAGTGTTGCACCAGTAGTAAATTGTGCGGGCTACCCAACTCTTCTCCTCTGGTTTTCTGTGATTGCTAAATACTACTGGTCCTTTTATTTTCCAAGAACCAAAAAGGAGTCTATGGGACCCTGTTCTCCCACAACTCCCTTACCTAGAAAATAAAGGAAAAAAGGAGTTAGCTGATATCTGGAAGGGTCTCGGTTCTTTCTTGCAGCAGGCCAGCATGGAGTGAAAGTGGAGGGCATGCTGTCATCTTCTGCTTGCTGGAGCAAGAAGCAGAAATGGCACTGTAGCTGCTTAGATAAAAAGGTTGATAAGGAGACTTAAGACTTGACCCACAGGTATGTTGTTAGAATTTATACTGTTTATGAAGATATTCATCTCTATTAAAAAAAGAGAAATTTTAATAGTTATCTGTTTTTTAAGTGGAGCATTAATCTCAAGTCTGAGTGCAGGGGAAAAAGGCTGAAGTGTGAAATCAGAATCAGCCATGCATGTAAGTCAGATACCATAAAATGTCTCCAAATTTCAGAATGACCTCCTGCATTGCTTCCTTTCATTTGCTTTAAATAATATCTGCCTACTGTTTATCAGTACATTTTCTAATAGTATAAGTTCCTCCAAAAGAAGTGTTTAGAAGTGTGACAATCCAGACATGCTTGGCTAATCAAATTGTTAGAGCTAGATGGATGGTTTGAGGCTGTTAAGGCAGCATACATCTGGGAGAATGTACATCTCTGTATAGTGAATTACTTTAATGCTTGTGATAAAAATCACAGTAGTAACGTAGTCTGCTGCTTTGGTTTATGATGACTTTAGGTTGAGATGTTTTCTTGACAGCTCAGCCTTTGAGGATTTGCAGAGTGCTTGGACTTGAACAACGCATTCACATCTCTTCAACTCAAGCAAAGTTCTCTGCCATGATACAGCAATAAAAAGTGATCAACTGCATGCTAGGAAGGACTAGGAAGATAGCTTCCTGATGCGGCTGGTAAGAGAGCCTATCAAGGGAGGTGCCCTGCTAGACCTGCTGTTCACAAACAGCAGGAGGTCTTTTCTAACCTTAGCGATTCTATGATTCTGTGACATACTGTGATGTAGTCCTGTTTCTTGTTTAAGCTGTAGTACTCATTTAAGTGATTTTTTTTTCCTTTTAAAGACTTATTTCAGAGAAGTGCCTAATACCCAATCAAAACTGCAGTGCTTGTGTATGTGCAGTGTTGTGTATGGAGGACTTATGTTCTCCACAGGATTCATTCAGGGGTTTTAAGTCACTTTGGTATTTAACATGTAGCATGAGTATGCATAGTTTCAACTTCCATCAATTTTTATTGGTACACATTCGCTGGACTTGAATTTGGGTTCTTGAATTTTTCATCCAGTGTAGAGAAGATTTGAAGACTTAAGTTGCCTCTTTTGTCTTTCAGTGGGCCTAAATAAACCAAACAGCGAATGTAACTTAAAGGTACAACTTCAATCTTCTTATTTTTACATGTTTTTCCTGGGTCAGGTCTTGCTTGCCTTTGAGCTGGATTCTAGAACTGGCTGTAGTATTTCGCTAGCAGTTGCACTGGTGCTATTACACTTTTAATCCTATTTGCTATTGTCTATTTATATTCTCAAGGATAAAGTCAGCCCTTTTGACCTAGCATCATGGAGCTCTTCTGATTCAGGTGACAAAAGAAGCCAGAGTCATAAATTGCTCTAAGGGGTGTGAGAGTTCTGCATGCCTGACCTGTTGTCAAGACCTCCTCCATGTGTCCGCAAGGTTAGCGGTTAGCTACTGCAACTATGTTCTGCACTAATTTTTACCCAGCTGTCTGAAAGCAAGTCCAGCTCTTTCTGAATTGGATAGCCTCAAAATATTTCATTTACTGCGTGATGGGTCTTTGTTTTTATTAGGAAGAAAGACCTGAATTTCATCTAGACCTACAAAATAGTTTTCTGTTACTTCTGCGGAGTTATCTTTTTCAGCTGTACTGGTAAAGTTACCCCCTACAAACACTTCATTTCCATTCAGTGTTTCAACCTGAATAAATGTTCCGTAGGCACCACATCTCTCTCCCTGGCTGGACTCTGTTCAGGTCTTTGCAAGATCATTTCCCTTATACCTCTTTGGATTTATAGTGATGTTCCACTAAAACGCCACCCACAAGACTGGCTGTCAGCAGCTGGGGTGACTTGGTTTGGGAAGGTACTCACCTACATGATTAGCCAGATGGATTGTAGCTTTTGTAGGTACATTGAGCTCTGATGCCTCTCAGAAGGATCAGCTGGTTTGTCATGTGAACCTGCACAGTCATTTATGGCTTCAAATTCATGCATATTGACATGAATGTTGTTTCATCTTCTCCAGCTCATCCAGCTACTCCACTCTGTGTTGGTAAATAGTTCTTGCTAGAATTCCTCACCTTGGCTTTCTGCGTCCTTTAGGATCGTTGGATGAGTTGATTTGATACTTAATGTCTTACTGTAGGGCATGAAGAAACTAACTACAACCCTCCTGAAAGCTTTGCTTCAGTTGAAGTTTTGACTATACTTGTAAATTCATCCCCCTAGAAACTGATATCTTGTATCTGTTTTGGTTTTAAAACTTGCTTTGGTAAGAATGTGTGCTTAGTTTTCCAACTCCCAAAACAGTATGCTTGAAAACAATTGCTTCCAGCCTGTAAGGCCTTCAATAATACTTGCTTTGCTGGAGGTGAATTCACGGCCTTCTCCAGTGCCTTAGAGCTTTCCTGACTCTAGAACTAGAGTTCTTCTGATTCAGTAGTGTTGGAATAAGCGTTGAATAGGAGAGAGACAGAAGAGGAACCTTTAGAGCAAGGAGGGGAAAAGTCTTTTTTCTTTTTAAGAAGCTTTGTGGTGTAAGCTGGCTTTTTCAATAAGCAGAGTTAGTTGGGAATGTTGCTGTTGCCTAACTGTTAATAGCAACAAAATTGGTACATAAGCAAGCTAACATTAATAGCGTATGCTACAAAAGTACTTGTGATTAATTGGAGTTGGGTTCCCATCATGTTAGGTATTGTACAAGATACTAATTCCTGCCCTTGAGATCTTTGTATAGACAAGACATAAACAAGGTAGTTGGAGCAAGCATAAACAAGCACAGTCGTGGTGTAGTGAGGCAGGCATGTTTGTCTCCTAGCTGCTCTGCTTTCTGGTCTGAATGAAATCTGGTTTAACTAAATGGAAAGATGTGAAGGCAAGTTGCAGGGGAGGGGTAATGTTGCAGTCAGTTCTGGAGGAGCTGAATGGAAAGAGCTGGGGAAAAGTCAGTGCTGTAATTAAGAGCCAAGTCTTTCAGTGTGGTGGGGGGAGGACTGCAGGAGAAAGGGAAGAAAGGGCTGGGCTAACTCGCGAGGCCAGTGACTTTACAGTCTGAAATGCCTGCACTGCAAGATATGTTCCTTCTGTCCTTTGGACTGTGAGAGCTGTTTCCCCAGCTTTGTTTACTCTTCAGTGTGCATTGTGGCAATAAAAATATTTGCAGTAATTAGAAAAACTAATCCTTTATGAGAAGCAGAAGCAGTAATTACACTACTTACAAGTTGTCCTTATGCACTTCCTGGTGTGATTAAAAGCAATTGCTTGTTCTTGTGGATATCCTCCAACCTTTTCTCCATTTCCTAAGACTTTGATATTTGAAAAATAAATGCCTTCTCCCTTGCTTATTTTACAAGTGTTGTTCTTTTTTTGTGGCGAGGGTGTCTCTACAGAACATACTTTAACTGGTGGAGATGGACTGGTAGGATATCTGCAAAGATGAAAATGATCAAATTCTCTCTCCTGTCTGCGTTGCCATCCTGTGCTATCACCAGTGAATCTAGAGGTGCCCATGTTCTGTAGTAGATGGAAATTTCCCTGGAGCATCTCTTCTTTAAACGGGCCTACATCTGAATCACAGTTGTCCCTCTTGTGGCAGTTGTGAATCGTTATATCCTTACTGGTGATGGAACACTGATCTCCTGTGGTTTACACTCATAAGATGAGTCCCTAAAATGTTACCTAATCACTGCTGAAGTGCCCTAAGGTAATTTTCATTTTTAACTTATTTATTCTAAGAGTGATGCTAATACTTACCATCTGTAACTACAATGTAACTACAGCATCACTTGCTGTAGTTGCAGATGCTGTGAACTTCAGTGGAATGGAGCCTGCCTGCTCTGACTGCTCTGGATCCTTAACAGCCTGAGTCTGTTTCATTAAGCTAAAGATGTAACTGTTCGGAATGTCTAGAATAATTACTGTCATTTGTTTCTCCGTAGGGTTTAGTTCCTTCTGTCTTCATGTGAATGTGGTATGCTCCTTCTGATGGGAGGTGAAGTCTGAACTTCCACAGTCCTTAGAATGAGAAGAAGATTGTGAATTGAGGATGAGCAGGTCATCTTAAAACAAAGAATTTAATAGTCTGCCTTCAGTAATAGTAATAATATAATAATCAGTGTCTTGGAAGTAACAAAATTCTTACCACGTATATTCTGACCCCTATTTCTCCCTCCACCCCCCTCAGCAATTGGAAATGATGGATATTACACTACAGGGTGTGTTTAAGTCAGTGTTTGAAATTGGTTTATGCAGACTACCTTGAATGTGACTGTCATGCCTTGTTTCTCAGGCATCACATTTAAACAAGGTAAAAAATACACAGGGAGCCTTCCTTAAGTTCTGTCAGCCTTTCCTCTTGTTTTGACATAATTCTTCTGTGTTCTAAGCTGTGTCAGTTCAAAAACTAGTAGGAAGGGATGAGGTTTCAGGACAAATTTATTTTAGAGAGCAAGTGTGATGAATTAGTCTCTAAAGAGGAACTTTCACTTTATTTAAGTTGACTTCCTAGCTTGTGGAATGATTTTAATGTAGATACGATGAGGTAATTAAATTTCTCCAGCTATGAAATGACTGAGAAGTACCTGGTCTATGCTATATTGCTTCTGGGAGAGTACAGAAAAATACATTTCCTCATTCCACTTCTTAATAGAGCAGTCATCTAAATGTAACCTCGTTGTCCCTGCTTGAGCAGAGGGATTGGATCAGATGACCTCCAGAGGTCCCTTCCAACCTCAACCCATCTGTGAAATGTGTGTCTGTATCTTAGTTGTGTCTTCTTGGTTGATGATGAAAGAAAGAAGGCTGTTTAAAACCATCCCCTTGCAATTGTCTCCAGTATGCTACAAATGCTCTAAGTAGCAGCACTGTGCTGGGGTGAAGCCAAGAGTTTTAATTATGAAAGCTAGGAATCTTAAAGTGTTAGTGCCCATATGGTTTCTTTTTTACTTCTCATGCTCCTGTCTTAGGACAGTAGGGCAAGGAATGTGAGCAGTGAGCAAATATCTGGTCAGATGAGAGGGGTTTTCGGAGGTGTATATTCAGTGAAAATACCACCTGCACCTCACAGCATAGGAGTGCGTGTGATCTCAAGCAGTGTTGCTGCAGAGTAGAAAGGGCACTGTAGTCATCACTGTTGGCCTTCAGTGCTTAAGGGTGCCCAAGCCTCTGGCAGAGAAAAATACTACTAAGCTTGCAACAGTATTTCTGCTTCAGTCTGTTTTCTGTAGATAAGTCTGAGCCCCTTGGAAGGGGGGGGGTTACAGGAGTGTAATTGCCCCAAGAATGACTGCAACTGCAAAGCTGTCTCTGGTATGTTGTTCTGCTTGCGCTAGGCTAAATTAAAACAAAGTAAATAAAACCCCCTAAGCTTCATGAAGAATCAAATATACCACTAAGGAGCTGTGGCTGTTCCATTGGACTTTTTGAATTAGAATTCTGAAGCTTGAAGAATTTTGAGAGCGAGCAGCCTGGAGGTTCAAACAATAGATTGCAACGTGAGAAGTGATAATTGAAGAATTTTGAGCCCTGTGGGAAGGGAATTGCATGCTTGAGGCTTGCTGGTATAAATGAAAGCCTAGTTTTCCTCAGGACTTTTCTTTCTTTCTTAACACCTTGTTGTTGGGTTGGATGACGCTTGCAAAATTTTATCTGAATTCACTGATAGTTTTCCCCTGTAATCCCAGAAATTTGACAGATGTGTTATCTGGATAGTGGAGAACCTTCATTCAGGTTTTGGAGGCAATCTCGTCAGATAGCGTGCTTTTATACTCTATGTGGAAGAGAGGGAGATTCTTCTTCCTTAACATGTCTCCACATGATGAGAACTGCATTCAAACACATGACAAACTCACCGGTGTCCCTTCTGTTGAGCCCGGAGTAAGAGCTGATGGTAGGTAGAGTTGGGGACTGCATAGTTTGCTCCTAGAAAATTAAAACAAGAGCAACGAAGCCACAAATATTGTTAAATGTACTTTAGGGTATCTCACATTTAGGGGGCTGTTGTACAATCCCACCTGCTGCTTTTTTTTCTTCCATCAGTGTCTGTGCTGAGGCTAGTAAGCTCTAAACTCCGCAAGATCTGTAAAGTGAAAGCCAACTTTGAGCAAATTTAGAACAGGAACGTGTGTAAGGGAGCGGGAAGGTACCACCTCTGACCCTGCATGTGGGACGGAATGCATCTGTTTAAAGAAGCATAAAAATAACCACATCAGGATGCTGTTTACCATGGCGGGGGTCTGCGTTCAACTTGTCCAGGTGAAGATGACATAGGAAGAAACTTTGTATTTTGTGTGCTTATTAATTCAAGGAAATAAGCTGAAGTTCAAATACCTGATACCCTTATGAGAGCCAGATGGTCTCAGGCTACCTTGGGAGCTATGTGTTGGGGAGGATAAACTGTCATACTCAATGTTCTCAGCCTTGCTTTTTGGTGACTTTTCTAGCTGTTGTATTAATTGACCAGGAGGAGAAACAATGCCACATTTTTCAGGCACAGCATTTTTCATGGCATTAAACCTTTGGGCAGAGAGTCCTTAAAGCGTTGTAAAAGCAGGGTGTGAGCTTGTTCTAGCGCTTTCACATAGCTTAACACCCTATACTACTGTTCGTTTTGTCACAGTGGCCTCAGCTCAGCAACCTTTCTACTTCAGAGAATGGTTGGACAGATAGATCAGTAAGCTGTATCAGCTGGAAGGGGTGGGTTTGGTTGGAAGGAATAATGTGGAGACTCTTAATGCTAAGGAAGAGACCTGCATTGGAACTGAGGTCTGGAATGTGCTAATTTAAATGCTGCTATATTCAGTGATGCTTTTTTTTATAGGCAAACAGCTTACTGTACAACTTTTTCCAAATAATGCAGCCTGTAATATGATGAAGAATTGCAGTTGATTTCTTCCTTTTTGAAACACTGCTTCATGTAAGTTTTGGGATCTTCTTTTTATAGGTGAATCACTTCAATATTAGATGTCTTTCATGGAAGTGTCTGGGAGTTTCCCTCCCTGTAGTTGGAGATCAGTGTGTGCTTTGTACATGTCCTAAGCTGTTTTGGCATGAGGAAGATTCAGGTTTAGCCCACGTGGTTGGGGATATGCAGCATTCAATTGTTGTTAGCCCTTTGCCTTTTTATGAGTTTGTTCCCAGATCTTTATGGTATCATTCAAATGGTGGAGAACTCTGATTCGGATGCTGACATGCAAATGTGAACATACGACTAATTGAAGGCAGCTGTATAATTTCTTGCCCTAGCGTTTACTTGCTGCATGCTCTGTTATGCCTCTCCAGTGCCTTTTCCTAGTGTTGCCTCTTAAAACCACACATACCGGTGCTTCTGCTGCCTGACTGAAGCATTATGACTTTGTACAGCAGGAAGAATGGAATGAAACTGCCTAGCAATTATGGCTTGGGGGTTTAGTTCAAAAGTATTCTGTTCGTATGATTGCCACCTGACATATTGTTTTGTATCTGAACTATTACATGTGGTAGAAGTCACCTGCAAACATCAAACTTGGAAACTGTGAAGTGGGAAGCATTCAGTAAGAAGTAATAATGGCTTAGAAAAGCTCAAAAGAAAAAGCATAATAATTCCATGGTCAGGCCAATGCTACATTCCCACAAACAAGCATAATGTCAGGGCTGGTTGGCAGAAAGGGAACACTGTGGAAATGTACTGCAGAAGCGGGGTTGGAAGGGTTGAGAATACTTTAGGACAATCTTGCTACTCATCTGGACACGTGGTGTCATATGATTATGGTTTAAGGAGGAACCGTAAAGGAATTGTGTGCTCTCATGTATTTAGAGTGCGGAGGAGTTGTGTAAGATGGCTAGGCAGTATAGGAAGTGAATAGTTGTTAAGTAACATGCAGTTGATGATTGGGCATTACACAGAGGCATCGGGCATGAGTAAAGAGGAGAAACCATTCCTGGCAGTCCTTGAAACAGGGGAGGGAAGGGGACAAGCATTTTGAAGGTCTGTCGGGGAGATAGTAGCCATGGGCTGAAACCATTTGCAGTGATTGGATGGAAAAGGAGGAGCCAGACGCCTCAGTGCAGAGCCCATATGACTGCTTTCCTGGGAATGAAGTCAAGTGACTGCAGTGATTTCCAAAACTCATGTTAACGTTGTTGGTGAAGCTCTACCGAGACCTTGCTTACATCTTTTGTTGCTGAAATGCTATTAAAAGATTAATATTATCCTTCATTGTTGTTGACATAACAGACCTGTAGCAGTGACAGAACTTAGATTGCCTAATGCATGCTGTTTTTTCCTAGAATATTAAAAAGTATGATACATTGAGTAACTGCTGTATTTTCTGTTGTCTGCCGTATCTTATGCCACGCATACCAAATTCTTATCCCTTCCAGCAGCTGAAGGGTGGATTCCCTGTATGTTCCTTTGTGAGACTACTTAAAATATTTGACTGCTTCAGAAATTATTGTCAGAAATGTTAAGAGCGTGTCAGTTTTAAAATAACTTCTTCCCTTATATAGGAAGGTGAATTGAGTTTCTGTACTGTAAAAATTTCTTAGACTGCTAAACTGATAATTCATGATCAAGGACTTTTTCATTTACCTAGTGAAAATGATGTCCAGCTCCAGGGAAGTGGCATTGCTGTCCATGCTGCAAGCCGCGTTGTGGATACAGAGAACCATTGGTATATTCCTAAGCATGTAGGATTTAGTACAATTTTAATTGGAAAAAGTGAAACTTAGGAAAGTTGATCAGCCCTTAGAAATCAAATGGACAAACTAAAGGCTTGTGCAGGCTGTGAACAAGAGTATATTTATGTATTTTTTGAGACTTAAATGCTTAGCAGTTGTAGGTGTCACTGAGTAACAACTGTTTCAACACTAGCTACAGACGTGATTTTTTTTTTGGCTTGGCAGTTGGAATAATAAATGTTTAACTTGCACCTTAGACTTTATTTCTTTATCCTGTAGCCACTTATTTTGTCGGTTTGTAGTTCATGACAAGACAGGATACACCTCTTCCTTTAGAGAAAGAACATGGTAGTGTAATCTTTTTCTTTTGTTCCAAAACCACTGATGAAGTAGAAGTCGAGAAAACTTCTTTCTCCTTCCATGCAATTTGGCTAACCCTTCTTAAACTCCTGAGACCTTGGTACTTGTTCTCAAAATGTACTTTACTTTCTTACCTTGTACATGAAGCTTGTTCCACTGGTACTGTTGTTTCTGGTGATTGCCTCTGAGAAATGCCACTGACTTTGGTTGATGTTGCTTCTGTGGAATTACTGCTGTCTGCATTCTGCAATGGGAGCTGAGGAAGAAGAGTGAAGACGTGTATTTGGTAGGAAGAGTAAGAGAGGAAGAGACAGACTAGTGGTTTAAACTCCAATCTTAAACAAACAGCTGTGTGTGTATGAGATGCAGTTGTGGGGTTTTTGTCTCCACTGCTAAGTTGGTACTGTCCTTGTACCCCTTACCCGGTGTGAATGTGACCCTTAATGTCCTTGCCTGCAGCAGTCCTTCTGTTATTTTAAGAACAAAGACTAAAAAAACCTAAGAGATAAAGTATCTTTGTCCTCTGGTAGTGGAGTTTGTCTGGTTTTAGGCTGTAGAAGGGAAACGCAGGCTATGGGACTTGAGCGGGATTTTAGGGTGTTTGAAAACACTCTGTCTTCAGTTCATGAAAGCTATTCTTTGACATCAAACTTGGAATCAAAGTTAAGCTGAATCTGGTAGGAAATGCCTGAATTGTTGGGGAAGGATTTCAAGAAGGTAAATGGACAATCAGCAACCTTAACTCAGCAAGATGTTAGTTGTATTTGCTTCAGGGCAGACTGTGTCCTGATGTGTAGCATTCAGTCAGGGCGTAAATAGGGATTATATGTATTCAAACTCTTGTAAGCTCTGGTTGCAATAGATGTTTAACTCAAGTGTGCTTTCTGGGAGCTGTGTTGTTGCTTCTGCTCAGCTTCCTCTGCCGTGGAGGGGATCAACTATTTCTGTGTGGCCAATGTTTGCTGAAGCCAGTTCTCAGCTGGCTCTGAAAATGCCAAACATCAGCAGCCTTCAGCTTTTGTTGTTTGCCTTTTTAAGGTGGTGAAGTCGATCACTGTTTTGAAGTTGCCAGTATAATTTTAGGAATTTTAAGGTGGGACTGTAGCTCATTACTACTCTCCTGGTTTAAGATACTCAGGGGCAAAATGTTGGCTTATGAGTGTTACACAAGAACTTTATCACCGGGAAGCTGTAGATGGTTTTGAGCACTTCAACTTGTAGGTGTTTTTTTTTTCCTTCTGTTTCACTGAATAAACTGTTCTATTATCCTAGTCCCTAATGAAACAACGTGCTCCAAACACTGAAACTGCACTCATCACACATCATTCCTAAACTCAGGCTTGAGATGGGTCATCCGACCTTTTCATTACAACTGAGTTACACGTAGGCCTGTTTTTCGGTAAGGGAATGCAATTTTTAAATACAGCCACGTTGAGGTTCTGTTGCACGCATACTTCATGCTAAACTTTGAGCTTACTTTAGGAAGAGAAATCTTATCTGAGCTGGGTTTGTAGCTGCTGAAGTTTGTCAGCATCAAGGCTCTTCAGAAGACAGCCTTATCTGTCTCTAAGTGACAGATTTATTCTCTATTCTTCAAAACCACATCATGCACTGTGGAATGTCATCCACGTTGTCTGAACTAAAGGTCTCTTTCATCTAAGTATGGACCTATTTTATTCAATGCTTCTGTCTTTTAACTGTTCTTTTTTAACTACAGAAAGTGGGAAAAAAAAAAATGAATGCCTACAAGTAGGATGTAGGAGCTATTTCCTTGTGATTTCTGGTCAGGAAGTGAACGCGGGCAAATAGAATCACACAAAGCTAGAAAGCCTAATGTCAAGAAATGTAGGTAATCATGAGGAGAACTTCAGTTTGAAGCAGGTGGCTGTTCTTATTTTTCTCATCTTCTTGTAACAGTTTAATATCTACTCCCATATTCTTGAGGAGCAAGATAGTACATTAGTATGCCATGTAGAGCAGTCTGCAAATAGATCTTCATCTGTATACTTTGCTGGCTGAAATCACGTAGTTGACATTACCTGTTGTCTTCTCTCATCATGGTATGAGTCTCCCATTGCATGTGGTAGGGGATTGCTGATTCCTTCATCCCTGAGAGCTTTGTGCCCTCTGATCTCTGCGAGGATGGTGACTGCACAATACAGAAAAACTTGACAAGCACTTCTAAATCTGAAGCACTGTTCTTATAATAGATCTACCTATAGTTTTTCAAGGCACTAACAACAACGTGGTACGTTACACTGAGGTTGCAGACAGTGGAAATTCCTGTTAGTGTGAAGAAAATGGAAAAGGGAGAAAACAGGGAGATTGTGGTTATGAAGTATCTATTACACTGTGGTAAGTTTTGGTGTAATATCACTGCTTTTGTTTCGGTATCATGTGATCTGGCATAGCACTTGTATTCCAGGTGCTGGGCTGTGTCCTGAGGCATGTGGAAAATAGTTTCACGTGCTTACGGGAATAGAACATACCAAAAGGAGAGATCTAGAAATAGTCCAGGCTGGTCAGGGAGTTGGTATTTTAAGATGCCTGTCTGGTATATGTCTGTCTTTTTTCTAATTAGAAAGTGCAGTGCTTTCGGGTGGGAAATATTCTTTGTCTTGGGATTTGGTGTAGTGAGTTTGCTTTTGCTATGTGTGGCACACCAACTGAAGTTAAGGAATAAACAGGGTCTTTGTATGGGTGCATTTAAATTGGGGAGTCTTATGCTTCAGTGGAAGCCTGGAAAATTTCTGCAAGTTAGGAAATAGCACTCACTTCCCTAGTCTTGAATCACTGTCCAGCAGATTCTGATGCTACATCTGCTCTCCCAAAGTTCTCAATCCAGAATGGAAAAACAGAAAGCACTAAGTATGGAGTCCTATTTTTGGTTTTAGTGTCACAGGAAAGGAATTCCTGAAACTGCATGTCTTGCCTCTTACAGATTTGGTCCTTTTTGAGGATCTCAGGGATGCTGAATGGAGATAGAAACGGGAGCAGAACCTCACTTTCAGAGTGTTTTAGCTTTTAACTTGTAAACTTGGGCAGGTCTGGCCTTGCTGTGTGTGGATGATGGTGGGAGCAGTACTAAATGCTTCAAGGGATGTAGCCCTCTGGAAGAGCATTGCTTTGTTCCAACATGTCATTTAGTTTTAGCTAGTCATTAGCCTTATATTTTGAACAGCATTTTTTCCAGTAGAATCATTAAGGTTGGAAAAGACCTCTCGATTGCCTAGTCCAACCATCAGTCCATCCCCACCGTGCCCACTAACCATGTCCCTCAGTGCCACATCTACGTGGTGACTCCACCACCTCCCTGGGCAACCTGTTCCGATACCTCACCACCCTTTCAGAGAAGAAAATCTTCCTAATATCCAGTGTGAACCTCTCCTGGCGTGACTTGAGGCCATTACCTCTCATCCAGTAAAAACTACAATTTCTTTAGTGCTGGGAGAGGGGAACTAGCTTCTCTAAAGTCAGCAGGGGTTTGTTAGGGAAAGCAAATCTTTACTGACAGTGCAGTCTTGTGGTTTATCCCATCTACCAAAGAGTCGTCCTGTGCAACCAAGTGCAGTAGGCTTGGGGGAATTCTTTGATAAGCAGCATACATTCCTCCTCAAATACGAACTACCTTCTCTGTCTTTGAATATTAGTATGCACAGATACATAAATGAGAATCTCTTAAAACGATGTCATGTTTTAGTAGGCCTATGGGCAGATAAATATGCTGAGATCAGGTTTGAGGCCCCCAGTAGTCTAATTTGGAGTCTTTTTGGGTAGCAGTGTGAGCAAGGCAGCAATGCAGGGCTTGCAGAATCAGAGGTATCAGCACCAAGGCTGTTACGTAGCTTACGCTAGCTAGTTGCACAGGATTGTGAATCAGAAATCATAGTGACTATGAAAATATTGCTTCTTTCACAGACAGGCCAGAATAGGAGTGACTTGGTTGAATTTGTCAGTGTGGTCTGGCCCACAGCCAAGAGTTTTCTTAACGAGTTGCAGGATCAGATTTTCTTGATATATCAGGTAGTGAAACAGTCAGAGAGCCAGTTTGCTTGTAGTATAATATATATACTGAACTGTGGGACCCGGGTTTAGGATCCCAGATATGATACTATCATCCTATAAATAATAATGTCCTTTTTTTTGTTCAGTAAATCTTTTGTCTGGCCTACATACTGCAACATCCGTAGCCTGTGTGGTTTTTTGCAGGAGACAAATCCAGGGGCTAACCTTTGCCTGTTTTCTGTGGAAAATGTTCTATCTCAGATGGATAAATTGAAATGGTTCTTAACAGAAGAACTCTGAGAATGCGCTTGCCAACTCAGGGAAGCTGCTTGCTTTCTTCAAATCCAAACAAAGACCAGACAGGATATATTTGAAAGCCCTTTTTCATGATTCAGATCACTTGTCCTAGTTTCCAAAGGCTGACTTCAATAATGCACGTTTGAGGCGAACAATGGGGTATGTCAGTATTTGTTCTACCTCTTCTCTACTTAATAACATCCTAGTCCCATTATTTTATCCCTGCTCTCTTCCCATTGTTAAATAGCTTGATTCTGTCAGGTTGAATAAATATCTAAATTCTGTCTGCTGGAGAATTGCTCAGTTTCGTCAGCAGATATAAATGACCCACAATTTCTAGAAAATGGAGCAGCACATTGTTGCTGCCTTTGCCTGTCTGTGGGCTGCCCCTCTGTACAGAGCCACTAAATTGGAAATGAAGGGATGAGAACCACAGCTCCTGAATTCCATGGGCTGCACCTTTTGTGCTCCCAATGCGTATGCAGCTGTGCGAGCCTGGCACCCGTGGGCTATACTTTGGCCACCCATGTGTTCATATATCATGGATGATGGTAAAACGAATTGTTTTAACTGCTGATTGCCGCAGACGTGCTGAAGTAGCATGTTGTATTTCGTGAATATGATTTGAAGCTAATGAAGCAGATCAGAGAGAAGCAGCCTTTTACATAATGCCATTGCTTCAGCACTAATATGACTAATCTGTTTGGACAAGTAACGATGAACTTCTGAATGGCTTATTGCAGGATGCTTGAGTAACTCGGTTAGAAACAACAACCTTTGTGTTGGCACGATAATCTTTTTGTAAGAACAAGTGGCTGGGTTCTTTTCAAAAGCGTACTATTTTTGTTTCAGAGCAGTGGGATGACAAGTCTTGGGGCAATGCTTTAATAAAATGGAAAAAATCAGGCAAACTTCGTTATAATTGCAGGCTGGAAGATGTTATTTGGATCATCTGTGGATATGGAAGAAGAGGGTAGAATAGAGCTGGGGATACATAGTGACACAGGAGGTGTGTTGGGGAAGGATAAGGCTGATAATGGCCACCTATAGAACATTTTGCACCTTGCACCTGGCAATATTTAGGTATGTGGTAATTTAGCCTTAAAGAAACAATAAAGAGCCTTAAGTTTTAGTGTACTCTAGAAAGGAACTGTTAGTCCTCTGTTGGGAAGTGCAGTGGTTGGGTATTTTTCTACTCTAGGAATTCACTGGGCATATTTTACTTTGTTATGTGTATTACCTTTTTGTGTGTATATTCTGGTGCTACTCTTCTAGTGTAATAAGTAATGTAGAAGACTGAATAATACTTGATCTGAATCCACTGTCTTCTCTATTCATTGGTGGATTGCATCTGCTTTAACGTGTTACTTCTGATGTGCCATTCTGTGGTGCTGACTGACCCTCCCAGAGAAGAGACAGTACGTCAAGTACCTTGTATATTAAATAAAACATGGGCGTCTGTCATATTTACAGAATTTTGTCAAACCGAAGCTCTCTTTTGTCAGTAAGTGTGGTATAGTTGCTTTGAATTTCTGTTGAAACTGAAACCTCATAAGAAGGCAATATACCAGAGACAAGCTTTTCCCACTTGGGTAAGAATAACAAACCATCAAGGGACCTTGCACCATTCCCTATTTTTCCTGTCTGGTATGGCCCTTATTTTTGTCACAGGAACACCTGGAGCATCTTGTGTGGGCAGTCCTGCACTTGGTATCATCTTTCATCTTTCAGTACATCTAGATTTGTGGAAGCACTTAGAAGTGTTTTGTTCCTGTTTTGTTTCTGTTTTGTTTTAATTAAATAATGAATTTTCTACTGTCGTGTAGCATTACTCGTCTTAAGCATAAGAAGAAGGTAGGACTACATAAAATGCTGTGGGTCTGGCCTTATTTAATAGGAGTACTGTTATTTTCTTCAGGGTTGTATAGATAAAGCTGAAGGTGACTTGATAAAGATTATTTGCTCTTTGGGAAGGATAGGCTTCTAGAATGCACCATTTTCATTATTGCAGTCTACTGGCCAGATATGCCCCTAAAACTGCTGCTGAAACATTTTTAGCTTTCAGCAGCCTTCCTTTATGGAAGAGATATGACTCTCTCTGATCCATCTCTAGGATGATTACATTTAGTCACGGGGAAACTATCTGTTGCAACGATTTCCAAGAAATATGAGCTATTGTTCTGAGGTTATCGTTGTGACAATTCTTAGTTGAGACTACAATGCTTGCAAATAGATTTTGAAGGAAGTCCGACTGTGTAGAGTTGTATTTACTTTGCCCCCAAACAGATTTTCTCCTAATGAGAGTCGGATGAACGCAGCTGCTCTACTTCAGATTGCATCGAAAGCTTTAGAAGTAATTTTGTCTGCGTGGATTTTTTTTTTTTCCTGAATGGTGAATAAAGCAGTCTAGAAGGCAAGAAAAGCTGGCAATAAAAGTTAGCATTTCAATCCATTATCCTGAGGCCAAGCGCAGTGTTGAAATCACTTCCCTGCTCTACACAAGCAATCTTTCCTAAGGGAACATGAGAATTTTTGGTGCATTTAATCCTCTTTAGCAAAAATGTGATACCACCTATGGATTTGGAACGTCTCTTTCGCATTAGTCTAAGAAGTCCTGGGAAAGCATACCTTTGTAGTTATGTCATAATTGCTTCCAGTAAAAATAATAATAATGTAGGGATCTTTTTTTGAGTAGAAGTAGCCTTCATTTGGGCTTTAAAATGCTTAAGTTACATAGGCTTGGCAGTTTCAAATTGAGTTGATAAGTCCTTCCAGTGCTTGATTAAGAAGCAGAGCAATTCATCCAGAAAAAAATGTGTTTGTTCTAATGATCAGGTGCTGGTAGATCAATGAATTTGTTTTCCAAAAATGGTTAGGTGATTTTGAAACCATGTAAAGTCCTTGGACTCTTAACTACTTCATGATTCAGTGAGACAGGACCGTGTGACAGCTGTTAACACTGTCTTGAAGCTGAATTCTCCAAGTCAGTGGTTCAAACAAAGCCTGTCTTTTTCAAAAGGTGGTTGGTTTTTATGTCCTGAGCAAGTTTGAGTTGGTTTTTTGTACACATGTGAGTGTTAGAATGCGCTAGCCATTTCTGCAGAGGTGTCTTACAAATTCTAGCACCTTTTTTCCCAAGGCTTTGCTAAATATTTTTGCTTCCTTTTTATCTTGCTGTGACAACTGTTCATTTTTTTTCAAATTGTGAAACCTGTTAAGCTTCCATGACATGTGATATGACATTTTCAGTTCTTGATTGAGCTGTGATCTAATTGTCATGTGTTTTGCATCATTTTTACCAGGAATTTGAGGTAGCTTCAGGAAAGCGGTCTCTGTCATATTTAAGTAAAACTCAACCTTAGTTTATGTGGTGATCTTTAGAATGGGAGTTGGGTTGGTTCATCGTTGCTGAAGCCAGCTTATGGAGAGAGACAGTGGTGAATTCTGCCCTGTAACTAACAAAAATTGGAACAGGGAAGCAGAGAAAGTAGGAGAAAAAATAAAAGTATAAACTAACAGTAATTATAGGCTAAAGTTTTAATTCTCCTCAAGAGCAGAGGGCAAAAACTTGTGGGGATGACTTTTGCTCGAATGCTATGTTGTATAAATTCTTGCATACAGTTACAGTGGTTGCTCAAAGCTTCTCTATTTGTCAGCAGTCAAGACAATTGTATGCTCTTGTAGAAAAGTGAAGTAAACATGAACCAAAACGTTGTTAAACTCACTTCGTGGATTCTCATATTATCTTGACAGTTCTCATGAAAATACTTCAGTGGAGCAGCGAGATAAAATACATCTAAACAGCTTTTTATGCTATGAGTTAATATGCAAAATGCAAATGGGATGAGGCAGACTACACAGTTCCTTTCCCTTAATTATGTTTCAGGTCATTACTTGGTTTACTTTGCTTCAAAAGTCAGCAGGAGGCCAGTGTATGGAAACTCAGAGTTGTGAGTTGCGATTTAGAGCAAGGTGGACTGGGGTAGTTGACAGAAGCATTTTGCTTCTCCCTCTTGTAGAGGCAATGTTCCTGCTATGCTTCCTGCTAAATCTTTGCACAGCTTCCACTGGTCTGTGTGTGTAAGTCTTCCTGTCATCATCTGGATTTGACAGCAAAGCCAGCGTATGCATTCATGTCTATAGTTGCCTTTTTCCTGTGTCATCAAGCATGTGGCTCCCTGCTTCTCACAGAAGTTGGTTCTGCTGGTGGCAGCAGCAACAGCTTCCTGCTTGAAACAGCACACGCAGGCACACAAATTCACATGAAGATAATAGCATCCCTGTGTATGGATGGCAACGGTTCCTAGCCCAGTAATAACTGAGAACAGATTTGGTTGTTTGGGCAGCAGTAGCTGACTGAGCAGCTGTTCCCCATTTTTCTTTAGGGAGCCACCACTGGTGGGGAGCAGGGGGAGTTCAGCAGACTTGGTGCGTTGCCTTGTGCTGTGAGATACATTTGCCAATGCTGATTGAGGCTTAGGAGTTTATTGTGTGGGCAGAGTAATGGACCCTCTCTGGGGACTTAGCCCAGTTCCCCGTATCCTGCAGTGCTGCAAGCCAGTGTCAGCCTTCTAGTAAGAACAGAAGAGCAGGCTTAATTTCAGTTGTGGTTGATAAAAATTAGTTAGTTTGATTTCTCTTCTTGCAATGTCCTCTTTCAGTGCTCTCTCTTCTTGTATGCTTTCACACGTAACATGTGAGGCAACATATCCTCTTTTGAAGTATTTTTCTTCTTGCTTGGTTTTGCTTAAGGTTTAGAGGAATCTGCAGTCAAGCGTGTGTCCTTCTTTTTTAGGCTTGTGCATATCCAAAATAATAGTGAAACACAGGAAAAACAAATGGGATTTTCTTCATCTTTTACTATTTCTTGAAAAACACTCAGCTGAATACTTCTGTATGTCTCGGCTTAAGTCTCACTGTCCTTTCTGTAGCCAAAGGTGAACTGTCCAGCTACAGGAAATCTCTTCCTACTGCACGTTCCTGAAAATTAATTAAACCATCCATTAACTCAGTTCGCCAGGCAGCACCTTACATTAAAAATACATACCAGTCTGAATATTACTGAAGTAAAATTGAGTAGCATCAATTTGGAGGTTGGCAACATGTTTTGCATTGGTACCCAACACGCTTTTCTTGTGCAAAGTAAATAGTTCAGTTGTGATCAACTTCAAAGGTTGTTTTTCCCTTAGTAATAAATTTCCCTGAACAGATTTTTGTTTCTCCAGTGTTAGAAAAGAAACTAAAGTGCCATTTATACATAAGATTAAAAAAAAAGCCAGCTTGCAAGTACAATGCATTCTTGCCATCTTCTATTTCTTTTTTTTTCGCTGGAGTGGAGATGAAGATGTTTAGAATGTAAATTGGGGGGTGGAGTGGAGAAGTCTTCAGGAGTCTTAGTTCTTCCTCAAGGCAGAGCAAGCAGGCAGAGAAATAAATAAATAAAAAAAGATAGTATTTTAAGAGAGATAGTTTTCAAAATCTACCCAAGTGCCTTTAAAACTTGATCCTGTGGATGTTTGTGGATGAGATAGCATCATGAACTTTTCCTATGTTGCTTTTTCTTCCTGACAGTGAGCTTCATACGTGTTCTAGAAGGCTCAGATCTAGCAGTGATTTCTGAAGGAGGCTGTTATGTTATGGATGTATCCAGTAGTACGGCAGAGCTTTGGAAAGACGAGGCAAAGAGAAGGGTTCTAATCTGCGCTCATGCGTTCCTTCTCTCTGAGTTCAGTACATTGGTTGCTGAGATTGCATAGCAGAGGATTTTTGCTGTTGGAGTATGCTTGTAAAATCGAGACCATTTGCATTCCACTGCACGGAGGTAACTTGTGAAATGACTTTCAGAGAAATGCATGTGATATGATCTCTTACTTTGTAAGAACCCAAACACTTAGACAATTGAACTATCAGAGTGGGTGGATCAAAATAGAGCCCGCTTACATAAGACCTTGCATATTTTAGTTTTTATTGCGATTGCTTACAGGATGGAGGGTTCAACGCAGATTCAACAAGATTTAGATATGTCAAGCTTAAAATGCTGTACTTTTTGAGAGGGTAGAGGAGTGCTGGGGGTTTGTTTTCCTTGAGGGGAGATTAGTTGCTAGTATTGGACATGGGTCGAGTGGTGGGACAGTTGGAGTTTCTCTGCTTTTTCTGAGTACACAATTTAAATGGTGTCCTTTGGCCACAATATATTTTTTTTTCCAGTGGTACAGAAAGCATTCATTTCTGTGACAGAAAATTGAAATGTTATGGTCTGACCGCAATCAATATACATAAACAGACTTTCTTGTGCTCTGTACTGAACACTGTCCAGCTGGACTGCTCTGCTCTCTTGGTATTGAAAGGTCTTGTCAAATGCTAATAAAGGTGCTCAGTGTTTAGGATAGGTTTCTCAGGTGTGTGGTTGGGCACTTCAGACTCACTTGGGTAATGGCCAGAGAGCTTTGCTGAGTAGCCCCAGCGTCAAAATGATCCTGCCGGTGTTGTGCAGTGCACTCAAAGTGAATACTTAGGGATCTCTTTCTAAAATTATCATGAGCCAGAGTTAGTTGTACTCTGACTTCAAGTTCACAGGGTTGTTTTTAGCACACTCACTTTCCTGTCAAAGCTGAATTTTGTTCTTAATTTTATCTCAGAACTTCCTGCCTTAGAAGTGGCTTCAGGAACTCCTAGTGGGACTGTGTGCCTGAAAACTGGACCCTTGCACAGGTTTTTTCTTCTCTTGCTATGGATGTGGGAACTTTCAGCATTTTTCTTATAGGGGTGTGTAACATAAAAAAGGGAGTTCTTAATTCTCAAATTCTGAATGCCCTATTAGCTAGCACTTACGGTTGTACTTTCATGGACCCTTGGAGTGCTCTGGACAGAAAACTGATGGGTTTGGGATGACTCATGTACAATGGTTTATTTTAATTCGGAGGGAATGGAAAAAGCCAATCTCTTCTGGTTTTTCTGTTTTTCCTGCCCTTTGTAATGAAGCTGTCTGACATGCGCTCGTAGACAATTCCCATATGCTATCCGGTTACTTCTAGTCTCCGTTGTGGAAAAGAGAAGAAAGTGACAATCCTGGTATCTGGGGACATGTGATAAATCATCTCTGCCTCTGTTTCCAGGAGTAGAAAGGCACTGAGAAAAATGTTCCCTTTCATGTTTCTTTGTGATACTTATCTCCCACTCCCCACTGTTTCCTTGTTCTCTTACTTTAGAAAATCAGCTGTTCTTTCCTTGTTTTTTTCCTCAGAAATGTGCTCTGAAGTACAGAGTTCTTATGTAAGCTGCCTTTTACTAGTGCATATTTGCATGCGTTTACATACACGTTTAATGTATGTCAACATAATCCAACCTTTGTCATGTAAAATTAAAAACCCAAACACTTGAATGAGAAGTCAATTGAGAGAGGATCAAGGGGGCACTTTCTTCAGCAACTGAACCACCTTGTCAGCTGCAAGCAGACAGAAATCAAGGTAGTGAAGCTTTCTGAGGGCAGCTGTTGATCCAGTTTCTGCATTTCCATCATCCATATTTCTTCACAACTCTTTGCAGATGCTCTTGCTGTTAAGAGAAAAGTTAAGGAGGACGAGTACGCTTACCTAGCAAGTTGAGCTGGCTGGCTTTAAAGGATGGAGTAAGACCAGTCTACAGGGACGTTGCCCAGCTGGAATTCCTTCTAGTCATTGTATTGAAATCTTATGTTAATAAAGTTGAATTACAAATATGTAATGTGTAAAACCAACAGGTATTTTGTCTGACTGATACGCTTGCACTTTTTCTTTTGGGTTTTGGTTTTTATTTTTTGCCTTCTTGTAACTTGAAGTGGGTGCTCTGTTTTACCTACAATTTCCATTTTTTTATTTATTTGTTAGGTAATGCTTGTGGGCATTGATAGTTCTTAAATCTGGCCTTCTTTTTACCATCCTAAACTTTGAAGGGACTTTACCAGACAGCATTTAACATCTTTAACTACTGTTTCATTTTAAAATTGTTTGGGATTTTTATAGTAGACATAATTGATATGGCTTTGTAATACTGCACAGAACTGTTTTGACATAAGATGCTCATCAGCTGGCTCTATAATGAAACTTGCATTTAGATTTGGATCTATACAATAGTGCTGGTACAGTAGTCTATTGTAGGAAATGTCATAGTTAAAATGCTTTAACTGTATAGGATTGTAGATCACCATATGCTTTTAGATATGTTGTAGAACACCGTATTTAGTTTTTTCTAATGAAGGAGCAGGTAGAAAGTCTTCGTACTTGGAACTTGAATACATTTAACATGCAAGAATAGTTTAATCATCTTGAGGTTTATGGTATTTTAGTCTAGAATACATTGACAGAGAGCATTTGTATTATATGTGACATTCATATTAAACAATGCTTAATCTAGTGTGCTCAAACGTGCTTGTTCCTCTGTAGCTGTATATTTAAAATATTGGACTGTCCACATATTCCAGCCTCAGGTTAAGGCAGGTAAGTATGGGAATGTGGCGAGCTTTGCTCAAGTTCTGCTGACAAGGAGCAGAGATTTTTGTCTTAATGCTGAGGCATATAGATGAACTTTGAACTTCTGCCAGGGGCTGTCATTGTTCCTCCTCTGAGGAGTGTGCGTTCAAGTAGTTATTTTGAGCTTACTTGCTGCGCTTCATGTTGAGCATCTAATGCTGATAAAACCTGAAAGCTGCTGTTAACTTCAGTGGAGTCATCAGTGCAGCTTTGCTTTTGAATTCCGTCAAGACTCCAGCTTTGCCTAAAACAGTTGGTTAGCTCAGAGCTTTTGCCAATACAGCAATTACATTAGATTTGGAATGCCAAGGATTTTACTCTGCTTGTGGCTTGATGGTGCTTTGGGAGTATGATAACTAAGAGTCAGTTTTGCATGACTTCACAAAAAGTGCATTTCCAGCATTCTCTTCAACTGTACTTTATGGGGACTGAGTTGGGGGAGAAGGGGGAAAGGTGAATTCAGCAGTCACTGTGTCCTATCCTACTGAAGTTGTGCTCTTATCCAAGTTGTGATAACACTAGCAAATTTGTAAAGCATAACTTTTTGACCCTATCTGTTCAATTTTCAGCTTTTTAGTATTAGTGCATGCAGTTGTAAATGGGTGCAGAAGGTTACATTTCTGTCCTAATGAGGGATAACATGAAATGTTGATGAAGCAGTCTTAGAGTTACAAGAGATACGAGCAGAGAGAGGGACAAATATTTTCTGTATTAGATGTATGCTGCTCTAAATTTATTTTAAGCCAAAACAATTGGTAGAATATCTCACTGAGGAACTTCTTGAACGTCTTCATTAAATGAATCTGAAGTTCAAGGTGAGAACGTTGTTTTAGGTGGTACTTCCTGGAATCCTGGATACCAGTGGCATAGGTTTTTTTATAGCCCTGTTCAAGCATGGGAGGAAGAAGACTTCTCCTGATGGTTCCTTCTTCTCATGGTATTTCAATTATCTTTTCTCTGCAGAAGTGGGGTATGGTGCTTTCCCAGTTGAGTTTTACTACTGAAGGAGATTCTTTATGAATGGAGCTTTATGAGCCTTCTTCATATTGAAGCATTTAAGTATTTGGGCGTAATACTCAAGTTCAACTTCCACTCTGTTGTTTCTAATACAAGCAAAAGTGAGGGTATCAAGTGTGCTTTGAGTGTTGTCATTTTTTTTTTTCCCCTGAAACAGCCCTGTCTGCCAGCATGCAGCTTGCTTAAATTTCCTGCAGATAAGTGAGGTGAGTGGCAAGTGCTGCAGGCTGAGTTGAAGTGTGGAGACCTCTCTTTCAGCCACAAGAGTGCCCTGCAGGGAAAGCTGAAGATGGGATGAAAAGTTTAAGAATTAGGTGGGTTTTGAGTTAGTCTTTGGGATGTGTTCTTTGGCTTTTGTTTGCTCATGTTATACTGCTAAACTGATAAAAAGCTTCAAAACGCTTAGGAGCAGATAGATGTGCAGTTCACCTGTTAAGATGAAAACGATTGGATTCAAAGGCTTTGGATCTCTTACTTTTACTTCTGCACAGTAATCCAGATGAACTTGTGCTTCTTGCTTTTAATTGCAGGCAGCATCCTGCTCACCACTGCACCTAAATCATCCTGGCACTGAAGCTGTGCTCTGTCAACAATGAGTCTAAGCATGTTCTGCTGAATCACTATTCCTTTTTATTCCCTCAGAAGCTATTGGTTTCTGCAGGTTGATCCTGAGCTTTTGATACTATACCTATTGCAACCATTTTCCTCTGAAGGAACACCCAATACCTGATAGAAATACTGTTAAATTTTGCTTGCAATGTCTATTTAATGGTTGATACCACGTTTTCAGGTCTCTTGTGTGGAAGTAGTGAGAGTAAGATACAGGAAATGATCAAGTGAACAAAAATTCAACTGCGAGGGGGGAAAAAACAAAGGGAGAGTTACTTTCTGTGCTAGGAAGTGCATACAATCTTCTAGTGAGGATTTAATGTAAATGAAAGGCAGGATTATTCCTATTAGAACTGGTGGCTGTGTTTTATTGCATCATATCACACAGTGATGATGCTTGTCTTAAGGATGATCTTCCAGTAAAGCAGGGATAAGCTTCATAAAGGCTGAAAGCTTGTCTGTCTTCTACTCTGTTTTGACTCATAGAGAACATTAAGAAAAAGCTGAATTGAGGCAGTTTAAAAAAAAAAAAACAAAAAAAAACCCAAAATAACACCTTTTCACAAGTGAAAAGGTGTCAGGCTTCAAGTATTATGGCTTGAACTGCTGATTTCTAAAGAAATAAACCACTTCAGCTTTTACCCCAGCTCCCATATTAATATGGAGAGCACCAAAATGCTGCAAAAGTCTGTGCTAATAGTTACAAGCCCATAGAAACAATGTGGTGATGTCTCAGTCCCCGATCTACGGAGCAATACAGAATCAATCAGCAGCTGTGTTAAATCTTGTAGGAATTTGTAAGAGTCTAAGCAGATTTTGAGTGCAAAAATTCAAGTCCTTAGTTTTGGACTGGTTTCGCTGGTTATACTTTACCTTATATATGCTTGATGTGTTATCTTTGCAAAAGCATCTTCTGATTGCTGATAGATACTACTAGTTGAATTCTTGGTATTGAATATAAATAAATGTCAAACCTGCTAATTTTGTACTCTTGTTCTTAAATTATAAATGTGATTCCTTCAGCAAGGAAAAACACAATTAGCATGTGAACTCTTAAGTAGGCTTTCTTCATATATTTTTTAAATAAAAATGAGGACAGTGCAGTAATTTCAGGATTTTTACTTGTGGCTTTTGTGCTTTCTGTGCTTGCTCCCATTTTTTTTTAAATCCACCTCACTGCTTTATTTTTACATATCTCATTGCACTGAGACCTTGCCTGAAGTCATCACGACCATGCTTAGTGTAACTACAGTGCAAGGGGAAGCAACCTTAAATGACTGAAATGCTTCAAAAGTATTGCAGGAAATAGCTTTCTCTGAGTTTAATTAAAGGATTTGGGCAGAAATAGAAATCTGCAGAAGAATCTGGTAGTAAGGACTCAGCAACAGTATGCCAGCTTCTTCTTGCTGGGTAGTAAGAGATATGGCTTCGTAGGGAAATATTGGTGGTAGGTGCATGGTCGGGCTTAGATGATTTTGGAGGTCATTGCTTTTCCAATCTTGATGATTCTGTGCATGTGGTGGTTGTGTGTTGGGGGTCTGTAGGAAAGGCTGGGGCAAGGTTTTCCTAAAATCACGTCAGAGGAATGGTGTTCCAGGTAGGCACTGGGGAATCCACTTGCTCTGTTGATTTCGCCGCCTCAGCTAGGAAACCAGCTGGCTTTCCTCACCAGATTCCAACCAACATCTTCAGACTGGTTGCTGGCTTTTGACTTGTACATGGTGGATATGGGGGGAAAAAAACAAACAGTACGACACGATGTTTAAGCGTTAGTGTGGGAAGTATCTTGTTTCTCAAATTACTTACTGAAAACCGTAGGTGGGCTTAATTACATATCCTCTCCAGTGACTATGCTGCAGGTCTGGCCTCTTTGTGCTCTTCCTCTGTTCTCCATGCCGAACTGCTCACCCTGAGCTGTTGCTGTGGCCTTTCTTTTTGGTCAGAGGGAGACAAGAAATGAAAACAGCTGGGTTTGCCTGAAAGGGCTTAGGGACTGTTTTCAGTGAGCAGCTGATGTGGTAGGGTTGATGCAATGTTGGCCTTAAGCCAAGGACCTGGCCATGTGCAGATGAGAATATCGACTTCTGTTGCTGGCCCAGCTGCAGCTGAAAAAGACCATCCCTAAATCAGGGCTGAGACTGAGTCCTTCAGTCCCTGCTGAAAAGCCTTGAACTTGGATGCTGTTGCCACTGAGCATTCAGCCTTTGATACCACCAGTACCTGAGAGTGCTCAGCAAAGGCAGTCTGGTCCTTCCAGTGAGCCGGCCAGCTGTGCCACGTGCATCTCAGAATTGCTGGCTTTCATTCTGTCACACCAGCATTAGCAATAAAAATAAAACCTGCTGCACAAAAGTGAACACGTCTCTTTATGTCAGCACTTTCCTCCGCTCTTATTTTGGTAATGTCTTAAATAGTTTCTGAGAAGCAGACTTCATTGGCTGTACTTTTCAAACAGGGTGGGATAATAAGTACTTGCAACTTAATCAGCTGTAGAGCTTCGAGAGCTTTCTCCTCCAAAATACTCTTTATGTCCCATAATGAGCTGGTATGTCATAATTTCTGATGGTAATATATTCCACATGCCTTCTGCTGCTAGGATGAAGAGCTCTACTCAGCATCCAAAGCAAGTGGCTGTGGGTATTTAGTACGATTTGAAGTCTTTGCACTAGGTAAGAGTCAGTATATGGTGCAGAGGTGGCTTCCTCAAGCTGCTCGTTGCAAAGTCTTCGTGTTTTAAGATCACTAAAGGATATCTGGTGTCCCATCCATGCTTCCCGTGAACGGTTCATGGTTCTAGAGAGCTGTCCTACCATTTTGATCAAATTCCCTGCCTTTCTCTGTCCTTGTTTTAAATACCACCAGATTCCCTCCAGGACTTAGGACAAGCTAAAACTGAGAGGAATTCAACCATGAATGTCAAGATAGCCAAATGAGTGGTCTGTTTGTAATTCCTTGAGGCATCTCCTCTAATGCTTCGTGCGGAACAAAAGTCCTGTTGTGGGTGTGCTTAGGAGCTGCAGTAGTTTTGGAGTCCTGACAAGAATGAAAAATAATCTTTTTATGGTTTCTTGCTAAAACGCTCCAACTGTTCTGGTTGGGCTTAGCGTTTGCAAAACATTTTCTGGTATGCAAGTCTTCTGGATGCTCTGGCATATTTGTCTCCACACTGATCGAGGCAACAGTGATTATCTTCAAGCTTTTGGCAGATTTGAATTTGTGTTTCAAGTTACAAAGGATCATTGATACCTTTTTATCTGTGCAACTGTCAGCTTCGATGTAATATCACAGGGCCTACTGAAAACTTGTCTGCTCCCTCTGGGTGTAGTTAAAACTGAAGGAAATTCATGAAGTGAATTCATGAATTCATGAAGTGGGAGGTCTGAGACAGAGGATGATTTCAGAATGGCTGATCCTTTTTCACCAGCACTGGTAGGTTGTGTAATTGACGTTTGGTGGTGGCACACTGATGATACCACAACTTGCGCCCTTTGACCCTTCGCCTGAAGGTATTCTGGTGAAGTTCTTATTGTCCCATCCCTTCTGTATCCGTTGAGGGAAAAGGTTATTTGCACTAATTTCAGGGGGCCTTCTCATTGCGTTATTTTTCAAGTCGTAAAAAGCATGGGTACACGTGAGTCTTCTTCCTGCTCCCTCGCTGCCAGCGGTGGGCTCTGTGGGTTGTGCTTTGGCTGTGTGCTCTGGCTGTGGGGCAGTGTGACGCTCTGCCACCTGCTGCTCTCCTCGGTGAAGTGAGGAGCAGCAAGCATTAGGATCTCTGCGCCTTTCTTGTGTCCCATCTCTCTTCTGTTGTGGCTCTAATTCCATAACCTGCTCACATTTCAATTCTTACCTATGTGCTCTTTTGCCAGCAAGTCGCTGAGCCTTTAAGCACTGTTCAGGCTTATCTTTCAGTCAACAAATTTTCTTCTTTTCCATCAGCTTTCACTCTGAATTACCTGCAAAACTTCAGTGCGTTAAAGATCTTTACTTAACCTCTAGTTCAAAACAAAAGAAGCCAGCAGCTTCTGGAGGTTTTTTTTTCTTTGCGTGATAATGAAGCATTTTGATACTATTACGTCTGAATGGTAACAACCCTTTACTAGGAAGAAAACTGAATGATACACGAGCCGATTGCATCTCAGGCAACATCATGTGATCCAACGTCAAACGTAGGTTTTGCAAGTTATGTAGTGTTGTAGACAAGAATAGGAAGAGGGAAAGCTTTTGCTATAATGAAATAGGCTCAATATTTTTGCTTTGTATGTTCTCATCAAGAGTCTTTCAGCTTTAATGTAGCAGTGGGCAGAGTTTGTTAGAAAAAATATGTCTTAAGTGCTTAGAAGTTGAAGGGACTGTTGTGAAAACCTTTGTAGCTGAAAAATTTTACCCTGGTAATTTTTCCATCAAATCTGTCTGTGATGTGAGAGGAAAGTACAGTTCGTACCTACCATGGAGACTTTGCGATAGCTCTGTTCTGACTTTTCTAGTAAACATTTACTAATGATGCTAATTATTAATGTGACTTGCAACTTAACTACCTCTGAATTTACCTGACGTTTGAGGAACTTCCATTTAGATGCTGCTGGGTAGTTTTACAGGTCCAGCTGTACCTAACTTCATGGGGCTATTTCAAGAAAACAAATGGTTTAATCTGGTCCCAGGAAACAGGCTTGTCAGGTTCCTGGCTCTTTTCCTGTAGCTTTTCTGAAGATTCTCTAATTTTCCATCACCCTTTGTGAAGTGCGAGCACCTGCTGTCATATCCCAGTAATCATTCTGCCAGTACAGTACATAGGGTAATGTTACATCTCTGTTTCTGAGTGTTCTCATGTTTCATGCCAAGGCTGCAGCACTGCAGCGGGATCTCATGTTCTTTGTTATCCACTTAGTAATCCAAAAGAACGTCTGAGGATTGGTGTTTTCCACTTGGAAACGTGCTGTGGGAGGTGACTTGACTTGAAATATCACTTTTGAGTTGAAACTGTCCATAGTCCTGACAACTGTTCCTTATACAGCCATACTTTTGACAATTCACAGGCACTCTGTATTCCATTACAGAGATTTTTATTGTGTTTTCGTTGTGTAGCAGATTGTTTGATCAGTGCTGTGCACTATTGAGTCCATTATTCTGCACGGACTAGATAAACTATCAATTACTTAAGCAACTGTGATTTTTGTATTTCGTATTGATTTGGCTTTTTTGTTTAGTTAGGGTTGTGTTGATCTGTTTTATTCACTTGTATTCCCTAACAGTACTGTGGCTCTATAAGGTATAGATATTCTCTACTTCCTTCTGTTCGATCAGGCTTAAGAGGGGTGTTTAATTGCAGCTTTTATTGTTGGATTTGAATTTGCTTGGTAATGAAGTTACTGCTTTCTTGAGGCACCCAGATTTTTATTAGCACTGAGGTTTGTCTTTTAGCTTCAAGTAACAGTAACGTTCCTGCAGGTCCAAACTACTAGCAGGCATTGGTAGTCTAAATGCCACTGTTTATTAGAACTGAGCAAGGCTTGAGGCTAAGTATGTCTAGGCATTGGCTTATTAATCTGTGAGGAAGACTTAGGAAGGCTACTTCTTAAGGTAAGGGTAAGAAGTGGCATTAGGCAGGTGAGGGTGAGAGAGCTACAGTGGGGTGGCCATGTGGTGGGTGTCTTCTGTCTTAATCTGAAGACAAGAGCAGACTCGTTAAAACAAATGAGCTGTTGTACGAACAAGATTAGTTATAGCAAGTTATAGTAATAGTGTGCAGCACTTGTCACTGCTTTAGTTTAATTAGCACTGTTCTGAAAATACTGGAATTAGAAGAGAGGGTCAACTCCATGCTTTTCTGGAGAACCAACCAGTTGCTGATACTTTGACTTTTTGATTTAATAATTTTGTTAAATATTAGTGTAGGAAAATAAATGGTTTATCTTGCCTTGTGATTTGGAAGCTCCCTTAAGTTACAGTAGCCTTTGGTTCTTCATCCATGAGAACTCCTTTGAAAAGTTTCACTAGTACTGGTGTCTGTCAAGAAATCTCAACTTATTTAACTTGAACGTGGTTACCTTACCTATATTACTATATTTGGATGAATCCAAATATAAGGGCTGGATAATTCAGGGTTTGATATGATAGCTTGAAAAAGATAAATTCATCAGATTAGAATGAGTAAATTGTGCTTCTTCCTATCCATGTCCTAAAAGAACTCAGTTCTCTTACGGAGACGAGAGAGACGCTTGTCTTTGTGTTGTGCTTATTAATGATGGTTTTTACAGAGTAGAATATTCTTAATAGATAGAATGAGCTGCATGAACCATCATTTAACATACTTGATCCAATTGTTAGCCTTACTAATAATCTAAATCATAAGTTGTGAATTCATTGTAATACAGACAAAAGTACTTCACCGTCTTTGAAGTTCTCAGACCAAAGCAGGGTTTTTCAGGGGTTGCATCTGTGCACACTGTGGCTTTCATTGTGTACTACCCCTGCTCTGGTGTTTGAACTGAACAGATGGGCTGGAGAAAGAGTAGGAACTGTATACTGTAGCTATTGAAGCTATTTAGCCGTGATGTTAAGGATGGATGGAAATACAAAGGTGTGAGTGTGCATGCAGTACATCACCCCCTTTTGCACATACCAAATGAAGGTAACAGTATCAACTGCTTGATTCTGAAGCTGTTGTCACTGGTTTCACTGTGGTCCATAGCTAAAAAACTTGATGAAGTCCCAGGATGACTTGAATAAAGAGGCAGAAATTTTCCATGATTAAATGGATGTTTTTGTTTCCATTTCAGGAAAGCCCCACAGCATTGGCAGCTCTGAGCGGATTCAGCTCTCAGGAATGTACAATGTTCGAAAAGGGAAAATACATTTGCCAGTCAACAGATGGACAAGACGTCAAGCTATCCTTTGTGGAACATGCCTAATTGTCTCATCAGTAAAAGAAAGCCAGACGGGAAAGATGCATGTCCTCCCTTTAATTGGTGGCAAAGTAAGATTTTATTTTTACTCTTATTTTATGCATTTGTTTGCTTAATCCCTACCTCTTTATTCACGGAGATCACCTTCATTTACCATGATTCCTAACCCCTCTCAAGAGCTTGTTTCTGAGGGAGAAAATTGGAGTATATAACTAATTTTTGATTGCAGTAAGATTCATGCTTAATGATTTGGAATGTTTGGATTGAAATGCTAAGGAAAAGTGAGGGGGATACATTCAGCTGCCTTGTGTGCGGTGTTTTATACACATAATAGTGTTTCATATGCATAAAAGTTCACAAACAAAGGATACGTGAATCTGTATTTTGTATGAAGTTTACCATGTCATTTCATCAGTTATTAATCCATGTTGTGTTACTCTAAGATCTGAAAATTAGCAGTAACAGCAGTTTTTATTTGTATTTTGGGTTCGTTTTCTGTTTTTTCATTTTCAGTGTTATTAGTGCAGTGATTTAATATAAGCTTGCAGCAGCAAACACATTCACTTATAACAAGCTTTGAAGCTTTTCGTTTTCTGATGAAATGCATCTGAAACACAGGAGATTCTGCCTGAACACAAAGAAGTTCTTTTTTTTTTTTTTTTCTGACTACGTCAGTTGACCAATCATTGACATAAGCTGCCCAGAGAAGTTGTAGAGTCTCCCTCTTAGAGATATTCAAAAGTTGTCTGGTCGTGGTCCTGGGCAACCTGCTCTAGGTGGCCCTGCTTGAGCAGGGCATTTGTACACAATGACCTTCAAAGATCCTTTCTACCTTCAACTGTTCTTAGATCTGTAGAACTGTACTGAAGACAGTAGGATTTATACCGTTACCGTTTCAGTCTGAATATTGTTTGAGTGCTGTTATTGGCTTGATTAGCCAAGGTAATGGGAAGAGAATCATTAGTCTGAGGATGAATTCACACCTGAAATAATACTGTTTTACTTTGTTTACTGGTAAGTTTGATTCTTTGGAGTTATTGGGAGAGGAAAAAAAGCTTCCTAATAGAATCTATGCAGAGTGGAGTTGATGTGTTGTATACCAGCAATGTGGACAGTAAAAACTTCCGTGAGTTCTTTTCTCTCCCACTTCCATGATTCTTCAACTCTTCCATGGAGGTGCCAAAGTAGAGACCTTTTCTCTTCTTCTTAGCAGCAGTATGTGAACTCTGGCAGTGAGCTGTATTCCTGGCTGCAGCATATTGAAGAGGGCAGAGTTCTGGTCCTTGTTGGCCTTCTTTTTAAGAAGAAAACATTTTTATTTAATTTTAAAAAAAAGTATATTTGCACAGAAATACATCATAAAACATGAAGACTGTAAAGCTGAAAGTTGACAGCAAATTTTAAAAGAAAAGAAGAACCAAGCAGAGAAAAAAAATGTACTTCTGCTTCTGCTGACAAAGCTTGAGTGGAGGATGCTTGGCACAGAACTTAGTGTTTTTTAAATTATTACTCAGAAAATATTCTTTCTAAACCTCATAAATACTCTCACTTCCTGGTTTGTGAAGGCTTTCCAGAATGCAGTGCTGAGGCACTGAGACCATAAGTTGTGTGGGACTGCGTGTGTGTGGTAGCAGGATGATGTATTCTGGGGTGTTTTTAGCAAGTCAAGAAATGCCAAAGAATTTAATTGGGGTGTAAGAGAGGCATTTGGTTAAGCTTGATTTTAATAATCAGAGTATAAATTGTGCTCCTTTTGGTTGCATAAAGACAGCTGTAGATAGGAAGCCTTCTGTGGTGCTCGGTCTTTTAAGATGTCATTCTTGGCGATGTCCTTCTTTATGGTGGTTTCTTTACATCTTGCATGCTGTACTGAAGATAGCAACCAGAAATAAGGTTGCAGATACATTGGGGAGAAAAATTTCCAAAAAAAAAACCCCAAAAACCTGTTTTAAAGGAAGCAATCTCCAGAGAAACCTTAAATGTTGAAAATAGCAGCAACATATTTTATTTCAGTATTGCCATCCGCTATCAGTTGAAACTTGAGTTGTTGCCAAATCTATCTGCCTGCAGCATCTACAGTTTGCGTATCTATTTTCATATGACAAGAGATTAAGTCACGTGGCTAGGAATTTTTTTCAGACATTTTGTTTGTTTTAGAAGTTTGTCTAATATTCTGGAAAACAGATAAGCAAACTTAAAGGTTTGGGTTCTGTTCTTATTTCTTGCTTGTGTAGATTGCATGAATATATGACATGTTAATATCCAGCTTAAGCGCTTGGGAGGGTTTAGTACAACTCTACTTGGAGAGCTCCTCTTGGACACACATTAATTTTCTCTGGGGTGCTCTGTAGAGAGGTTTTAGTTTCTTGTTCACTAACAGTTTTATGCCTCTATTGTAGGTGGAGGAGGTGAAAAAGCACCAGCACTGCTTAGCATTTAGCTCTTCTGGACCTCAAAGCCAGACTTACTACATTTGTTTTGATAACTTCACTGAATACTTACGATGGCTTCGACAAGCATCAAAGGTGAGAACATTAACTCCTCTTATAATGAGATTTATAGTGTTACCCACAGTTCTATCCTCCATACAGCAGTATAGTCTTCTGGGTTCGCGTTATTATGAACTTGTGCTGCTCTTTGTAGTGCACAGCGTGGAGTTCTTTGGGAGCTCTTGATAACAGGTAATAGCAAGGTAATTTTTTCTGTCTGTGCTGAGACTCCTGTACTATGATTGTTTAAGCAAAGTGCTGTGTTAAACTGTCTGCTTTTTCTTATTCATCTGGATTGATGGAGTGAGATGATTAGAACATAAATGATGACAAATATAAATGTTAGAATTAAAATTTAAAAGGCTGTATTGAAAAATTGACACAATTTTAGGTTTTATTAATCAGCTCCTAACAGAGATCCCAAAGCCTACATTCCTAGAGCTAAGGGGTTGTTTCCTTGCTTGGTTGCTGAGTCAGTCTTCGGTTTGATAATTGATTTTTTTAATAAGCAAAAATTTTATGTCAGTCAGAAAAACTTATTGGTTAATTCCTTATTAAGGTAAGTTTTACACTATGTTACAGCAGGCATTTTTAATGGGAAATTATATCTTGCATTATTTCCTTTGACATTTTAGTTCCACTTTGTATTGTTGAAAGGCTGTGGTGGTTTTTTGGTTGTTTTTTTGCAATTACGTGGTTTATCTCAATCCCTATCCTCAATCCTCTCTGAAGTATTTTGTGTTTGTTGACTCACTGATTTTGGGGTTGTTTTTTTTTAACTATGCAAGTTCTTTTGTTGTGTGGTTAGCACTCTTTGGTTTTCTAGTGGTTCCTAAACCGTTCATCAGTTATTACTTGATAGGGCTGTTCATGTTCTTTGCTATGTTAAAGCAATCAGTTTTTTTGTGTAGTACTATTTGGAAATATTTATGGCACGCTCTAACTGGTTGGTCTTTTTAGATTGCAGTGATGAATTTGTCCAGCATACTGCCAGGGGGTACAGTCTGAGTTGCATGGGCTTTTTTTAAGAGACTTATTTTATCAAGCCTTCTTTTGAGCAATAGTTATTGCACCTCCTAGCACACGCATCACTTAAAGTATCCTTTGTGTTTTCTCTGTTTTTAAATTCTTTAAAAACACTCTGTTTTGGCATCCCTCCTGGGTCTGTTCAGACTCAAGGTACAAATCCCCAGTGCACGTTTGCAAGACGGTAAGGTATGGTCTGTCAGATTCCTGAGTTCTTGCCGCTTTGTGGTTCTGTCTGGGAGAGTGATGTCCTTTCATCTCCAGAGGCTTTGACATCAGATAAATGAAAGGCAAACGTAATGAGTGAGGAAAAAATAGTGTAAAACAATGAACTTCAGAAGCAGAGATAAATAGCCAGAAAGCCCCTCCGAATTACTGGCAGCATAAGCTCACTCGGTGCCTTGCTGTGCTTCCCTTTTTCTCTCTGGTTCATCCAAATGACTAGCAGCATTGGGAAGGTAGCCAGTATGAGAACATATCCCCATGCGCTCATAAGATCCTCCTGTTTTTCTTATGTAAGGGTAGAAATAAAATATGTAGTTTGTCTTTTCAGACCCTCAGAATTGAGGAAACTGTACTTTTTGGTAAAATGCACTTCAAGAAAAAAAATGATGCTTAATTTTACCCAACCCACCACTCTTCCACCTCCCCAAAAATGAGACTTAGCTTTCAGGATTCCTGGAGCCTGCATATTGCCACTTCTATTTGCCTTTTTAATGTTTGGGTTTTCTATCCTTAGACTGAAAGACACAAGCATGATTGTATGCAAGACAGTTGTGTGGGAAGCACTGTGCTGTAACAGTTCCTGAAGAATAGAAACAGAAAAACTGGTAATGCTGGGAAGGAACTCTAACTTAGTCCAGTTGATGCTATCCAAGTTCAAATGCTTCACTGTAAGGTTAATCATTCCCAATCTACATGCACAAATAAGTTTCATTTTCAATTTTGTAGTTCAGGCAAACCAAGGCTGTCATGCAGAGGACAAAATAAAATTATATGAGGTAGTCTGCCTCAGGTGTTGTGAACACAGAAGCTTCTTTAGTTCAGAGAAGTTTAAATGCTCTTGCTAACCACGAAAATGTTGTATAAAGTGTTGTATGTCTAAAGGCAAGCAAATTTAGGAGGAAAAATGTGGCCTTCCAATATATAGCTTCTAGTTGTATTCTGTGGGTCACTCAACCTCACTTAAAAAAGAACCTGTATAAAATGCTTGCACTTTTAAAAATTCTGAATAATATCTCAGTGTATTTTAAACATAACTATTGTTTGCTGGCATTAGTTTTGAAACTGACATTCACATTAACGTAGTTACATTAACTGATAGCTTTTCTGTAGTCCTTCATGCTCCTGATTGTGCTGCTGAAAACAGAGCTTTCTGATACTTGCTTTAATTTTAGTACAGAAAGCAGTCATGGGCAAAATATTTCTCAGTATTATATATAATTCTCGTTAGAATTTCTCAATTCAGTTTTTAACTATGGAAAAATACTTCATGTTGTCTGTATACCTCAGAAGAGCCAAATGATGCTATTTTAACTTGTGAATAACAGGCTTAATCTTGAAAAGAGACTTTGCAAAGAATGCTTGCTCTGCAGTCTTTTTCCCCACAGAATATTGGCAGTGTTGACTTTTAGGAGCATTGCAGAATGAGAGAAATCTTTAATGTGTCACTTCTACAATAAGTAAATATATGCTAGAGAAGATTTGAATTTGTGTTTGCGGAGGGTTGGGTTTAGCTTAATTAAAAATGAACATCACTCTTGTATAATCTGATTCATTCTAAAAGTCAAATATATCCTAGCCAAGACAGCTCTGATGCTCTGCCCCAGTACATTTTTGGAAGAGGTTTATGAATAGATTTTTTTTATTGTTTTTCTTTTATGAGTGCTTATGTTGAGGTGAACAGAGCTCTCACTTTTAGGGCTAACTAAAATTATTGCACAAATACTGCCCTAAATATTGAACTTGGTGGCATACTTATTCCAAATAGGTCACTTTTAGATATGCAGATTTAACCTCAAACAGAATATTTTTAAAAGCTGGAAATGTGGCTTCTTCGTTAATATTGATAGTTTTCTGTACCACAGTGCGTTTTCTTTCCTTTTAGTTTCCAAATACTGGAGTCCTAATTAAGGAAGCTCAAAAGGAAAACAACAGCAACAGACTTGGTCCTTTGTGATCTAATATGCTTGCTCTGTTGCCAAACATTGAAAAATAAGCTTATCCAACTGTAGGGGGTAATGAGGGTCAAGGGGGTAGAAGGACATCTTTATGGCTTTAAAGAATTTTATCTGCATGAAGTTGACGTGGTGGTGCTGGAATTCACACAATTTCTTCCACTGTTTACTACTTGAATTTTAACTACAGAAGAACAAGGGGAGAATGTGCAGTTAACAATGAGGAATACATAATGAGGGCTTTCCTCCTCTACTGCTTCCAAAACTGTAGAAGGTGGGTGGGTTGATTGAACGAAACTAAGAAGCTGCACCCTTAACATGATAGAGAAGAGAGGGTGTTTTGCTGTGTGAAGTGTAATGGAGTGGTGAAACTTGCAGTTGTGAGCCTTGCATTTGGAGTGTGATGATGTGCTCCTGCTGTATGGCACTTGTAACAACTACACTCAGTTCAGCATTTTTCAGTATGTGACATTGCTATGTGTTGACTACTACGTGACTAATGGCATAGATGATTTAGCTAGTGGAAAAAGGATTATCAGTCCTCCATATTCCAAGGCATGCAATTAGAAGGAGACATCTACATCTGTCTCAGAAACTTATTGTATTGCATAGCTGAAGTAAAGGTGCAGTGCACAATTCTGGTTTCTTGGCAGCAGCATGAATCCCCGTGCATGCTGAGCTGGGTTATCTGACCCTGCAGAACTTCCCCCACTTCTGCACTGGAAGAGCAGGAAGTATGTTGACAGCTTCTTGCAACAACTATTTCCCGCTGTAGCGTGCAGTTCAGTGGAGCAGGTAGAAGAAGAGCCAATGAGAGACAAGGACTGAATAATGCATGACTGCTTCATATGAGCTGCCTGTGCATGGCTGCATGTAATACAGGTAGGTGAAGATGTACAGGGGCACGCTGCTGTCCTTTGCCTGACCACCACTGAATTGTACAGCTGCTGCTGTAGCAATAGTATGTTTACTGGGGAATGAGCTGTTGAGTGGGGTGTGGATGCCGGGGTAGATTTGTACCTATACAGAAATAAAAGTCCCCAACACTCCTATTAAAAAAAGAAAAGAGGAATGTACAGAAAGTGGTCTTGATTTAAAACTTCAAACTTGAGAGTTTTCTCCTGTGTACCTTTGAACATTTTCTCTCCTCTGTTTCAGTAACCATTGTCTTTAATTCAGTAACCATTGTCTTTAAGCTTGCAGTGGAAACGTCTGTGCCACTCTGGACAATCAAAGCCTGCTGCTAGGATAGAGTAAATTGTGATGGCAGTGTACATTATGCTTTAAAAGCTCTAAAAAGAGCAGGAATAGCAAATTGAAGGGAGCAGGACATGCTGTCATATTGGCTTTACTCCTTTCACGTCAGGGCAGAGAATGCTGTATGTATGTAAATCCATTTGCACTATGAAAAAAGTTTTTGTTTTCTGCAAAAACAAATCTCTATTAATTTATCCTATACAAATAGCGAGGGGACCGCTAAAGCAGTTGTATCCATCTTAAGCTCGTATGGAGGCATATCTAAAACAGCCGTGCAGGATGAACTCTTTAGCATTTTTTCCCTGTGGTTGACCTGCTCCAATTAGCAGCTTCCCTCATTTTTTTTCTGGGCAGTTTTTTATTACAGCAGTTTCATGATACTTAGAACAGTGTGTCTTGGAGTGTAAGCATTAGTTATGAGAAAACGATGAAGCTGATCTATGAAATCCCATGACTGTTTTTCTTCAGTAGAAATAAAATAGAGTTCTGACTACGTACAAGGTTGGTGCTGTAGACCACATTACAGCAGATAAGAAACACTGTAGAATTTGAAATTAACTCTCGTCCAGTTGCAATTCTGCAAATATAATTCCAAAATAGGAGACTGTGCTGATTGACTTCTGTGTCTTATGGGAATGGTCCTGAGGAAATATAGTAGCAATTGTGTGTTACTGGTAAGACAAATACCTTCATCCACCCTTGAGGTACTGGAAGGTAATTGATTGTGGGTGGAAAGCAGATATTGCAGAGTGTTTTAACACAAAATGTGGCCTTCAGCCTGTAGAGGCAACTTGAAACCAACAGTCAGTCCCATGGTTAAATTAGCCCTACCTTGTACCATACTTGTCTTGTCCAGTTGACCTGTTTTATATGTGTTTCTTGATACTGTAATGAGTTGCACCATCCTGAAAAAAAAATCCTTAATTGCAGGGTTATTATCAAACCTGTTTTCTCTGGAGTTGTTTGACCGTATGGTCATGATTCTAGTGTACCGTATTTATGTGTATGTTGGGGATGGGTTGGAGGCCAGGGATTTGCTGGTCACTGAATGGGTGACTCTGCAGTAGCTGGCTTGTTACGCTAGCAGCACTCAGAGGCTTGGAAATGAGTCTCTATGGCATATGACCTAAGAGTGAGTAGTGTGGTGTAATTCCGACATCAGTGGCATCTTCCAAAAATAGCCTTTTATTAAACCCAAGGCTCTTCAAAAAGGTTGTTTTCTTTGAGAATAGCAGCTATCTAGTTTTCTTCAAATTTGTGAGACTAAGGAGCATTGGTAACCTGTTTGTAACCGATTCACTATCTAATACAGGAAAGAAGATTCCTGAAAGATTTTCTCATTTTTCACTGTGGGGAGGTTTTCTGTTTGTTTTGGTGTGGTCATCTTTTGCTTTGTTTTTCCTTTCTTACGGGAAATGTATTGACTCTAAGTTTAGAAAAAGGAAACCATTTTTTCCCTCTAATGCCATAAAATGATAATATTGAGATAATGCCTTCTCTAAAAATAGATCCCTAAAAATAAAACCACAGCTTCCTTTTAGCAGTGATTACAAGTATTCTAGCATAAACAAACCTCTGCCTTTTGTATGGAACTTGACTTCCTTTTTTGTGTATGTGTGAAAACTTCAATATTTGGGACCTTTGTTCTGCAGTGATATCTGGGCGTTCTGGCTATGGGTGGCCTCTTGTTGACTTCCATTGAAAACAGCAGATGAGGCAAAACAAACTTGAGGCCAGTTTCGTTTCTCTTTTGATTATAACACTTGAAAGTATTCTTCCTTCTCTTTCCCTGCAAAACCTAGCCTTTTATGCCTTTTGTTGTTAGAGGCCAATTGATGTTTTGGAAGTTAACTTCATTGTAGTGTCTCTTCTAATAGTTCAGGAGGGAAGCTTTGTAGTTTGCTGTTTGTTTTTTCCTTTTAAAAACAGTTGTGCTGACTCCAAGTCGTGTAAGTTTTGACCAAGCCTTTTCTCTTACTTTCTGTGCTAGCCACACTAGAGCTTCGCTTTCATTTATTTTTTTCTTGCTGAAATTTTGGGTCGATGGTCCTTATTGCTGCCTTCAGTAAAGAGTAGCTATTGAAATACTGTGCCAAGAGTGAGAATGGAGAACTAGTTATCACACACACATCTGGAATAGCTTTCAAGTAATGACCTTTGAAGCCTCTAAATCAGCTTCTGATATTGAAACTGAATCTGTGCAGTTCCTGCATTTATGTGGGGAAGAATAAACAGATTCCAGCTAAAAGCTGTGTAGAGTGTTGTAGACATTACCTTTTAAGGTGAGTTCAATGCAGGCGAATCCCAAGGCATTTTCGGTAGTCTCTGGTGGTAGGTGGTGGGACTGAGCAGGAAAAGTGTAACTCAGCTGTTAATGAAGCCCAAGGGATCTAAGTGTCTGTGGTGAACAGATCCCGCTCCCTGTGGTGGGAGGCTGCAGGGACCAGCGTACTGCACAGCGCTTCAGTTATGTATAAGGTCAAATCTGAGTCAGTCATGAAACTGAATGGCTGAGAACCTTTCTAACCCATGTAGTAAGGGGTTAGAAAGAGAAAGAAAGATTAGCTAAAACTAATTTTAGGGATGTTAGGCCGCTTCCTTCTGTGGTTGAGTGTGGAAGGAGTAAGGTCTCCAGCAAGAGGGATTAAGTGTTGGAAACCAGTTTTAGGCCCCAGGCCAGCAGAACTGTATTCATTATTAGTATTAAAAATAAAAATAAAAAACAAAAAACAACACACCGTGGGTTAGAAGACGTTTCTAAATTACCATGAAATAATGACATGATAAGAGTTGATCTTACTGCAGAATTAATCCACGTGATGCAGTGTGTACAACAACGTAGGAGAAACTGTCAGAAATCAAGGACCTATTGTAACTGCTTACCTTACAAGAAAACCCAGCAAACAAAGCCCACCAAAAACCAACCAAAATCGCTTCTCCTTGTGGGAGTGGGGAGAGTCTGGCAAGTGAAGGACTTTGGGAAGTGCTGACAGTCTCACTAGTGAGAGTCAGTCTATAGCAAACACTGAGAGAAAGTCTTCAGAGGGTTGCTCATTGCAAGCTTACTGGCTGTACAGCTGTTTGTCTACTTAAAAACTTACATCTAACAGAAGTTACTTGAGGAAAATAAGGTATTTCTCTGTTTTTGAGAGACTCACCTGTTTCTTTTGCAACATTCTGTGGTGAATAACAGCTTCATTTCAGTCATGCTGTTTCAAGGGTGTTAACATTACTTGCTCCACCAAATGGAGATTTGTATGCCTGAATGATCTAAGTTCAGTACTACAGCTAATTACTGTCCCTTAACTCCAGGTTGCACCTTAAGTTTTGTCCTTCCAGGGACCGTCCTAGGGAGACTTCCACTAAGGCAACAGCATTAGTATCACTGCCTGTGTAATTCTGGTATCAGTACTGTAAAAGAAGAGCAGTTATCCTTGTGAGGGAACAAAAAATACTGCTATCCCAGAATTACTACTTCAGGCAGGTCTAAGCATTTTGAAATGACAGAGGACTAGCGCCGTCATTCTGACAAACCCTCACTTTCCAGATTCTGATTCTTAACCTCGATCGTTGGCTTTTGCATCTCTGTGATTTCTTCTGGACTTTCATCATGCAAGGTGAAGGAGTGCAACTTCTGCTTTGCTACCTGCACACATCCCCCCTCCTCACACACTTGTGTATTACTACTGTCTTCATTGGGATTCCTACAGCTTTGTATAACGTCCTCAAGTCAAAATGAGCCGTTTCTGCATGCTGTGTACATCTTCCTTTAGAGCTAAAGAGAGGAGAGCAGGGCAAGCAGAACAACCTTTGTGTCCCTGAACCTCATCAGGATGAAGTGTTTGCTGGAGATTTCTGGCTGTGTTGCTGCACAGCCCATGAGCCTCACCTGAGGAGAGAGGGGTTGAGAAGCAGTGGTGACTGCCTGTGGACAGTATCACTCGAGTGCCTGCTGCCACCACTGGTTTCAGTAGGCAGTTCCTGCTCTCACCTATGCCTGTACATTTTCTGAATGGCTGAGGTGTTTTCAAGCCTCTGCAGAGTTATGTTTTCTCTTTTCAGGGCCCTTAGCTTTAGTCACTATGCATCTATTTTCATGTCGGTAGGAAAACAAAAAGGAGAGGCCAGAAAAGCACTGAACTTTTCACCCTTTGGACTGCCTCTGTTTTTAAAGTTGTCATTTAAAAAAACACAAATACAAGGCTTTAAAGCAGCAGAAAACCTTATTTCTTTTTCTTTCCTCTTCCGCTGAAGTTCTTGGCAGCCTGTACGCTTTGTCAGCTCTTGAGGGTGGAGCAGGGGCCCTGTGACTTGCTCTGAAGGTCCCACTGCTGTATGGGGCTGTGAGGCTGGAACAGGGAGGAGAGGAGGGTTAGGATTTGACATCAGCCTGGTTTTGAGGAGCGCTTTCTTGCTCTAAGTGGCTAGTTTAGGCATTTCAAGTGTATGTATCACTGTTTAGTTAAGCTTTATGCATACATTGGTGGGATGTGATGGTTATCAAGCTGTTTAAAAACAAATCCTAGAGGAGAAAAATTATACTACTTCTCTATTAGCATGCCTACAGCAGGTGTAATTTAACATCATCTTTGTTCAAATAGAGAATTTGGCTGCCTTCACAGTGTGGGCTGTTTAGTTATTTTAATTGTCTTCTGTGAAGTCCTAAATAGTAATTTCTTATCTGAATAGAGCTGTGGGGAATGGGCTGAGGGTAAACAGGAAAAAGATATAATTACATTTGTTTGGATTCACGCTGCAGGTCACACCAAAAGATGGTCTTGTGTAAACAAGGCTTGTGTTTGTCCATACAGCTGGGCTCAGCTGCGTCCATTGCTGACATCCATTGTCAGCGACAGATCATTTTTGGAGTATTGCCAAAGCTTTAAAACAAAGGCTGTAATCAGACTTGTTGCACAGCTTGGTGACAGAGGTGCTATTATACTGTTGGACAAAGCAAAACAGTTTTTTTGCCCTGTGGAGTCAGAATAGGCAAGAGTAGGGATTGATGCAAGTATTTGTGGCTTTATAGCTAGCTACTGAAGAGTCACAGTGAACCCATACTGCATTTTCATCATGTTTAAAGTAGTTGCCTTTAAAAAAAAAAAAAAATTAAATACCTTGAAGAAACCCTTCTTTTCTTTTAAGATATTGCCGAGATTTGTGAGCTTTTTATCCTTTTAAGTACTACTGTGGCACAAATACTGCGTGTTTAAAAATAATTATCCGTATTTGGGAGACTCCTAGTTGTTTGTCACTTGTGCAGCTCTCAGGTGGAGGGCAGTAGGACATGTGCAGGGGCAGAGTTCTCCAGAACTATTAGTTGTAGTGGTATTTACAGGATAAAGCTGCATTTAATTGCTACCGGAGAAGAAGTTGTCATGACAGCGATTTGATATTTGCAGTGGGTAGACAGGGGGCTCTCAGTCATGTGTACTACAGTTCTATACCATTTCTTGGATACTGAATTTCAGTATGCTGTACGTACCTGGAGACTGAAAAAAAAACAAAACTTAAGATGTTGCAGACCAGGGCTGTGTAAGTGAGTTTTATTTGGCCATACTGTGCTGCAACTCCTCTGGTATTAAAATAGAAGACTTCACAATGAAATGACTGACTGTAAAGTGTTTAAAAATCAGATTTGAGAAATGAAGGAGAGCTATATGTTTTATCATGTTTCTTTGCGTTTCTGATGATTAAAAATCCAACAAAACTGATGCTTCGGAAGTACAGATCTTGCTGTGTGTTGGAGCTGCACTGTTGTGAAGATGTTTCACATCTCTGGCAAAGATAGATGTGGACTCCACAACTAAAGCTACTGCGAAACTGTGTCACACCATAATGGAGAAAGTCATTACCCCTACCTTTCTCCCCATTTATTACTATAGTGATGTGACACAGATGTCATGTGAAAGCAGGTGTCAGGGGTGAGTGCAGATTTGGATGTTGTTAGAAGACATTCAAGAGGGATTCATCTGAGCAATGGCTTCACCCTGCTTGGGGAGGTATGTAGATACACACACACACACACACACACACACACACACACTCACAGGATCGTTAAGTCTGGAAAAGACCTCTAGCATCATCTAGTCCAACCATCAAAGTTGAAGGTTGCATCAGATCCTATGTCAAAGACTTTTACTTCATTTTAATTTAGATTAAGAGAAAATAATTGCCTTTGCATTTGGTTTCATATCAAGTGTTAAAAAGAGTTATATTTTTCTTCGGAAGAATTTTAAAATGAAACACCTAACAACCCATAGTGAGAACCTAATACTTGTTCCACATCTATTTAGAAGCGCTTCTGTCAAGTCTTGTTACCACACAGACTCTTCAGTATTTTTGTTGGAGCACAGACTTGTTGAACCCAACCCAAATAACTTGCTGGGATATTTTATTACAATGGAATGTCTTGTTTTCCTCTCTTCTCATAGAAACCCTCCTTGCTGCAGATCATGTCGCTTCCTCAGCATACTTTTTATTCTTTGCCTGTGAGAGGGGTATTCTAGTCAGATTTCTTACCCGTTATCACTGTAACTCTGCAGTGATTCCCCTCAGTGAGTAAGAGAAACCCAGTGCTTTGTTTAAAAAGTGTGCCGTGTGTTAGAAGAACTACTTGCACCTAATAAACCATAGCAGACAAATGCATGAGCAGCCTTACTGCATTTAAATCTGTTGAAATGAGAGATTGAGATATCCCCTTATTCAGGATTTCAATATTCAGCTTCAAAACAACTGATGAAATTTTCTGGTGAATGAGATGTTGTTCTTTGCCACTCTTCTTTGTTTTTCATCTTTTTCCTCTGTTCTCTAGGAATTTGTTACAGAGCACTATTGAGTAACGAAAAGAGAAAAGACTTTATCCCTGCCTATGAGAATAACTATCTGTTTATATTAGTGTTCCTTGTAATGATTCAGAAGATGATTCTTAGAGTGCTGTTTTGCTAACAGCAACAAAAGAAGACTTCAATAAAATTACAGCCAATTCCAAAACTAACTCCACTTAAAATGAGTTTTCAGCTTTCAGTTATCTGTGGAAGACCCATTGTAGAATTTGTCGATGGCGTGATTAATGAAATTCTTTGTATATCAGAGTGGTTGCTTTTAAAAACAAACAAAACCAACATAAAAAGCCACACAAGCAGGATGTTACTTATAAAAAACAATTAGTTTTAACAGATTTTTTCACAGAAAAAGTAAAGTATTTGCATCCTTTCTTGAGACCGCAGTAGAATGTGAAGTTGTTGGCTCAACTTGAGTTATCAGTTCTGGTACTTCAAAATGTTTTGGACTGACAGGCCTTGCTAAGTACTGCTGGGTTTCTTATTGCTATTCGTATCACATTCCAAACAAGTAGTTGGAGCAACAGGATGTGTAAGCATTACACATGAAATGACACATTCTCCTTGGAGTTTAATAGATGTCAGTGCTTTTTCATCAGTGGAGTTTTCCATGTAATGAGAAGTGCGCTGTACTGGACAGGTTCTGGCACCATAAATAGGTGGAATACCTACCTTTCAGAAATGACTGCTGAGAATAGCTTATGAAATTTTTTTTTCCAGTACTACATGAGGAAGGAAAATAGTAGCAACAATGACAAAAGGACTGAAATTGAGTAACAAAAATTGAAGCGTTTTGGTGGATGTTGGAGGACTGGATTATTAGAGGAAAAACACTGCACCTCTGTTCCTCTTGAAGCTTATGGCTGTGTGTTTGTAATAGAGCCCACTTATCCTCAGGCTTGTGTAGCTTGCGTTAGAAAGGAGGGAATGAAAAGGAAAAAAAAAAAGTCCTTGGCCTTCCTTTCAGTGGCAAGCTACTTCACTTAAGCCAGCAAAAAATAATCTGTCTCTGTTCAGGGTCCTTTGTGGAAAGGGCTGTATCTCTGCCCAGAAGATTAGATGATATCTCCTTCGTTGGAGTTCAGAGGCTCTTATAAACTGCCACTGGGCTTTGTTTATGAAGGTTTTTTGGTTTGTTTTTCTTTCTGGCCCTTAGATGCTTTTGTACTTCTCCACTCATAGCATGTGAGTCCAATCAAAATGCCAGTGGCAAAAATGATTGCTTCTCTTGCAGTGAGCAGCTAACAGAGCACAGCACTGCTTGAGCACTATTTGTGTAGCCCCAGAGATGTAAGATGTTGGTAAAGTTGTTTGCTTTTTCTCCTTTAATCTAGGCCATGTCTGCTCCAAACGTGCCTTTCATTGTTCCAGCTCTTGATCAGTCCTCCCCGCCCACCATCCTCACTGTGTTGTATCTCAGTGTGGTGGTGCTTTGTGACATGGGCAACTCCATGACTCTTTAATAAGACTGTATGAGAACATTTTTTGCAGAGAATGCAAGAAATGGTTATTGATGGCAATGTTTTTTGTTTTTTAAGTAATAAGTTAATAATAAGTAAATAAATTGGCAGGTTGTAGTTCACTCAGTCATATTCTGGAAATCTGATGAGGAACAGTTTCTGTTATTTAATTTGTTGCCTACAGATTGACATTGTGGAATAATGCTAGCCCTGTGTAGCTCGAGGTGCCTGAGTTTTGTGGCCTCTGTAGACTTTGTCTTGTCTTCTCCTTTCTGGAGAAGCGTGCTAAGTTCACAAATCTATTCTATCAGTTACCCTTGGCAGTTTTCCAGTACAATAAGAAGTGCTTAGTGCTTCGCTGCTGTTCCAATTTTCTTTTCCCAGTAAGATATAGATGTGATAACTACTTCTGCTCTTCGTTGTCAGTTGTCAAGCCTTGAAGTTGGGGTATGATGGTGACATTTTGCCTCAGCGTTCTGGCCAGCTGTGATACAACAAAGAAGACTTGTGCACTATATTTGCTGCTGTTACTTGTCAAATATCTTAGCTATTTTTTTGGTCAGAGAGTATCCCACAACTTCATTGATGAAAATGAATTAATTTTCAATATTAGTTCAATAAAGCTTTGCAGTGTCCCCCTGCTGGCCATCTGTGGACCTGATTTTAGTACTCAGGTGAAGCAAGCTTGCGGGTTAACCTCTGGCAGTGACATTAGCTGTGTTGAATTAGCTGACACTGACTTGGGCTGTGATTTAAAAAACAGTTTATCTCGTGCTGGTGGAGGTGAAGGAAATGTTTTGTTTTGTTATGGTATTAACGTATTGGTATACCTCTTGACTTCCAGGTTGCATCACAGCGCATAAGCTCAGTGGATCTTTCATGCTGCAGCTTGGAGCATCTGCCTGCCAACTTGTTTTATAGCCAAGACCTCACTCATCTCAATTTAAAGCAGAACTTCCTGAAGTTAAACCCTAGCCCATCCGCAAGCAGAGCACTTAGTGAATTACAAAGGTAAAGTCTACTCATTCTACTGGTTTTTCTCTGCCCTTGGAGCCAAGTGACCACTGGCAAGAACTTTCCTTAAGTGATGCTGATTTAATAATGAGTAGCTCCTCCTTTATAGGAATGATCAGGTTGTAGGGCTTCAGAAATCAGTGAACTTTGTGTGCTAGCTAGAAACAGACCAAATTTAATGAGAAACTTAGTGTTTGCCTTCTTTTCTGGAAGCCATTTTCAATCTAAAATGCAGTTTCAGACTGAATTGCTTTATACGTAACCTGCTGAGGCCAGATTGTAATCCTTCAATCTGTTACTTGCGTGAGAGAATGATTTGGTGAGTTGCCCAACAGCAACATTCTAGGTGGGGACAAGGCTGTGTGACTTCACTTCTGAGTTTTTGTTATCTCTCAAGCTAAGAAAGTCTTGATGGAAGATTTAATAAGTTCAGCCAGATTCCTGTCATCTTTCTTCTCTGCTCAACTGTAATTTTTCTTCCCTAGTAACAGTGACCTTCCAGGTGTTCTTTCCACTGTAGCTCATCAAGAATGTAACAAATGGAAAAATAGCAGCCCTATCAGTGATGTGAATGATTTAATGCATGTGTCTCAGAGTTGTGGGATCAGCAGGCTTTCTGTATTCAGAAAGATAAATTTTCCATGCTCAATATAAACCTGTGATTTTAATTTCAGTGGTAACTGAATTGCAGAAAACCTCAGAACTATATTTGTAGATAGCCATGTTCAAGTGCATGTTTTAAACCACATTTCTAAATCCTTTTCTCTTTGAAAAATATCCCAAAAAATGCAAGATGGATTATGCTGACTTTTGTGTAATTCCAATTTTCTTTAGGAAAAAAACAAACAAAATAATTGGCATAATGGAAGATGAATGAACCCAACAGGTTTATTTCACAAACAAAGCAGGCAGTGTTTCCAATAGCTTATGAACAGTTTGGAGAGGAATACTGGATTAAGTGTTCTGTGAATATGGGTATAGATCTCCAAATATGGAATTTCCACTCCAAAAGTGGAAATTTCATCGTAAGTCAGATGATGAATATAGGCAATTAATGAATGTTGTAATTTTTCACATTTGTCATCTCTAAATATTACAAAGCGTATAGGAGATACTTAAATATTTTTGTCTGTGAGCAGCTAATTCTGTCTGGGATTAGCATTTATAAATACTGTGATGGATGATGTTTTGTCTGTTTAATGTTCTCAGTGCTGCAATTTTAGGAATAGCAAAAAAGTCTTGCAGAAAGTCAGCATTAATGAACGATTACAATTTCCATCACAAATGTGGGTTTGAATATACAAGGGAGAAAGATTTCAGTTGACAGTAAAACTCTCTTGTTCTCTGAGATTTTACATAAGGAGAATCTGGAGAGGTTGACAGGTTATTGCCAGTTGTATGACTTCTTTTTCTTCATCCAATTTAATAAAATTTTCAAAACTTTTGGGGGCTATATGAGTTAGAAGTTGATTGGATAAACCGAAAGTCATTTTTGTTCACTCATGTTCCTTCAAACTACTGCAAAGCAACTATAAAATCTGTTGTTCTGATTTGGTACTTCTGGGTTTTGTAATAAATTCTTAGCTACAATTGCAGCCATGCACAAGACACAACACCAGTGAATCAAGTCCAGAAGTATTTAAAGCTCCAGAAATACTCATGTGCTTAGATGTTGGGAGCATAATGCATTGGCATTTACGTACCTAAACTTCCTGCTTCAATTTTTAATAGAATCTCATTAACGAGGCAATCTTAAGAAAACTCGTCTTCCTATTAGCAGCTCTTGCTGTTTGCTTTTCTTCTTCGTAAGTTGTTCTGGGTGGTCATTTAGTAAATGTGCAAGGATGATGAATTTCATAACAAAAGGTATATCAAAGACAGAGGAAAAATAGTAGCTTTTCAGTTACCCTTGTGAGTAGACTAAGAAGGGGTTTGGTTATAGTAGTGAGATGATGTGAACTTCTGTACCTGCACTGTGTGAAGGTTGAAAAGTACCTATGGTTGTCTGTATCTTTTTAACAGAGGATGCACATTTTATACATGTGAAAGTAGGCAGTCTGAAAATGCATCTGTGTTGAAGATTAACAAAACTAATTTTCATGCTTGTTCTCCCTTACATTAGTTTTTTAAAGAAAATGAGGGGGATTTTTGCATAGGAAAAGGATAGGAGGAATTTAAAGTTGAGAAATTCCCTAATTGATGTACTTAGAAGTTAAAGACATGTTCTGTGATAATGTGTGAAGTGTCCTATATGACATCCTGGTCACCAAATTGGAGAAAAATGGACTTCATGGATAGACTACTCACTGGATAAAGAATTGACTGGATGGTTATGCTCAGTTGTGGTCAATGGCTCCATGTCCAAGTAGAGACTGGTGACAAATGACATTCCTCAGGGAATGATGTTGGGACTGATACTACTTAACATCTGTGTAAGCAACATGGACAGTGGGATCAAGTGCATCCTCAGTAGGTTTGCAGATGACACCAAGCTGAGTGGTGCAGTTGACACAGTTAGAGGGAAGGGATGCCATTCAGAGGGTCCTGGACAGGCTTGAGAGGTGGGCCCATGCCAACCTCATAAAGTGCAACAAGACCAATTGTGAAGTCCTGCTTATGGGTTGGAGCAATTCCAAGCACACATACAGGCTGGGCAGAGAATGGCTTGAGAGCAGCCCTGGGGAGAATGATTTGTGGGTGCTGGCTGATGAAGGACTCAACATGAGCAGGCAACGTGTGCTTGCAGCCCAGAAGGCCACCTGTATCCTGGGTTGCATTGAAAGAAGCATGACCAGCAGGTGGAGGGAGGTGATTCTGATCCTCCCTTCTGCTCTCATGAGACCCCTGTTGGAATACTGTGTCCAGTTCTGGAGCCCCCAGCACAAGAAGGACATCAACCTGTTGGAGCGGGTTCAGGGGAGGGTCACAAAGATGATCAGAGGGCTGGAGCAGCTCCCCTTCAGCCTGAAGTAGAGAGAACTCTAGAGCAGCCTTCCAGTACCTGAAGGGGGCCTACAGGAAAGCTGAAGAGGGACTTTTCATAATAGTGTGTAGCAACAGGATAAGGAGAAATCGTTTTAAACTGGAAGAGGGTAGATTTAGACATTTTTAGACTAGATATTAGGAAGAAATTCTTTGCTGTGAAGGTGATTAGGCACTGGAACAGTTTGCCCAACAAGGTTGTGAATGCTCCCTCCCTGAAGACATTCATGACCAGGCTGGATGGGGCTTTGAGCCACCTGATCTAGAAGGAGGTGTCCCTCCCCTATAGCAGGGTATTGGAGCCAGATGATCTCAAATATGATCACTTCTGACACGAACTATAGTATGATTCTATATGAATGTCCTCATAGTCACAATAAACCCTAAAGCCTTTGCGGGTTTTAGCCACTGTACACCACAAATGGAATGACTGAAGACATTATGTTGTCTTGCCACAAATTCTACAACTTGCACTGTTTTAATGTGAGTTAATGGTTAAAATATACTATAAGGTTGAGATCTATGGCAACAGTGTACAGACTTCTTTCCCTTTATCTACAATCAAACTTCACAACTTTTTTCTAGAAACGCATGCGATTTGGGCTTAATGGTTTTGGAGAGGTTTGAAGTAAATGACTAAACTGTAGTCTTTGTTTACTGTTGCTCCGTTTCAGTGGGCCAGGCACATTTTATATATAATTGTTTCAGTCAGTGCAATTGGGGGGAAAAAAAAAACCTGTTTGCATTGAAAACACTGTTTGCTTGTCAATATTGAAGAGGAAGTTGTATGTGGATCTTTAATCCTGTTGTGCTGCAGGGCTGATATAAGGGAAACAAGCAAACAAAAAGCAGTGAGGAGGGAGAAAATGTAGTAAGTCATAAGTTTGCTTTAACAATAAAGAAAACAATGAGTGATAGTTTTATCTGAAGAACAGTTATTCTGACTGTGGTTGTTAGCAAGTGATTATATGGATTTTTATCTCAAAATCAGTTGGTATTTTTCTTTCCCAGAGCCCATTCAGAAATTATCTGTCTTCTCAGCTGGAATTGTTCTAGGCTAGAGGCAGCAATTTCAAGTTGATTCAGTAGTGTACGAGAAGACTAAAGACTTTGGATATTCATACAAGTGTTTCTGAAATTCCTCCTGACTTCCAGCTGAAAGGTAGCAGCTCTTAGTCTGGAAGCATTGAACTCCTTGGTAGTGGTAGGATTGAAAATAGATGGAAATAACAAACATGCTGTCAAATCACATATTTTAAAATAATGTATTGTAAATATAGAAATTGCAGTTGTTAATTGGATTCAGTGGAGCTGTTAAGCTAAAAATGGTCGTATCTCTTTAAGTAACACACCAAAAAATAGGAAGTGTATGGAATCCAGCTATGCTGCACTGTACTAATCTGACTTGTCTATGGCTTTTCTATATGGCTACCAATGTGAGGCTTTTCTTGTCATGAGTTTCAACATACACATATTTAGAGGTAGCATGTAATAACTTATTAGGATAATACTTATATTCTTGGTTATCTAAGAGCTGTTGCACTTGCTTGTTAACAACAGATAGTGTGAAGAGTTGATTCCTTGTTTTAGCCATAAAGGCTTGGAGGCTATCAGTAGGACCTGTTGCACAAAGAATGCTTTACAGATTGGCAGTACTCTGAAGGGCTGCCCTAATAATTGTTTATGTGCACGCTTCAGTTCAGCCTTAAGAAATGTTTCTGAATGGTCTGTCATCAGGTTCAGTTTGGAAACCCACCCCCCAGTTCATGTTTTTGCATCTCAAATATACATTTCCAATATGGAAGAGAATACATGTTCACTTTTCTAGGAATTTTGTTCTTTGAGGATAGTCCTTCCCCTCTAATGAAGCAGTGTGCTCTAGGTATGTGCAAGAAATTGATAACTACAAAGTACAGTAATGCAGACTTATATTATTTCTGCTAACAAAACCTGCTTTGTTTTTTCAGTCTTTATGGTTGTCTTACCAGCTTTGTAATAGAGCTTTATTGTTGTCTTGAAGTTGGTCCAAATTTGGCTTAACATCTGTGATTCTATTTTGAAAAATAACTGCCTGGATTTAAGGTTATTCCTGCAGTGCAGTCTCTTTAAGGCAGTCTACCAATTAATTTTGGCATATTGACTCAAGTCTGCATGCCAGAATTGTTGCCTCTTTTATATTATTAAATGGAAGGAGAGGGGAGAAATGTCAGGATGACTGTCTGGCACGTTGGCATAAAGGGTAATGAAAATACCAAAACTGCAGCTATGTCTGTTTTTGTTCTTTCCCCCCTTCCCTGTGGGGTTTAAGAAAAAGGAAGGACACGAAAATTTAGGCACAACTATGTTTTCATTTATTAATTCGACTGACGGGGAATGTGATAAGTAATGGTGAATTTGTTTCAAGTTCCTTCTGACTTGACCAGAGTTGATCTTGTCTCTCAAACTGCGTAACTGATCCCCTTGCCTGAGCTGACTTTATTCCAGCTGGTTTTGTGTGGTGTGACATCAGTTACTTGGCTGCTGGATGAACAGGAGTCTTGTCCAGCAAAACAGAGTTCCTTCTTCCTGCTCTCTGCTATCATCTGTGGAAAACTCTTCTGTACTCAAACTTGGAGTGCTGCCATTGACCTCAGTTAGGAAAAACCTTCACCTGCGGCATCCAAGTGAATTTCCATAGCTGCTGCAGAACCAGTCTGCCCTTATTCAGCTTTTTTGACAAACTTAGCAGGGTTCATCTTTCCAACTTAGAGAGTTGGAATAGTTTATTTTAATTGTCTGACTTAAGGCTCTTGCAGCTACACACCTCCATGTAAATGGAGATGCTCTGAAGTATTTCTGACGCTGGGCCGGCTGCTCCTTTAGGTGATACAGCATGGATGGATGAATCAGATGCAACTGCAAAATGATAGAGAATTGGACTGTTAATTGTGATTGTTAGTGGCTAAAGTAGCAGGCATGTATGAGGGTGGAAACTCGTGCCATAGTTCTGCTAGCAAATGATGCTGGAGCTGAGGGACAGCAGCGTCGCTCCTTGAGGTGATGGTCAACTGCAACCACAGAGCATAATCATCAGACAAACCAAATACTGGAGATGGTATTAGGAGAGCAATCGTTTATCTTAGGCTGAGTCTCTTTGTAAGCAGCGTATTCTCTTGGGTGTATAGTAAAACATCAGTATTAAGGTGCTTTTGGCAAGAGTAAGCTGAGACTGGCTTTGTTAGGCTAGGCTCTTTGGCTGTGTTCCAATCATGGTGTATGGCCATCTTTAATATACTTACCCCTTCTCCAAGCATACTGAAAGACAAGTATTGTACCGTATAATGGAAATTCCTTTGTGCACATCAAGTAGATGTGAATTTGAAGTTAGTGTGTCAGCTCATTGCTTTGCCCTGGTATGAACTACTCTTGTTAGCCCCTTTCCTCGTTTTGCATATGTCAAATTAATACATGAAGTGGCAGCGTCAGGATTAAGTACGCTTTTTTTGCTCAATTATGGCAATTAGTGTTCAGTCCTGTTGTGTGCTTAAAAGCAAGATCTGACACTTGAACACTTTGCTCTAGCTTAAAATAGGACTATTTTTGGCCAGATGAATATTTCTACGCTGGTCATTACAATAGAAAGTCTACTAAGCTAACCAAACATAGTACGATGAGCAACATTGTTCTTCAGTTTGACTTTTTTTTAAGGGATAATGTATCCTAGAACCAGGGAGGGTAGAAGAAGAGGAAGGAAAGCATTTGCACTGACTTAATGTGAGGTTATTACGCTGTCATACCTCAAATGAGCAATGTTTTCTTCTTTCATGTGACACTGTGGGGGCAACATCAATGTGTTCCCCGGCTTTTGTTAGGAATAAAGATTTGGGGATGAGAAGACAGTGTAGATGTTCTGTAAAATGCTTGAAGCTCAACATTGTGTAAACTCAGCAGCAACAGAAAAATGAAGTCTGTAGAATGTTTCTCCTCTGTGATTTATAGCCATGCTACAGGTGCTGCTGACGCTACTGGCTGTAAATCTATCTCGATATGAGAAGCGCTGTAAACAATTCGGCATTTCAAATGTGTTGCATGGCAGTGCTCCGTAACAGGAGTGCACTCACCCATTTGTGGCGTGGGTAGCTTGGTGTGTGAGTGGTCAGAGATGAGAGGCAGACTAACTTTGAGCACATGTTGCTGCTTATTGTAATTGACGCTGCTCCGTAAGAAGAATTGTGACTTCAGCATGTTGCAGATGAACATATTTAAAGTATGTCTTCCAACTTTAAGTACAAACTAATAGTAGGCTTTTTTTTGTGGATTATTTGACATAAGCTTATTTGTGCATTTTTGGTTTGTATGTATCCAGTACTGGAGGTGCTACTCATCCTTCCTTACCTGTTATATAGACTAGTTGACCAGCGCAGTTCATGTCCTTAGTAATTAGATTAACTGGAAGTTCAGAATACAAATTAAGTCACAGAAGACCCTTAATATTAAAACATACCTTAGGATAGTAAAGATACGACACACATTCAAAAAAATTTTTCCCCTGGACCTGCAATGATTTTCCACAAGAGAATGCATGCAGAAAAACATTTAAGTTGAACCCTGCCTTGAAGCTAGTTGATGTAAACATGTGTTTTTAGCTTCTTCCTTTTCCATCTCCCCACCTCAAATCTTCTTTTTTCAATGTAACAGCTTGATCTTTTGTAATTTTGTCTGAAGATTGTGTTTGGAGTCTTCTAGTAGATTGCAGTTTTCACTTGGCTTGATGGGCAAAAGCCCTGAAACTGTTCCTGAGACTCCAGAGTAGTACAGGTAAAGGCTGTAGTCTATGTGCTCATTATTAAATGAGTTAATTCTTTTTTTGTGGTTGACTTGAAAGTTGGAATGTTTGCATTGTGAAGCTTCTCTGTCAGATTTTAGTTACTGACTTCCTGTCTTCACCACTACTTTTACACACCTAAATACTGGAAGACTCATTTGAAATGCTTTTTCCACAGTCAATGGCACTTGTATTTGTAGCTGGCTTTGAAGAAGCTGGGGGACAGCTGTCCCACCACAGAATTGCCTCAGAATTGAGGGTGACATTCTATTTTTGGCCTAAGACTACAGTAATCTTCAAGATAAATGCACAATAGTGGGTGTTAGTTTTTAGGTTCAAGTTTTTTAAGCCCTTTCTCCTAAAATGGGATAATAGAAAGATATTTCATTTAATTTTTTGTGTGTGCATGTGGCTAACAGCCCTTATTAGCATTAGCTAGCTCACCCTAGCATTCTTTTTTATTTTTACCGTTCTCCCTCTAGAGATGCATTAGTCATTGTTTCTGCGCAGTAGCATTTCTTTTCCCTGCAGCAGTAATTTGATTGCAAAATTTCATTTATTCTCCATCTAACTCTGTTCCAAATTTCTTCTGCCTCCAGCATAGCATGGGGTGTTCAAAATCTATGCTAGTTCTGGCTATGAGTTTTCCTTCTTTTTTGTCTCCATCTTTGTACCAAAATACCAACAGATGGCACAGCGTTCCCATGTCTGTTGGAAACAATTGTAAATATTAAGTGTATTTAGTTTGTCTCTTGGGGTAAAATCCACATTCCTTTTGACATGTGCTATGAAGGCACTATTTGTGTTTTCATGTTGTTTTATTCAGTGACTTGGGTTTGATTTTTAGGTAACACTGAAGCTGTGTACCAGTTGATTGTGACAGCTGGCAAGGGTTTTTTTAAGAGATGTCTTGTTAAAGATTTGTAAGTGACTTAATGCTCAGTGCTTTTTCTGTTGTTTTCTAACTGGGGAAGAAGTGCTTTGAGATTAGAATGTGTTGGGCCAACGCAGAAGCTATGGATGCATTGGCACATACTATCAGAGATTACTCTTATGTGAAATGAAAGGATTTGTAGGTGCAGTTTTGCTTCCATTACCATGTTACATAAAAGCCTGCTCACAAAATAAAGGGCTTGAGAGTTAATAAAGGGAAAATGAAGTTTAAATAAAATATCTTGGAATAAACCGTGCCAGAAAAGAAACTTCCTCCCATGTATCAGATTCTGACGCTGATTTTTTCATTCATCCATTTACTTGCCTTTCGGCATACCTCCCAGTGGTTGTTAGGCAACCATAATAACATTGCTGAACATGGCGTGCTGGCTAATTGAATTGTCCTCTTCTTGGTTTTTTTGTTTGTTCTTGGTCATTTTTAATAGGGCAAGCACATGCAAGTTGCTTCTGTGGCTGATGGGGTAAACCAAGGGGATTTTGAGTTTTGTGAAATGTCAAGGACAGCATTTTGAAATCAAGCTTTTACATCCTGATGGATGCCACCTAGTCAAAATCCTGAGAACTTGTCTGTCACTACAGAAGTCTTACTTTGGTTTTGCTTTATTTCCCATTTTTTATTTAAACCAATGCATTATAATGAGGTTCTTTGTTTGAAAGGCAGTAGTATCTATTTGCATGAATGGAGCTGAGCTGAACCAAACCACAAAACTGGTGAAACAAGTTCCTGCACCTTGTAACCAGCATCACTAAGGTGGTCTTACAACCAAAAAATGTGTTGAGAAACGCAGCAGTGCTTTAGTACAGGATCAGATGCCACAGAAGACCTTTCTAGAAATCAAATATGTTATATGGATTATAAGAATCTGATTTGTTACATGCATTCAATGTGGTGTTCAAGAGGACCTATTTTCCTGTACCAGCTTAACGTTACTGAACCTCTTACAAGTGGTGCTGAACTTGAGTGCCTGGAAGTTTCCATGCTTGTTCTGAGTACATAAACTAAAAATGCATGTAATTTTTATTTAAATAACCAGACTTACTTTGTATTAATTGTTGCAAAGTAACTTTGTGTGTATTATGCTCCACTACTTCTGTTTTTTTTTCTCATCTCTTTGTAGATTCACCAAGTTGAAGAGCCTTAACCTCTCCAATAATAATTTAGGAGACTTCCCACTGGCAGTTTGCAGTATCCCAACCCTGACGGAGCTCAACGTGTCCTGCAATGCCCTCAGAAATGTTCCAGCAGTTGTAGGCGAGATGCACAAGCAAGTACTTTCTTACAACTTAATGTACACAGCCTTATAATAAAGGCAACAAACATGACTCTGCACATAATCTTGCTATGAAAAGCAATATAAACTTAACTGGGTTGTGTCAGAGCAAACTGTCTTGAAGATCTATATTGAAGCAGTTCTGTGCTACAAGTAGAGTAAGCTCTCTCTGCATCTGAAACTCTTCCAGTCCCCAGTATTTAACACGAGAGTCACCTTCATGGTGAACAGAATCTTTAAGCCTTGTTTACATGCTTCAGTCATCGCATATGTGGAGGTGTTTGAAGATGTAATGTGTCTACTAGCATGGCCTAAATTTCATAGTTACCAAGGCTTTTAATTGTTCAGTATCTTCTCTAGCAGATGTTAAACCATTGTTCCTTTGTTTCTCTTCTGCCCTTTGTATATTTTATTTCACTGTAACCGCAGCAGACTTGTGTTTATAAGAAGGATATGTAATTTAACAGGTCACTCACATTCTTCACTCTCCCTTCTCCTCCCCCCATCTGTAATAGCTTGCAGACATTTTTGCTGGATGGTAACTTTCTCCAGTCTCTTCCCGATGAACTGGAGCATATGCATCAGCTCAGCTATGTGAGTCTGTCCTTCAATGAATTCACTGACATTCCAGGAGTATTAGAGAAGCTGACTGCTATGGACAAACTCTGTATGTCAGGAAACTGTGTGGATACGCTCAACTTGCAAGTGTTAAAAAGGATGCCTCATATTAAACATGTGGACCTAAGGTAGGTATTTGAAAAATGAGGAAAAAGAAATCTAAATTGAATCTAATTTAGTGGTATTGAAACAATTTATTTAGTTGTCATAATAACCTCTGGGCATGAATCTGTTGTATTAGTTCGTGTTTCTGACTGTTGCATAACTCACAGCACTCACAGAGACTTAGTACTTTCCCTTTGAGGAAGAGGTCGCACTTAGGATCAATAGTCAGGATCGTGAGTTTTGAAGGACATGAATATTTACACTGAAAGATCAAATGAAATGGTGCCTGGGATGCTGGTGACTCCTGTGGTTCTAGTTGATGCAGTACTACTATAATATAAATTATAGTCCCTTACCTGAAAAAAATTTCTGTCTGAAATATAGCAAATACATAAGATGATGAAAAGAGAAGTCAAAGTGGGTGGACAAAAACAGATATTTTTGTGTTTCTTAGTCTGTTACAAAGCCTGGTCCACAACAAGTAAGAGTATTTTATTGATGCCTTCAGCAGATATTGAAGAGATCCTTATTACAAATGGCTTTTGTGTGCTGGTCATTCTTATTGTCTTGGGCGCAACTGAGCAAGGCTCAATGCATAACCTTTACTGTGATATCCAAATAGTGATGGATTTTGGAACTGCCTAGTTAAATGTAACTGTTCAAGCTAAAACTTAGCGTGCTGTACTGTAGTTGTCTGTAGTTCTGTAGTTGTCAGCTTTTGGAATCAAGGAAAGGTCAGCATAAGTATGTCAAGAAAATAAATGAAATGATAAAAAGTCACCTCTATCACACAACTTTAACTTTTTGTCAATTCACTTTCTCTTGTGCTTTGTGAAGGTCTATTATTTAATCAGTGCAGTTCACTTTAGTATAGTCAAAGGCTGTATGTTGTGAAAGTATAGAAATGATCAAAGTAGGTGGTATGACTTCTCAGAGGTCTTTGTAAAGCTGTCCTGGCTATTTCGTGTCTGTTATGTTTGTAAACTGTACTTGCTGTGCTGTGAAGTGCTTTGCTTCATTGAAATCAGAAGTAAGCACTGCTTTGTAAATTGGAAGCAGAAAAGAATAGCCTGTGATGGTGGAGGGGGCTTATTCCCTAATTTCATTCAGTGGAAAAATGTAGTTACTTTGAAAACATACAGCTGTTGTACAGAGGATGACTTCAGAAACAAAGAGCAACAGCAAAACTATATGTAGGTACCTTCATGCTCAGTAGGGAGGAATAATGAGCCAACACAAGTTGATGGACTGATTTTAGTGTTGTGTTCAGATGTGAGAACTTGAACTCTTTGAAGTGCTCTGCCATCTCAAAGATAGCTGTTACAAGATAATATTTTCTCAATTGTAACTTCTCCAGAAGTTGCTGAATCTTGGCAGCAACTGCACTGCAGTGAAGGTGTGACAAACAACTGTTTTCTTTATCTGACAGACCCACTTGTCTTGGGTTTTTGCCTGGTTTTCTTCCAACGCCCTTTTCAGACCTCTGAATTTGCCCAATGTAGAACATGATGAAGTGGCAAACAAGTCTGGGAATTCATGAATCTCAGTTTGGGCTTTCAGTAAAGTAGGAGACGTGAATACTTACAGACTTCTTGTCTGCTAGGATCTCATCTTTCCGGGAGATGCTTGTGATACACCTGTGTTTTTTATCTTTTTTCATACCATCAGTCACAGATAATCTTTCATTTGTATAGACATGGTAACAATAGCGCTGAGATTTGTTGAGTTTTTTATCAGTGGTTTTCAGGGTAATTCAGAAAGAGGCCTGGTGTCATCGTTCCTTTATCATGATGCATAAAACAATAGAGCTGATCCATCCTATTTTTAAAATCCCACGAGGTAGGAAGACTTAGTTAAAAATCAAAATTCATTAGAACCTTGAGGTATGCTAATTTAATCCTGAGCAACTGATGGTAGAGGGAGCATTAGTTTGTCAGCGGGACCCTCTCATGGCACTACATTGAATCTCGCTTTTTGTCTGCAAGATTGAATTCAATTAGGAGATTGGAGGCTGATGAAATAGACTTTCTCCACCATGTGACCCAGTTGGACCTCAGAGACAACAAGCTTGGAGAGCTGGATGCAACAATATTTAACAACGTTGAAGTGTTACACTGTGAAAGAAATCAACTGGTAACTCTGAAAATCAGTGGATATTTTCTCAAAGCCCTTTATGCTTCCTCAAATGGTAAGTGTGTTTCCAGGGCAGCTGTGTTGTCATCTGCTTTCTGGTTTTTGTGCCTGGCTCTCTGTGGGATGCTTATAGAGTACAATACACGTAATTGAGGGGAGTCAGGAGTCTCTTGAAGTGACTCTGGGATAAAATGTTTTCACGTATGCTATGTCATGTTATCAACAACTCTCAGCTTCAGAAATGACTTCCAGATAGCACTATAATTCTGATTTGGAGCTCTCAAAACCATGAAAGTCTGAGAAATTGGGCCAAAATTCTCTATGTCAGCAGGGGAGGGGTCTTGAAGCTGTCATTTCTGTACTTTACGAAGTAAATAAAGAATTTATTGCTTCTCCCTGGACTTCGAGTTTGGACAAGTGTCTGTGAGACAAACTAAACATATTTTGCTGCTACTTCTAGCTACTTAGTCTTGCTGGAAAGCTATGAAAACCTATCATGACTAACTTCATTTGCATTCTATAATACAAATGACATAGCCTTTTCCAGTTGAATATTTCCTGTGTTCCATTAATAAGATTTTTTTAATCTCTCTGTAGAAGCTGCTGTTACTTAAAAAATACTCAAATTTCACTACTGTTGTTACTGTTTGGAGTAGTTTGGTGTGGAATAAACAAAACACCAGCTCAGACAACTGTGAATTTTCTGAACAGTCTGCGATGCTTGGTTGTCATCTTAATGATATCCAGGCCTATGCTATCATTAAATATTCATGTAACGATCTTTGTAGCTAAGGAAAGTTAATATAATCTGAGCATGTGCTGTGCAATGTGAGCTGAGAACCCAAGTTAGCCTGGATCTTGCTATCAACTGTTCGGTCACATTGCCAGGAGGAAGAGCGTGATGCTGTCCTCTCTTTGCACCTACAGCCACCTTGTTTTAAGTCTGTCTCCAAAGGATGTTTGTTAGATCCACTTTAGTGGATTTTCTGTAAGCTTAATCATCTGCTGGTTTTGTTTCAACATCAGTGCTAAGCATCAGCTACCTGGAAGTTTAGGATATGAAACACAGAGGCAATCAAAATATGCTGTTGGCTGTAGTTGAGGAGCTATGAAAGGTTTATATGACAACTTGTAACCAGAAACTCTTAGGTAACAGATAGAAAAATGCTGTGTCTTGTCATAACCTAGAGGACTCTGGAAGTGTTCCTTAGCTTAATGTTTCAGAGCAAAGAACCCATGGCTGTACTGTTAGTGGAGGGGGAAAAAAAAAAGTAGAGTAATATTTGGCTAGAGCAGACAAACTTGGGTGGTAGGAGTGAAGCTACAAATCTGAGGCAATAGTGGATTTTGTTACAAAATTTTTTAACTCTCTATTTTCTCCTTTCTGAATTATGTAGTGTCTGTCATATCAAATACAACCTGATATAACAAGATAACAAGCATACTCAGACATAATAGAGCAGAAGAAAGACCAGATCCCTAGCAGCTTTTTTAGTTCACCAACTTATTCTGAAATTGGAGTGTGAGCTGCTTAAAGTACCTTTTACAGAGTAGCAAATTGCAAAGCTTTATCGTGTTTATTTTCCCTTCCTAGAACTTGTTCATCTTGATGTGTATCCAGTTCCTAATTACCTGACTTACATGGATATTTCTAGGTAAGAATATTTTTTTCCTTGGGTTTGTGAAATACATATTAATTGAGCTTATGGAGAAGGAACACTGAGTGTTTTACTGAGCTGAAGTGAAGGTAGGAATTGGACCTTGAGATACAATAGTGCTGATTCTCAAAGTCATTTGTCCAGTAGAAAAAAAAAACCAACAACTGTTCCCTGCTTCCTTTTAACTCACTTATTTTTAATTTTATCTTGCTTTAAAGCTCTTGAGGTCCTATTTGTGAACTTAAAATCTGCAAGAACTTGAATACGGTTTGATGTCCGCTTTTGCATCTGTGTATGCTAACTGAAGTAGTGGATATGTGAATGTATGTACAGTCAATCTTGTACACTTAGTTTACACTACTGGCTTTTGTCTTTAAGGCAGGATACATGAGTGCCCCACTGTGCTTAGCTGGATGTTTGTAGTGCAGCTATTTGGAAAAATATAAAGAACTTAACTCGTAGAATGGCTAGCTTCAGTGAAGAAAACTGCAAGAAAAACAAAACCCTTGACTTTAAAGATGCACAGAACGTTTTACTCTCTTTGCTGAAGAGCAGCAGAGTGGGTTTCAGAATTGAATTGATGAGGCATCAAAGAGATGTTTCCGCTGGTGACCATGAATATTTTTTGAAGGGTGTCTCACAAATGTGCACTAAAACAATTTCCTTTCCTCTGGAAAAACGTCTTTGTTCTAAGTACTCTGATACTCCTAATACTCCTCTGGTTCTTGGAAAGCAGCTTTTTTTCCTTTCTTGGTTAAAGGCTACGCATCTTGGGAGGTAATAATGTGTTAGCTTTATGCTGTTGCTGTAAGTCTTACTGCAGTGTCCTTGGAGGACGTGATCTCAGGAAGCATGTGTGTAGGAGAATCATTTGGATAATGATCTGGTATACCTCATTGTGTTATTTATTCACAGAAATCATCTGGAAAACCTGCCTGAGTGGGTATGTGACAGCAAAAAACTGGAAGTGTTGGATGTTGGCCACAATCGGATAAGTGAGCTGCCTGCCCGGTGAGTCTTGCAGACCAGCTGCAGAATGCAGTACAAGATAAGCAGTTCAGAAATAATTGCTGATTCAATGTTTAGTCTGTTCCAGTGATTGTCAGGCAAATTTTATCTTCTGTTTGATTTTATTTTTACCTTGTGGGGTGTCATCATGCCACTAGCTTCCACTGAGCCTTTCTTCTTTTACTTTCATGCAGAGAAAGCAGTGCCTTTGAACTCCAGATGGAAGTTTTGAAGCTGTTCAGGGAGGAAAGCCCTTCATTTTTAATACTGAATATTAAATATTTACAGCCGTAACTTTACGTGACAATCTAGACATTCAGGACTTGTAACTTATTTCTGTTTTAGTGGTGTCTAGAGACTCTGTTTTACAGCTCAGTTTGAGTTTCAGATAAGAAAAAGGGTTGAGAGGAGAGAGTAAAGCTGCATAAAGCAAGTGAGCTTTTGCATGCGTAGCAACTGCATTCAATATAAGGATGATCTCCCTTCCAAGACTCTGAATTTTAAGTTGATGAAGTGGTAGGAAAGGAAGTGAACAAGAAGGAAAACCAGTTAGATAATGAATGACTGTTCATAACTTTTTTCTAGATAGATCCAGTCCAAATACCAATCAGGTTCTGGTACTGAGCATTTTTAAGTGCCTGACTTCACTGGAAAGGTCATCCTTTCTGGCTGCTCCGCACACTTCGAAAGAGAAAGAGGGCAAGCATGCTGGGCACAAGTGGTGAAAATGCGTGGGGATGTACAGAGCCATTGAACACTGTGGACAGCTAGTGTATGAAGAGCTGTTTTCCTTACGAAGCTGTGCAGCACTAAAGAGCATCAGAAACAAAAAAGTTGGTGTTGTCTGAGTCTGGGAGTTTTGTGTTGGAGATAGGAAGAGAATAGGTTTCGGGAATCTGGGCAGAAAAGGATGTGAGGAGATTTACTGAGCAAACGAATGGCATAACATACAGACTGTTAATCACTCTGTTTTTTCCACACAAAGTGAAACTTGCACCTACTCAGAAGGTGGGGGGAGCCAAAGTTCATTTGCCTTTCATTTGCACTTCATAACAGCAAGGAATATCAAGGCATACCGGATATCTTTGGGAGATTAATGATTAGCTGAAAACTAGGTACAGTCAACATCCCACTTGTCTCTCCTGCCATCTTATCATTAACCCCAGAAAACAGCTTATCTCTTGAAAGCTCTTCTTTGTAGTATGTGTCTAGATAGCTTAGTTCCTAGTAAGTCAGCTCATTTTTAAAAGGCTCAGTTCAAAACGTGGCCTTAAATCAATTAACGTTTAGGGAAACTTGGGTCTGAATTCAAATGCAAACAGCAAAGGCATATGTACTTCGTGTAAGTATTAAGAAAAATACTAGTGGTTAGCAAGAGTTCATGAGCACTACTGCTTGCTTTTTTCTTCTGTATAGAATAGCATTCTGATAACACATCAAGTAAACAAACAGCACTCTCCTTGGAGGATGCTTGCAACCCTAGCCACAAATGCTCAAGCCTTGACTGCCCAGCGATTTCCTGGAAGGCTGAAGGTTGCACATAATCTAAACAAACTATGCTTGAAACTATTTCAAGGGGCGAATAGAAACAGAAAAGCAGCCTTGAAGCCAAAGAGTTGGAGTGAGGACTACATACTGATGTTTTTCTCAAAGGAAACGGGAGCAGTGTATGCTGCTGGGCTGTCATGGAGCCCATTTCTGCTTTGAAAGTACTGAAAAATAACTAAAAGGATACTTAAGAAAGCAGGACAAATTCATCATAATAGAACTGATGTCAGGGAATTCCCCAATGAAAATGGAAATGTTTCAATTAGGGGTTACTAAAATGACCTTGCTGCCACCAGTGAACAGACGTCTGCATATATTTTTGGTTTGTTTCTTTTTTAAATACCTGCTTGTATTCAACACTGTGTTCTCTGGAATGCTGGCTTATTGAAGGTTTAGTGAAAGCATTCAACCAATTCTATGTTTTGTACAGAGATGCTTGATGCTGAGCAGCATACTTACACATAAACTGTTAGATCCCATCAGAGGTTCAGTGGGAATCAGGCAAGTGGGAATGCTGCTCATAGAGAGAACAAATCCTGGTTCCTCACCTGAGAACCTAGTTGTCCCAGGCTTGTCAGGAGCTTGCTCAGCTGAATGTTGGTCTTCAAGTTTTCTTTAGGGAGTGCAGTTCCTTTGGTGGTTGTGTAACTTTGAAAGCAAGAAAAAAAAATCTCCCAAAGGCCTACTTAGTTCTTTTGAATTATTTATAAAATGCATTTCCATACAGGAGTGGATTGTTAAGGTTTTCACTATGATTTGTACTTCTCTGATTTAAAAATGGCACTGCCCCCACCTAGCCAAAAAAACCCCAAGTGTGATTTTTTTTTTCCTGGAGATGTTCTCCTGCGACTCTTGTTTTTTTTTTCCTGTAATGTTTAGTGTTGGTGATAGTGGCCAGTCTTGGTTATGAAAGAAAGTAGAATAGGAAGGCAAGCCCTGTAAAATCTCTCTCATTTATGTAAAATTGGAACTAGCAAAAAAATATAAAAAACATAATAAATATGCATACCACTGTGTGATAAATCTTTCTACCCTGTATCGAGCCTTCTGGAATGATGTGTCTGGCAGTTGACCTGTATCCGTGGTCATAATTCAGACGATCCAGCCAACTGAGATAACTGTTAACACTGGCACGCGGATATGGAGTATGACCGTATCTGTCAAGGGGAAAATACTCGGCATACTTCATTGATTATTTTGGCACAATAATCCAGTGACCTGATGGATTGTAGGAAAGAGGGGGGAGGAAGGCCCTTAATGGGTCTATGGATCATTGAAACTGAGGGAAGAAGATTTTTTTTTTTGCTGTGATGCTGAGTAATTTGAGAACCTTTGAAATGGGTCAGCACGGCCCTCAGGCTCACCAGATTAAAGAATATGGTAGTAGGAATGTAAGGTAGGTGGCAGACAGAATAATCTTTTTCTTAATTTGTTGAAAGCAGTTTCTGCTCAAAACCAATACTTGTGCCTTTTTTGAGGTTATTTGGTGCAGATTTTAAACCCTTAAGTTTTTTATATTGCAGATTTTAGCTTTACTGTTTGATTAAAATAACCAGTCTTTCCTTTCCCCTCATATTGCTCTTTTTTTCCCTATCCCTAGTTATACCCTAACATCCCACAAAAGCAGAGTGGGGGATGGGACTTGGGGTCATCTATCGGTTGTAAAAGCTCAAGAAAGTAAAGCCGATTAGATAAATTTCATTTGCTGTAGAACTGGAAAGGAGGCTTTGTTTGTCTGGTATTAAGGGAAAAGGAAAACACGGGGTGGGGAACTGCACTGGATTGAATCAGTACATGATGAATCAACTACTATGGAGTTTGTGGAGGGGTGACTTATTTCACCCACACTTCTGAAGTTCTTTCACTAACTAGAGGGATCCCAATGCGAGGCTTTGTGCAGCCCTTGTTAGCAATTACCTAGTTCACCGTCATGTTAAATATTCATGTCTTATACACTGCAATGAGGTAACCCTTTCTTGCTACTTTCACTCCTTAATCATCCTTAAATCTCCTTCCCTCTCTCTGAACAACCTTTTTACCTTTTTAAGAAGTTGATGGAGAGTGGGAAGATATTCTCAGGTCTGTGTGTAACTAATACAGTGTCTGCTAATCAGTTGGCTGAACCACTTTCTTGTTATGAACTGTGGCATCCAACTGAAGATCACTAAGCAGATCTTCAGCTGAGATTTTTCTTATTTCGGGTGTTTTTTCTTTCTTGCAGGTTGTTTTACAACAGCAGCTTGCGTAAACTGCTGGCAGGACATAACTTGTTAGGAAGACTACCAGATCGGCTTGAACGAACGCAAGTGGAGGTCCTGGATGTGCAACACAACCAGCTCCTTGAACTGCCACCTAACCTACTTTTGAAAGCTGACAGGTAAATGTAAAGGAATTCCAACTTGTGTGTGAGAAACCTTACTTTGTGTTTCATTTCGTAGCTGAAAGGGTAATCTGAGGGTTCCTCTAATTTGAAAGTTGCCAAACCTTGTGTGAGAGAAGAACAGATGTCTGCCCAGCTCACTAAAATACAAACTCTTTTTATTCTAGTTTTGTTGCCTTATACGGTAGCTTTTTTTCCTCTGCCGAGCTCCTGCTGGAACACCTACTTCTTGAAATCTAACTGTAAAGTGAAGTGTGTGCTATTTTCTACTACGTACACTGAGATGAGTTCGTGGCAGTTTCTTTAAATACATATTTCTTAGTCTTGCTAGATAGAGTGTGAAAGCTTTACCCCCACTCCATCCCTTCAGTCACGGGCTAGAACTTATTTATACCCATCAAACAAAACAAGATCTGTGCACAAGGCTGTCAGAATAACTCAGTTATTCCTGTGTCCTCGCTTTGTGAATTTTTTATGCCTTTCAAATGTTCGTCGCTAATTTAGCTGGTGTCACCACTTCATCTGATTTTTGGCTTCTTGTTTTTGTACTGCTGTTCCTGTAGTCTCAAAGTCTTCATAATCTTTCTTCCTTGATCTAAACATATCCTGCGGAGTGACTGTGATTAAAATACCAGGGATTCGTAGCATAATTGGGTGGTGGATGGTATTGCCCTGCTTGGTGTCAGTGTTCCTTGCACCTCTGCACTTTAACAAATAGTCTTGGTATTTCTGAATATTTTAACCTATACATAATTTAGCAGTCAGAGTTTGTGCTGCAGGGTTTTATTTCTGGTCTGAGCTGCGACAAAAGGAACGCATAGCTCCTGGGTTTTGAGAGAGGCAAAGAAGGAAGAAGGAACAGTGATCTCTATCACAAATCATCGCCTAGTCAAGAATATCACAATGCCCCATTTTTATACTGTTTGTTCTGGTGGGAACCTCTGTTTAAACTTTTTGGGATTCACAGTATCAAGGTTGCAGAATTATGTTCCAAGGAAATTATCTCCCAAAGGAGGGGTTTCTTTAGGACAAGGTTCTGTTTCTGGGAACCAGTATGGCATTTCAGTCTTGATTTCTATACTTTCTCTTTTAGATTATTGCTTATCTGTCCCCGTTAAGCCCTAAGTAGTGTACAACCTTAGGAACAAACTGATTATCAGCAAATTTTTTCTGATGTTAATTTACTGCTATAACTGAGACTTTACGTAAAGGTACAGTCAAAACAACAAAACTTGGCAATGCTCCAATTGTAATAATTACAATTACCTGTTAGGTTTCTATCCAAAAATGGTGAAGCTCATAGTCAGTAGAAGAGAAGTTCATGTGGCAGAGATGTTTCATGTCAGCAGCTATAACAGCCTTGTGGGTGACTTCTCAAACTCTTATACAGCAGAGATTGTATGAACTTCAGAAATGAAACCTTGTGCAAGTTTTTTTATTGAAGATAGCACAGTTAGGTCAATTTAAAATACAGTAGCACCATTTTCCTGTCTGCTAACTTGGAAAAAATCGTTGAATCAGATTCAGAAAGCTACTGGCATCTCAAAAAGCAAAGAGAAATATTCTTGTAAATTTCATGTATAGCTTGTAGGTCTGGAATATAGATTAGTGCAATTTTGGTAGAGAGAACCTGGATATATATATATATTTTTGCTCACGATTCACCATTATAGACAGGGCTACAGAGCTATGGACAGTTCGGTCTGAGAGGGTTTTTTTTGTGATGCCAAAAGGAAGAAGCACAGGCTAAAATTAAGACTGGGGCTAGACTTCCATACGTTGGCTAAACATGCTCTGAAATGGCTAATTCAGACCTAAGGATTTTTCCCATCCGCAGCCTTGCTGTTACGCAGCTTTCAGGCAGCTCAGGGCACGTGTTTTTAAGCACAGGTATCAACAAAGCTTATCCGTTGTGGCACTTCCTCAGCACTGCAGCCTCCTCCTTTGTGGTATAGAAGCAGTTGTGAAGAGATTGTCATATTGTCTACTCCCATTACTGCTTTTTGACTGCATTTAATGTTTTGTCCGTGCTGGTATTCCTGTGGGAGTGATGCGTGTGAAGGAAAATAGCAGTGCGGGTTAGTCCTCAGTGTAAGAGTTCTAGGTTTGGAATTTCCTACAGTACTTTCTCTTCGCTTCGCTTTCATATGTTTGCATCTGTCGGTAGCCATGAAGCTGGACTGGACTGGGGAAAGGTATTTAGGGGCTTTGTTTGCTTGTTTAAGGAAAAAAAAAGTTTCTCTTCTCAAAGCATTCCCTGGGAAGCACAGTCTGTGCTGCCAGACACGTCAAGAGAATGCCTGAGCACTCTGCCCTGATCTTTTCCCATTGTGTAATGTTGGACAAATCCTGTTGCAGAACCCTTATCTCTCCATAGGATGACTTAGCTTTTGCAGCATGAAAAGATTAGTTTGTTTTTTAGAAAGATACTCAAGTCTGTGTGGTTGACAGATAATATCTGGTCTTGAAGTCTCATGCTGTGAATTATAAACACTTTCTCCTTCTCGATCCTATTTGACTAAGTGGCTCTGAATTGCCTTGGGCAAGTGCTGGTGGGCTTTGACATCTAGAAGACCTGAGGAAGGCGGGGAAGCCAGAGCACTGGTGCACATACAAAGAATGCCACCTCCACAAAAACATAACACTGAAAAATGTATTCTCTTCATAAAATCTACAGGCATCAGTCTACTCCCTTAATTCTTCAAAGCCAATTAAAAAGTTTGATTCTCTGATGAAGGGTATAATTTATTTTCTTGGTCTGTTTTTTTTAATTTTCTTCTATTTTAAACTGTTATTTGAGGAGAAATCAAGGCCTTCTCTGTGAGACATTGCTGTGACCAAGACTGAGGTCGGTTCTGTTTATTACACTGAAAGTGTGCACATCTTGATCATGTTAGCATGGATTTCTCTTGCTGGGTGGGGATTTTCTTGGCAAGATGAGCACTATGGAGACAGCCAGATAATCTGTTCATTTCTCATTACCAGATGCTGCAGGAATAGAGAACTCATGCAAGTGCTATGGCTGCTGGGGGGAAAAGCTCCCAGGCAGGATCCTTAACCTTTTTTATTCTTGCACCTGTAACCCCGCACCTTTTGTTTAAACCCACTGCGTCATGTGTTGCAATGGCAGGTTAGGTTTAAAAATGGAGACAGCGGTGAAGGTCAAGGGTTTACCCATTGCATAAGCTTCCCTTTCCAGTTAACATGAATGCTGTAGCTATAGACAGACTCTTTTAAGAGCCATCAGATAGGTAATAGCAGGAGTTGGGTAGAGTACAGCTACACGCCTTCACTATCCATCTTGGGCTTTCTGTTGCTTTGTAGTGGCAACTGTGGAGCCTATTTGGAGCTTGTCCCCTAGGCTGTTTCATGATTCTTCTTTTCGACTTTGTTCAGCTGTTTTAAACTGTTTTGAATTTTTTTGTTGCTGTTTGAATCTTTTTTCTTTTTTGGGGGAAGGGGGGGTTCTGTGGTTTTTTTTTTTTTTGCTGGTGTTCTGGAATTTAACTTAATATTTGCCATTTCCACCCACAGCAATTACTGCCTTTTCATACAACTACTGGTACATATCACAGATGCAACGAAAGTGAAGGAGAAAACAAATTCAAATGAATGCAGAGATCTATTTCAGTGGTTGCTGCGCATACTTTTGTTGCAGAAATGCTTAGCTGTGTTTGTTTCATTGGTGGTAGGATAGGGTTTGCAGGCAGATTTGTGAGTATCTTTTAGTGACACAACTGAAGATAGATTAGGAAGTAAGAGATGAGGTAGCAACAGCAGTCAAGTGTTTGGGCTTTTTTTTCCCCTTTTATTTTTTTGGCAGTTCATCAACAGGAAAGAGGATTCACTTGAACATCTCCATCCATATTTGTTTCTTCTTTTTTCAGGAGCAGAAATACCCTCTTTGAATAGGTTGGCAGGACTGCCTTGATGTTTTCCCCCCAGTCACACCTGTCTTGAATATTTCTCTCACACATTTGCTACCTCAATCATAAATTACTTTAGTATTATCTGCTCAGAAATTGAGGGCATGTCTCTGCAGAAGGGACTGAAAAAGAAATTTTGATTTGATTGCTCTCCTGATGGAGATCTTGGGGCACAGGCCAAACTGGAGAACTTGATTTCTCTGCATATTTCATTTTACAGCTGCAGTATTCCTTCCAACATTTATCAATGCTTTCAGTTTCCTCTTGCTGTTTTTTTTGCCATAGGATAATGTTGTCTTGTTGCTCTTACCAATGTTGAATGTTCCTAAGTGTTTTGGACTACTTAAATTTTTCCAGTCTTACCCGCAAGCCAAGTTTGCCAGGCTGCCTCAGAAACTGGTGAGGAACTGGGAGATGCTGTGTGACTGAAACCTGACAACAGTCTATATTTAGCCTCTGTGCATGCTGGAGTAGACATCAATGTTGAAGGAAAAAAGACATAGAACCTTTTGCAGTTTCCAGTGGGTTTTCTTTCTTTGCTTTCAGAAGTTCAAGTTCAGTTCAGAATTCTCAGGATTTAAATAGGAAAGACATGTGAATGCTGCACGCACACTAGGTCTGCTTTGTTGAATTCAGTCCATGTCCTTGATTCCAGTGTATTCTTTGGGACGGCCTTTATTTTCTGTCTTGGAGAAGTTACATCTAGCAAGGGATTGTACTTTAATACCCCATAAAACCAAAGGTGACTTATTCTAGCCAGAGTTCAATGTTTATATTATTACACCAGAGGAGAATTTGCACCTTGTCAAAGCTGAAGAATTCTGGCAGCTCTCTGCCAATGCCTTTCTTTCTTAATCCCCAGCACTCTTCTAGTACTTGTTAATTCATACTCCCCTCACTATATTATAATCTGGTCTGTGCTCAAGCTGCTGAATTCAAGTTTTTGTAGTGATGCTGTATTTTTTTTCATGAGCTTATGGTGCAGCGGTGTGGGTGGAACTGGAAGGGGGAAACAATTAGTTTTGGACTGAGCTTAATACTTGACATTCTGCTTCCATCTGATAAGCAATACGAGTGGGATATCTTCAAGGAACATGAATCAGTTGAAGTCCATGTGCAAGTGAGATGGGAACAGTTGTGCCCAAGTAAATTTCCAGTCATCCAGAGGGCATTCATAAGATATGCAGCTGGCACGCTGCATGAGGATGGAAAAACAGGGGTGTAAAAACAAGCTGAAAAAGGACTTCCGTGTTAAATCAGTGCAAGGTGAAGCTTGATGGACAAGGATAGATTTTTTTTTACATAAAATAGCACAGAATCAACAAAGCTGTATGCAGGAGCAATCTGCTAGTTCGTTCTGTTCCCTGCCCAAAGGATGGTGTCTCTTTTTTTAATTGAGAGAATATCTTGAAAGAAGGATCGTTAGGGAATGTTTTCACCATTTCAGTGTAGCAGCTGGTCAAAAGGAACATGTAAATAAGCAACATACTCTTCTCCAAAAAGATAGCTGACATCATTAGAATTAAAATGCAAATGGAGATTACTGTGTGAGTATCCTAATTCTGAGTGCTGCATGGCTGAGAGTGTGCATGTGGAAGGTGTTGGTTAGGTGTGCTTGAAGGTGAGATTACTACCAAAGGGTTTCTGTCCTAACCTGTTGGGGAAATGCTTCTACCCACCTAAGTGTTGCTAGAATCAAGGCAGTAAGCAGTAGGTCAGGATACTGGGGATTTATTTTCATTGTTGGCAAAAGGCTGGGAGGCAGTACGATACAGGGCAACAGCTCTACTCTCTCCTTTTTCCATTGAAAAATGTGTGCATCAAAGCCTATTTTTGGCAGGAGCATGTAGATTTCAACCACTTTAGTGCCAGTGAAGGAACAGCTTGAGCCTTTTGTTTTATTCCATCAGTGTTGAAAACTTAATAGAAACAGAAGACTCTTCGATTAATTTTTTCTTTTGAATTTCATTTGAACTCCACATAGTAGATGTATCAGTTTCAGCATCGTCAAAACAGTGTTCGTTCTTGAAGCTTTAGCAGCTGTGTTTTGGGCTATCTGTACTTGAACAAACTTACATCTTCTGCATTTAGAACTTGATAGCTGTAGGATGCTCTCTAGGTTATCTGTGTGGCTCCATTTAGTCATTGAAAGAAGGTACCTGTGAAGCACTGCGGGAAGCACTTCTGCAGCCTATGGAACATAGCTAAAATACAGATTCCTCTTAAGGTGCCTCTTCCTGGGAGGTCATTCCTTCCTACTGCTGCTTTCTCATCTCATATTCCTGTGAAAGGTCATTCTTCCCTGCATCCTCAAACCTTTTTATTAAGCCTTTCTAAACTGAGCTGGAGATGGCCATTTTGTACTTTGAGCAGTACAAAAGGTACCATGGCTTTAATGTTAATCAAAGTGCCTTTTTCATAGAAAGAGAAAAAATTATCATGGATTTTAGAAACAAGTTGTCTGAGCAGTAGTTGTCTGTTCTTTAGTAATAGGTGTGCTTGTTGGTGTTTAATTAAATACAGAGGCCATTGATGTGGTACGCTTCAGTTTAGTAATCCAATGTTGAATGAGCTTAATGTATTTTTAGTTCGTACCTAAGGGGCAAAATTGAGCAGCATCATTTTTTAAATAAATAATTTTGAAAAACCCTTTCAAATGCTTATTCCCTTCTCTGTATTAATCCTTGCCTTCCCCTCCTCCTTTGGAGTTTTACCACCCTTGTAAATAATGAATGAGCCTGAGGATTAAGCTGTTTCTCCATAGTGGACTCCTCTGCCTGTGTAAAACAGCTAACCTACTTTCGGTTCTGTGCAGTGCTGAGAGATTTCTGCTTCTAATGGAAATATATTTTTTTAAATCCTTTGACATTCCATGTGACTTCTCTGTAGCGTGTCTGACCCTTATTTGCTGCTGAGCAAGTTTCAACCAGCTGCGGCTCATGCAAATCCATTTCATTCATTAATAGACCTAAAGGTCAGTGCCAATTGCTGCATGCCTAGGTGGAGCAGGGGAAGAACTATCAATATTTCATAGCTTTCTCTTAAGATCGATGACAAGAGCACATACACCTTTTGTGTCCTGATCGCTGGCTGTGTAGGCTTCAGCTAGCTCATTTCCAAGTGCTGTTTCTTGAATGCAACCATGACTATTGTGACTGCCATTTCCCATTCAGGTGGTAGGAGCAGTGCAGCCTGGTTTGAATGTGGTCGCTGCAGCCTGACAGGCATACTTCTGTAGCACAAGTTCTCTAAGGCAGCCTTTTCTGAAAAGGGGAGGAAGGAAGAAGAGCAGTCTTGTTTCTCTTGAAAAGGCACGGTTGTGCCAGGGTTAGTTACTAAAGGCTAAATGGCCTTAATTTTCCATTTGCTTGGAATTGCCTGTGTGAATTCTAACCCTTAAGATGCCAACAGCATGTATCCCTCTGTGCTTCTGCCGTCACCAAACTCCCCTACAGGAATGTGAATCATCTGTGTGCAGAGTATTGCTGAGAAGAGCAGGCAATGACTATTCTTCAGCAGGCCTTGTTCCCACTCTGGGAAGGGTCCTCTGAGAGGGAAAGAGTAACTTCATTTCTCTGTTCAGTCCTTGCTGCTTGTTGTGGAATTCAGAAAATATTGACAAGGATTTCTGCTGGGGAAGGGCACTCCGGAACTACATACAGATCTGGCAGGCTTGCTGCACAGATCAGCAAGCATCTTACTTTTTAATTTAATTGAATATTGGCTCTGTTTCTCTTTAAAACCTTTAAGATAAATTAACGTTTGGGACTTTTTTTTTGTGATTGGTGTTGGGTCTTAGTTGTCCAAATATTCAAAGAAAACTCTTGTCATATTTTGTAGTTGCTTCAGGCCTGCAGGTTAAAAAAAAAAACAAAAACAACCCAGAACATAAACCAACAATCTCTAGCTAGTATTTAAAATTCTGAAAGGTTAGCTGACTTCTTTACCAATGACTTCTTAGTCACTTGAAGGGTAGCTATACTGTCATGGTTCGTTAATGATGATTCTGAATTCATTTTTATGTGGAACAAGTATGGAAATGTGGCCTGTTCTTACCTGAAGGTACATCTGTAGCAATGTTAGCAGTACTGAGGTTTTAATAAAGGGATAGAGGCATTTTGACACACTCATTTTGCTGATGCTTTGTTCACATAAATGAGCTCCTTTAAAAATGGAATCAGGAGTTTTACTGGTGTAATACTAGACTTCTCATCTTTCTATCAATGAGAACTTGTGCTTTTGGCCTTTGTTTTACAGCTGTCTTAACTTACAAATAGAATTTTTGTTTATACTTTTAGACAAAACTGAACTCCCTTACACAACTTTTCTTTGCAGCCTGAGATTTCTTAATGCCTCCGCCAACAAACTGGAAATGCTTCCCCCAGCCACTCTTTCTGAGGAGACCCATAGCATCTTACAGGAGTTGTATTTGACCAATAACAACCTCACGGATAAATGTGTACCCTTGTTAACAGGCCATCCACACCTGAAAATCTTGCACATGGCCTACAATCGCCTACAGAGCTTTCCTGCAAGGTGAGTAACTGGTTTTACTGCCCCGGCCCACTGGTGGACAATGTGAAACATTTTCATAGCAAAAACTGAGGCACACAGTGATCTAGTGGGACAGGTTGTATTTCTGATGTGGTGACACTGCAGTGGGTGGATTCATCTGCTATGCCCTGTTGCACACTGCTACCTGTTTGCATTACAGAGTGTTAGCGTGTTTTGACTGCATCTGGAGTACTTTTCAGCATGAAGGCAGTATGCTTTTGAAGTCGGGCAAGGAGGTCTTCTGTTTTCCCCAGCTTGGTCACTTTGCTTACAACTGGTGGGCTTCTGCTCACAGAAGACTTGTAAGCGTAACAGTCTGGAAATGTCCTTTGGCACTGGGCTAAGCCACACCGGGGAAAAAAATCCTCACTATCCTGAAGGAGATTCTCCCTTGGCAGTGATTTAGATGAACTACTGTACTCTCAGTTCACTCTGTTTTAATCAGAAGTCTTTCAAGTGTAAGATGCGCTGTAAAGCTGATGGGGAACAACCTTGGAAAGGAGATGCCAATAAATAAAGGAAGAGACATCGCTGTCCTTGTGTGGGGTTCTGAGCAACCGGGCTTCGGTGGCAGGAGGGAGATGAATAAGGGGGTGGAGCTGAGCAGTGTGCTAGAAAGTGGAGGGAGGAAGGCGGGATGAAGCGAAAAGCTGGAGCTGGAGGAAAGGAGGAAAAAGAGTAGAAGTGAACTGATGAACAGGGGGAATGTAAGCAAAATAAGTTTTTTTCACAAATAGTGTTATGGAAATCGGTAGAAGCACAGATTTAATTCCACGACTGTTAGAATCTGATGGGAGGAGAGGTGACAGGCACTGCTGTGCTGGGCTGAAGTCTGCAGTTTTGTTTTTCTGAAATAGTGAAAACCATTGCTCTTACCATGGCTTCTAAATAAAATATGCATTGGTAGTAACAGAAACAAATCTCAAACTCTCGTTCTCATAGCAAAATGGCCAAGCTGGAAGAGTTGGAGGAAATTGATATTAGTGGTAACAAGCTGAAAGCCATTCCGACAACCATCATGAACTGTAGGCGCATGCATACTGTAATTGCTCACTCCAACTGCATTGAAGTCTTCCCAGAAGTCATGCAGCTTTCTGAAATAAAGGTAAGGCATGAATGTGCTGTGAAGTACACGGTAATAATGCACACTTGACCAATTCCGTTCTCCCCTCTGGTCTCTCGCTGCTGCAGGATAGTATATTCTCAGTTGCAGAGATCTGACTGCTGCTTTCTTGTCTGAGTTGCCATTTAAAATATTTGCCCCTGTGCTGCCTCTGAGAGGAAAGGAGGAAGTGCCTCAAAATCTGGTTTTACACTCATCTTTACCACATCCCATCTTCTTTGCCAATTAAGTGTTAGTTGTCTTCCTGTGACAGTCTGTTGCAATATGACTTAAACATGTCGCAAGAGCTATATGTAATTAACGTACATAATATACATAACTAACTCTTGCTGCTTTGGCAATTGCTAATTCTGTAGGAAGGGACTTTGTTTAGAGTGTGAGTTTTAAAAAATGCTGAGGCTGCAAAATAGGATAGGCCTTGGAGGCAGAGAGAAATTGCAGGAGCACAAAATTTGGGTAGTTAGGCAAGCTACTTCTGTTTTCATAATTGCAGTCATTTTGTACAACTGGAAGAATGCTTAATCCATCTCTTGTGCGTATTACCAAACTTTTCCTGATGCATTCTTTTCTTGACTGTACCGAAGAACACTACCATGTAGCTTTTGTGAGTTAAGTCTCTGCTTCTCTGCTGGCCACCGCGTAGAGTATTTTAGGGTGCGTGCTATTTCCATTGCTTAGAGCTGGGAGATTAACTCGTAGTGCACCAAACTTGTGGTATGATTGAAAAAGTTGTTCCCTGGGTTTGAGAACCGGTTACCTACTCACGAGATCAAAACAACTTCTGTGTCCTTCGTACAGTCTGCAGAATCAAAAGGCCAAGTTCTCAGACTCCTCAGTGCCCTTCAGTGTCTGGGGTCATGCAGAGAAGCAGGAGGAATAATTTGGTTGGATAGTGAGTACACAGAAAGATGAGCTTTGTGGTTTTAGCCAGGAAATCTCAAACAAATGTGGATTTCTGAATACTCCTCCCTCTTTGGAACAATGGTCAGAGGAAACTGAAGGCCATTTAGAATCAATTAGAAGTAAAGCTTTTCTTCTCAGAGGAAGAGTTGGGGTGGGGGAGCAAGGCTCTGCACAGTAAATATTTCTTTAAAAGTATGAGGGCATTTTTAACCATGGGAAAAAAAAAAGAGGATAATGTAAACATGTTGGTCGGGAATAGCCAACAACTTCCTTTCGGTTCCTGCATTTTGGGGAAAGAGTATTTTATAAAGGCGTCGATGTTCTACCAAGCTTTGTAGCTGAGTAGCAAAGTGTTCATGGAAGAGCTAGTATTTCTTCTTTCTGATGGTTCCCTACAGTTAGTTGAGTGAAAGAAAGAGGCATGGATTTCATTGGCAGTTCTGGCAGTGCAGGAATAGTGGGACTGCCTCCATCTGAGTGGGTACAGTGCTGTGGGACTTCGCTTTTGTGCCTTAGTCAGTACCTAAGTCTGGTTTTGACTTAGTTGAAATGAGTTTCTGTAGTTGCCAGATAGCTGTGCTGTAGGCAGAGGGTATCTTGTGGCCTCTTGGTGATTTTTCTGGGTCAGGGCTGGAGCTTGAGCTTTTGATCTCTGGCTGAATACATTACTAGGCTAAACTGGAGCTCATTCTTTGATGTTGGAGGGCATTTGTAATGTTCCAAAGCAAGTTAAGAAGTTAAAATTTGAGTACAGGTTTCCTAGTTTGGTGAAAGAAGCCTGCTTGTAGCAAAACACAGTTGTATAGTTTCGTGTTATGACTGTGATTGTCATACTTAATGGTTAATCTCAATTGAGGTGGCATTCAAATACTCCTGATTTCTTGGGAAAATATTACTTGAGGTAATGGCTGCTCTGCTTTTGTACTTAATTAGCCTGAGAGGCTGACATATTATATTTTTTGAGTCAGCGCTACTAGAACAGCTAGTAGTGCAGTTAGTGCTTTGTTTGAAATTGTTTCAGAGGGAAAGCTAATTACAGAAGGTCATGCTTTTGCACTTAAGGTAACTCCAGTTTCCAAATATGAGGTCATTTCAGTGAGACAGCTGTCTCTAAGCTGATCTTACATGCTACAGTTAAGGATACAGAAGTTTTGTGTTGTCCTCTGCCTCAAAAAGCTCTGTGGATGTCTCTGAGATACCTCACATAGTACCTTTTTCTGAGCTGAGTTCTCATGTGCCCACCTTCAGTCACAAGTGGAGATAACTCAAGCCCCTGTCAGCCACGGATGGGATGCATTGCATTTACACCTGTGCAACTGAGCATATGCTGAATATTAAACGCTGTGCACCACCTGGCCCATCCTAGCACTGTGTCCTGCATGCAGTTGCACTTTTCTTCTGACACTTCATGGATGAGGCTAAATGAGAAGGAAATTAGAATCAATTAGGAAATGTGCTTTGCTGCTTGCCCACAGAGTAAAATAAGGACAACATTTAATGTAGCTATTAGAAAGTCCCTGATAACCCGTTCTTCAAACAATACAAATTAAATCAGAGAAATCCCGACCTGATGGATAAGCTGTATTCATCATTGCATGGGGACCAAGGGATCTCCAGTAGACTGGTACTACCTTTAGTGCATTGGGCATGTACTGAGAGCAGTGAAATGATTTTGCTCATTTTGTACTCCTCATTCCACATTCTTTTCCATCAAATTTCCAATGGTGTCGAGCACAGCCAAGGCCTGCTGGCAGCTTTGTTGATCTGAGAGGTAATTATTGGCTCTCTGGAAGCAGCAAGGAGTAGCAAAGAAGTAAAAAACAAACAAACAAAAAAGCTCATTGGCATAACTCTTCTCCTAAGCTGTCTGCTATTTAGTTTGTGTGATGAATTTTAAATTCTGATTTCCATATCAAGTTTAGATAATGTCAGCAGTTTGTTCTTCCTAGATAATTAGTCCTCCGTATCAGACAACCTCAGGATTTGAGATTTGGGTCATTATGTGTGTTACATGTATTTAACAGCATTTGGAGATTTTTCTTTTCCGATTTTTACTGGGTTATCTTATGTCTTTTTTGTCCAGCTTAGGACCCAGTATCTTTGATTATACCTGAAAGACTTTCATTTTCATGCTTTTATCATTGGAAATTACATATCAGTTAAAGTGTGCAGCTAAGAGAAATTCTCCCTGCAGCCTACCCCCAGCTATTCAGCCCTCGGTTTTACCAGTGGTTTTGAGGTCTGTTTTCTTTTTCCAGGTTGAAAATAGGAAATTATCATTCTGAAATATTTGAGTGGTATGCTTGGTTAAATATCAGCCTATTCTTTCCTCTAGTAAAATGTTGGCTGTTTTTGCTTGCTATCCCTGCTATATAGAGGTTTGAAGAGCTGGTTTTGTTCAGATTTTTGTGTACTGACTTTCCATATGGGTATGCAACTTTAACATAGTTTGGTTTGGGACTTTGTCATTCTTGGGCACTTGTTCTACCTGATTTGTGCTTAGCTGGTGGATAGCCAGCATGATGCTCTGCTGGTTTTCAATCATTTCTTTTAAATACTTCATCTGTAATTTTTTCTACGTATTAAAATAACTTCATATTTAAACATGAATCCTTCTAAGGCAGCCAAATTAAAGCCACACTTAAAACTGCTGTGGTATTTCATTGTTTTTCCTCTGCTCAGCCTCCCTCCATGTACTCATAACTTATTTTCTGAATCCTTCAGTAAATATCAGCTTCAGAGTATGTTTGTACCTGTGCTGACATGAGTGAACTTCAGAGGAGAGACTGCTGTGACAGCATCTTAGAATCCCCAGCCTCATTTGTCTATTTCCTTTATCTATTACAAGAGTGGTAACCATTTTCATCAGTAGCATTTTTTTTTGTAATGCTTCTCTGTTAATAAAAATACGGTGATCATATTCGTCCCTGAGAAGAGCAGAGACGAACCTTACTAGTTTTGCAACAAGGTGACACCTGGTCAGAAATGGAAATGGAGCAAACATGTTTCTGGGTGTCCCAGACATCTGGGAAGAAGACTTTGTAGATGCCATATGAAGAATCACTTACTTAAATGAATCATCTTAGGTCTCGACTGCAGCCTCCCTTACTCATGCAACATACATTACTGCGTTTAATCACAAACTGATCTTAATGTCAGCTGGATTCTTATTTGATTGCTTTCCTTTTGCAGTGTGTGGATCTAAGCTGCAATGAACTGAGTGAAATCACACTGCCTGAAAACTTGCCTCCAAAACTGCAAGAGCTGGACCTGACTGGAAACCCCAGATTGGCCTTGGATCACAAAACCCTTGAGCTGCTGAAGTAAGTTGACTTATAGAGTGGAGAGGGTGCACAAGAAGCTAGTTTGATCTCCATGTTGCTTCTGACATTAGACTCCACCGTTGAGGTGCTAATAGCTGCTTATTATTGTTTCTTTCTTCATCTGTTTGCCACTGTGCTTCTTACCCCCTCACAAAACATTTCTTGTAATCCATCGTATCCCTCTCTGGGATACTCTGTTTACTTCCTGTCTACCTGTTTGTTTCCTGCTCTGTGACTCAAGTGCCATCTGTAACTGAAATGCACCAAGTGCCTCCTGCAGTGTGTGGTGAAACTGTTGCACTAGAACAGATAATCTGTGGACAGTGGTGCTGCTTTGAGCCTTTCTTATGTCCTGAAGGGAACTGCACCAGCTCTGTTTAATTCTGAGTTTCTTTGATCCTTAAACATTGAATGATGCCAAGAATGGTTGATAACCTTCTGAGGGTTGAGTGTTGCTTTGTGTGGTTTGCTTTTAAATGCTTAAGATCAAACACTGAAGTATTAAGCCCCATTGTAATAAGTTTTTATAGATAAAAAAAAACAAGAATCCATGTACTGCAGCAGACAAAGGAGGGGAAAAAAAGGCTAGAAGGGTTGTCTTTTTCTCTTAGAGCTGCTCATTGTATGCCAGAAACGTAATGTTGCTATGATTTGTAGAGAAGTGTGTGTGTACTACCAAAGCTTCTTTAACAGTATCTGAACTTATAGATCAGGTACTGTTGTGTATGGCCAACAGACAAAAGAGACAAGCTTATCTCTTGCCTGTTTAGTAGTCAGGCTTCATGCCCTGTAGCAGCACTGTACAAATCTAAGACCTGGGCAGCAGAAGAGCAGCATCGCCCAGTGCCACATCATATTTTCATTGCCATATGCGTTGTCTCTAATTCACAGAAACTTTCTTCTTCTTATGCATGCATATTTTTCGTTCTTTAATAAATTCTTTTTCTTACAACTTCAGACCTATTCTTGTCTGGGTAAATACCCTTCAGCCAAGGTCAGGTGTTTCAGGTCTCCTCTGGGATATAGCGGATGTCTGTATAGATGCACAGCACTTGCACGGTGCACTGCCACAACTGAACATGAGAGAGGAGATGCTCCTTGCCCTTACTTTTTGTGGCAGGCACAAAAACACTTGTGCTCTTGGTGCTTTTTATATCTCCCTTCTGCATGTGGATGGCAGCTCTCCATCTGTGCCCCGACAGGATTCAAACAGGCAGTAGGTTAATATGTATTCTTGTTTCTGATAAGAGGAGTGCTGTCATGCGTGCTTGCTTTTTTTTCCCCCATATATGGAGATCTTAAAGGAAGCTGGCACGCTTAGGAGGATGTTGCCAAGTGACTTACAGGACATAAGGATTTCAGTAGCAATTGTAATGAAAAGGGGAGGGGTAAAAAAGAAAAAAAAAAAAAAAAAAGGTGCTGTTACTGTGATTTTTAGGGAGGAGCTCCTTGTTCAAGTATAACATCATGAATATGAGGGAAAGTAAAGCATACTGTATGGAAGCCTTAGCTCATCTCCCTGTGTAGGATATGCTGCTGGGTACCGTTTCTTTATGAGCACGTGGTCTAGTTGTAATTACACCGCTGAGGAAGATGAAGGCAATGCACTGAGGTGGCTTTTTCTTTTTTTTACCACTGCTGGGAAGTACTGATAGAACCCTGGGTCCTTGACCTGCCCCAGGGTCAGTCAACAAGAGGAAACGGAAAAACCCTTCTGAGCCAAGTTCCTTTGCCCTGCAGGATAAGTGCCTTGCATTAGAAGCCTGTGAAGAAAGTATATTTGCTTCTGTATGTCGTAGTGTTTTGCGGTTACAGACAGATGTAGAATGTCCACTACTTCAGAATAGATCCAGGTTTCCAGTTTGATCAGGATCAGATACTTCTTTTCTGATGCCATTGGTGAGGTGTTTGCCTTACTTTTGTCACACAGAGGGCTGCAAAGCCGAGGGCTCAATACACCAACGGCTCTAACATGATTTCTGTAGCTTATTTGCTTTTAGTGGGCCCTAGCTGATGTATATCCTGACTATTTGCATTAAAAGAAATCAGAGTGGAAGTGACAGTCCCTCAGGTTATTTGAGGAAGGCTGTGAAATGTGAAAAAGACTTCCTTGTGTGTTCAGGTGAGATGGGGCTTTGGATGGAGAAAAATGAATCCTCGGAGCGAACAGTTAGACCTTTCTGCTTGTCCTTTTATGATTCATTTGGCTCATGAAAGGTTCGGGTGCCTTTGAAGTTCCTGCAGCGTGTGGGGAGCTTGATTTCCCTGCCTTTGGAAGAGAGTGGAGGGAGCACAGGGCAGGTCATCTCTCCCCAGCAAAGCCGGGCTATGAAGAGAAGCACATAAACAGATAGGGATGGTCCCTTTTCAAGTCTTTATTGCGCTATGCGAGGTATTTGAATTTCAGGCTAGAGGCTATGTTGGTAGTAAATTGGAGGGTAGAGGATCAAGGGCCCGGGTAAAATCTGGGCTGTAAAATTACTGAAGATAGAAGGTCTGTGCTCACAGCCTGGGCTGCAGACCTGCTCTTACAAGTCAGGACAGTGCTGGGATGGAGCTGATTTCTGACTCGTGGGCATTTTCGTAGTAGACTGTTACTGTGTGTTGCTGCTTCTGAAGACGTATCTTTTAATTTAGGAGATGATGCAGGTCATACAAACTTGTTCTTAAGGGCTTCAGTTGAAAAATCACTCCCTATACTGACTTCCATTAAGTTGGTGACAAATTGGCCTTGCATTCCCACGGAGCCGAGCTGTAAACAAATAGCTCAGGGGTGAGTGTAGGGAGAAGAAGAGCTGGGTAAGCAAACAGTGCAGCTGACACCCTCATAGAGGCTTGGTTATTTACTGCTTTTTTGTTCTTTGTAGGCAGACAGAAGAGCATCTGCTTTAGATGTCCTGCTCTGTTTTATTCTACTAAATGTATTCCTAAGAAATGGGAAGGAAAAAACTGCTGTTCTTACACTTTAAGCTGAATCATGTCAGCCTGTGAATCCAGTGCATCTTTTCCTTTCTTCTTACAGCAATATCCGTTGTTTCAAGATTGACCAGCCCTCGGCTGGTGATGCTTCAGGAGCTCCAGCTGTGTGGAGTCACGGTTACACAGAGGCGTCAGGAGTTAAGAACAAGTAAGAGCCGGCGTTGTTCTTATTATACAAGCATCCTAGCAGCAGAGCGCCTCTATGCAGATACAAAGAGATCCACTATTTCACTTTGGGGATGTTTTGGGCCTCACAAAGGCAGAGGCCGTGCCATGACTCTATATTTGTATACTGGGCCCCTGCCTGGCTCTCAACTTTCTTCTTTGTCAAGAATGTTGCTAAGATACAAGTGTAACCGACACATTTTCTCTGCGCAAGCCTTTGGTATTTGCAAAAGATCGGCACATTTAATAGCATTTTCCTTTTTGCAGAGCTTCTTTATCTTCAGCTAAAGGATGTTTACCAAGCAAATCAGAGATACTAAAGGAAGAAGTAGAATGGCCAAAACTGAATATTCATAGCATGTGGAGCTTCTGTGACTGAGGCAGCACTTGACAAATAACACACCAAGAGTCTACTGGTCTCTGTGTCACTGGCAAAGTGACGAATCTCATTGTTCCTTAAATACCTTTGTAGAAATCTTCTGCTACCTAGGTTTCCCTAGCAAGTGCCAAGCAAACCTTTACTTGCTGTTTACTAATTTAACACACAGCTTGGTCAGCAGCACGCTGAGTCATAAAGATGACTCTTGGTGGGGCAAGTGCAGTTTCAGCTAATGATGTTTTGGATGTATTTCCCCCCCTGCAAGCTTGTCGCCTGTTCTATAGAAATAGAAGACTTGTCCACATGCAAAAAAGGAAGGAGAATCTTAAGGTCTTTTCAAAGCAGTTCTCTCCCCATTTTAGCACTGTTGAATGGGCCTTCCTCTTCTCCACAGAAGAAAGCAATTGTAAGGAGCTTGTGAAAAGAATTAGTTAAAACTGGCTCTCGGACCAGGCTGCGTCTTCTCAGAATGACAAGATGAGAAATGGGTGCTGGATTAGCAATCTTGTTGTTCTTCTGCTTTGCTTTACTAGGTTGTGCGTGGCAGCCCTGTCAGCCAATAACTTCTGTGACAACAGAGAGGCACTTTATGGTGTTTTTGACGGTGACCGCAATGTGGAAGTACCATATCTGTTGCAGTGCACCATGAGTGACATCTTGGCAGAAGAGCTACAGAAAACAAAAAATGAAGAGGAATATATGATCAACACTTTCATTGTTATGCAGAGGTGAGTCTTGGATCTGAAGCATTTTTTTTTTTTACCTTGTGTGTGCTCATTGGGCAGCTTGTTCCTTTTCAGGTTGATTGTGTCGCTCTTCACTTGCCACAAAAACTGGGAGGGAGGGAGGAAAGGGGGGAGGCAAAAAAAAAAGGTAGTTTCTGGCACCTTTGTATCCTTTCATTGCTTATTTTGTGGATATTGCCTTCTGTTCCTTTGGGATGTGAGGAGAAAAACCCCGACCCTTTCTCACCCACCCAAACAAAAAGGATATCCTACCTCAAAATTATTAAATGTTTGACTGGCAGTTTTTCTCTTTTCTGTCTTGTGACTCTGAATGTGCTGTAACCAAGACAGGGCATGAATTTCTTGATCATCTTTTAGATTTCCTAACTATTACTTCCTGCAGAGCTTGGGTTGATTCTTTCTGTTTCTTTCTGTACCAAGTCAGGTTATTTAAAGCCATGCAAATATTAAAACATGCACTCTTGACTCCCTAAAAAAAAATGTCTTGTCATTCCTTTGACCTAGGAATATTATTTATGCAAGACCCATCTGAAAAGATTGTGATACAATAGATGTGAGTGCAATAGCTTCGTGTGACGGTTTGGAGACCTGTGTGTATGCGCTCTCTTCTAGACAGAACAAGAAGTTGTGCTTGGAGAGACACTGAGTGGAGGAGGAGTATGAGGGGAACTGAGCAAAGAGAATGAAGAGGTCAGGGAAACAAAGGAGAAAGCAAATGAGCAGCTCCCAGATGAAGGAATTGGATAGAGTTGAAAGTAGCATCTCTTGTCGTTCAATTGCTGCAGCTCTGGAAGGGAAAATATTCATGTTCTGATATTGGGAAATAGGAGTGGCAGGATAGTATTGAACCTTCTAAACAAAAGACAAAATGCTGCCTCTTGCATAATTGCCGTGGTTACAGTGGTAGATGGCAACCTTCTCAGCTAATTAAATCCTTCAAGAACAATATAAATGTTGAGTACTGAAAGCATTTACTAGTGGCTTTGTTTCCCACTCGTGGACTTTCACAGGAATGTACATTCCTGCGAAAGAGCTGTATTTGTGGGAGGCAGGGCTTGAGTCAAAGTAAGCTAACCATTCCTTTGGTGAACCAGAAATAGCATTCATTCTAGTTGCATGCAGCCATTCATTGAGGATTATTTTACAGATACTATGCAACATTCCTGAAGTGCCTTAAAAAAAAAAAAAAAAAACAGAAAAACATATTGAAGCCTGGGTACAAGTTTAGTTGTGCATTGTTTCTCCAGCATTTTGAATCGAAAGTTCTTGCCAGCTATACTTAGCCTTAATCTAGATTTTAGTAGCCTCTGTAATTAGCTATCCAGTTCCTAATTACTCTAGGAGAAGGCCCTGATAAACAACATACTGGCAAGGATAAATGTTTTTTTAGTCATATTTCAATTTACACAAGTAAAATTACTAGTATTGAAATGAATTTACATTGAAATGACAGGATTCTGAAAACTTTCATTTTATCCACGCTTCCTTGTCCTTGTTTCTGTTTTGTTTTTATTGTGACCCCTACTAAAACAGCACACAAATGTTTCAAAGAACCTATTTCATAGAATCATAGAATGGCCTGGGTTGAAAAGGACCACAATGACCATCTTGTTTCAACCCTCCTGCTATGTGCAGGGTCACCAACCACCAGACCAGGCTGCCCAGAGCCACATCCAGCCTGGCCTTGAATGCCTGCAGGGATGGGGCATCCACAACCTCCCTGGGCAACCTGTTCCAGTGTGTCACCACCCTCTGTGTGAAGAACTTCTTCCTAATATCCAACCTAAACCTCCAATGTGTTAGTTTAAACTATTTAACAGGTTAGTAACCAACATGATAACTAAAAAGCATGCCTTCTTATGGTGGAATTAATAGCTACTGTGGTTTTTTTTGTCATTGAATCTTTGAAAGCATTATTCTGAAGGCATCACAAAACAATGAACCTCTGATTTCTATTTCTGCTGTTTTTCATAGTAAAATCTTTAGCTTCAGGAGCCCGAACTCTGGTTAATGTGACCTTCTTTGTAAGCTCTACCTGTACTCAATTTATTAGCCCTAAACACTTCTCTAACCCTCTTTGTTTCCCTCTGTGTGACCTTTAAAGTAGACTTCTTTCAAATGCAGAGAAAGGGAGCTGACTGTGCGGCTCTTTGGAGTGCAGAGATTTTTCTAAAATTGATTCTAAGATTGGAGTATCTGCATCATGCTGGAAATAGCACACAGCTTGAGAGCTGTACGTGATGACTCTGCAGTGTTGCTACAGTGTCATGGTCTTCAGTGGAGACTTCTGTTTTTGTCCCAGTGATCCAGTGTGCCGAGTGCTCGTGGTTGCAGAATAGCAGTTGTTTCTCATTAGTACCCATAACACTTGTTTTTCAATTAAAGAACAATCCGTGTTTTGTTTAAATTCCAGGAAACTTGGAACAGCTGGACAAAAACTTGGAGGCTCTGCTGTCCTTTGCCATATAAAACATGATCCCATGGACCCTGGCGGATGCTTCACGTTAACCTCAGCAAATGTGGGGAAGTGCCAAACCGTTCTCTGCCGGAATGGGAAACCTCTGCCTTTGTCCAGGTGTTATGTGATGAGTTGTGAAGAAGAGCTGAAGAGGATTAAGCAGCATAAGGCCATTATCACAGAGGTTAGAGAACTCCGGTGTGGGTGAAAGGAGGGCTGCTGCCAGTCACAGCTTCCTTTGAGGATATTTGCATGGTGGTATTTGAAATTACACATCTGTATTTGTAACCTCTAAGGGATGGTATTAATAGTATGAGTTCCAGAGTAGCGCTTCTCCTTTCAAGGTGGATCGTATCATGCAATTAAGTTGTTTTTCCGTCTAATTGCCACACTAGATTTTGGTTAGCTTCTGATAGTGAATTATTGATAGTATGCTGTGGTGAAATGGGAGCTGACACCTTCCCTCTGAGATGATGAGAGCAAATAATGTGTTGGTGCTGTCATGAAGATCCCCTCAATCTAGAAAGATAAGAACTGAGCACTTGCAACTATTTCATCCTTAATGCAGGAGAGTCCTTACTCCTGGCAGATTGGCTTTGTTGTCTGAGCTGTCTGTTCCCAGAGGTGCCTTCTGACAAGTAGCTCTTGAAGACAGCAGTTGCCTAAAAGGAAGACTTTGCTCAGTTGGAGAACCATATGAGAAAGCTACTTGCTGCCTTCTTACAAGTTTAAAGCCGCCGCTGTCAGCTTGCCTTGTGTGACATAGAACAGAGAAATATTGTATCCTCTCAATGGGGTGGGAAAAGGCAAAAAAAAAAAAAAAAAAAAAAAAAAAAAACCTCCCTGCTGTACACCCATGAGCAGGTGTGTGTGTGTAATAAAATCGTGTGCTTGTTAGTCTTGCCAAGAAGAGGTGATGACTGGAGTCTCAAAAGTGACAAGTTAGAAGAGTCACTCCAGCATAGCGTGCATCACTGAGGCACGCTCGTTATGCTCTGTAAAGGAAAAGGGAAATTTCTGTGCTGAATCTTGAGATGACTCATCGATTTCATGCTTTGTTGATGGCTTATCACTTCTGTTAGAATCCTAATAGGGAAGTTAACAAGCTGACAAGGTTTTAAAGGGGAAGCTTTTTTAGTCTTGGTTTGCTTTTCTGTGGTTACTTACTGTATAATAACCACTACTGTCGTCAACTGGATCAAATGAGCGTAAATCCTCACCTCTGCTGTTCATCTCAAACACACAATTAGCAGGCTGCAGCTCTCTCCACAGGCTGCCAAGTAACCAGGCTTGCTGTTTCAGATGCTCGTTACGCTTATTCTGGCAGCTCAGATCCTAACCAGGACAGGATCCTGGGATTTGGATGGGCATGGGATTTACTTCTCAAATGTGCCCATTTTTACTGGTGCTTTCCCTTCAAATGTTATTCCTCCTCTTTTTGGAAATGTTATAAGTGGAAGCATAGTGAGTAATTAGAGCACATAAAACATTTTGCTACAGTGCAGCTGACTGCAAAATGCAGACTTGCTCTCTGCTGCATTTGACTTCCTTCATATGAAGCTTTTTGAAATGAACTTTTGTTTCTGAAGTGATGAGCCAAGATGAAACCTACAATTGTTACACGTGCAAGAGAAGAGTCATAACTGAATGACCTGCCCCCATATCAAATGGAGCTGTGTGCGACTTTGCCCTGTATAAAGCCACGTATTGTGGGCGAAGGAGGGACAAGTCTGACTCACGGGTAAAACATTAGTCCAGTTGGCTCTCACAGCTGCAGGAGTGGAATAGATGGGTCTTTGTTGCAGACTTCTGCTTTGTTGGTCTGCATAGGTGATGCTGATGACAAATCAGTAGGGTGTAGGAGGCTGAGTGCAAGGTTAGAAAGCAGCTGCCGCTGTGTTCTCATCCCAGCTCTGTCTCCTTGCAAGTTGCATTCACATTTGCCCATCAATAAAGGGTACTGCAAAAACAGGCACAGGTAAAACGTGGGAGATGGGAGTGCCGTGTATCTGTCTGCCTCGTTTCCAGTTTTCTATCCTTTCTAATTTCAGGATGGCAAAGTGAATGGTGTGACAGATTCAACGAGAATCTTGGGATACACATTCCTTCACCCAAGTGTTGTGCCGCGTCCTCACGTCCAGTCCATTACCTTAACTCCACAAGATGAGTTCTTCATTCTGGGGAGCAAGGGGCTGTGGGACAGCCTCTCGATGGATGAGGCAGTGGAAGCAGTCAGAAACGTGCCTGATGCACTGGCAGCTGCCAAGAAGCTTTGCACTTTGGCCCAAAGTTACGGCTGCAACGACAGTATCAGTGCGGTTGTGGTTCAGCTCAATGTTACGGAGGACAGCTTCTGCTGCTGTGAACTTAATGGGGTCCCACCCCCCAGCCCAGGCATTTTCCCCCAGTCTGTCAACGTGGTCATCAAGGACAGGCCAGCGGATGCTCTTGGGATGCCGTCTTCAAGCAGCGGCATGGCTTCAGAGATCAGCAGCGAGATCTCCACCTCAGAAATGAGCAGCGAGGTGGGGTCCACAGCCTCCGATGAACCTCCACAGGTAGCCATGAACGAGAGCAGCCCGGCCTACCCCGGGGAGCAGCGCTGCATGCTGCATCCCGTCTGCCTGTCCAACTCCTTCCAGCGGCAGCTCTCCAGCGCCACGTTCTCCAGCGCCTTCTCCGACAACGGCCTTGACAGCGATGACGAGGAGCCGATAGAGGGGGTATTCACCAACGGCAGCCGCGTGGAAGTGGAGGTGGACATCCACTGCAGCCGAGCGAAGGAGAAGCAGCTTCTCCAAGTGCCTGTGGAAGCCAGTGATGAAGGTATTGTCATCAGTGCCAACGAAGATGAGCCCGGCCTTCCCAAGAAAGCCGAATATTCTGCCACAGGCACCATAGGGCGTCGGAGGGGCAACGGCTCTGTGGCACCCCAAGAGAGAAGCCATAATTTGATTGAAGTTGCAACAGATGCACCGCTCAGAAAAACAGGGGGATATTTTGCTGCTCCGGCACAGCCGGACCCAGATGACCAATTCATCATCCCACCAGAGCTGGAAGAAGAGGTCAAGGAGATCATGAAACAGCACCAGGAACAGCAACAACAGCAGCAGCAGCAGCAACAGCAGCAGCAACGGCAGTACCAGATGGACCACCTGGCAGACTACTACGATACGCCACTATGACCCATTCTCCTGCTCAGAAATGAACAGACGAGGAGACTTGAGTGCAGGACCCGGTGGGCACACGCTACAGCAGGGGTTTCCCTTCAACGTTTCCTTTATACACTTCCTTTTCTTTATCCTGCCACTACAGATAACTGCAGCTTTTTGGTTTGTTAGGTTTAATATTCATTGACTTTCTTCTAGAGATGCTTTACCAGTAAAGTTTAAGATAGTTAATCTTCCCTTAACATATCAAATGTAAAAACAAACAAAAAAAATAATAAAAAGGTTTAATATATTGCTGAGAAACAGATGATGATGTAATATTTTTTAAAATGGCTTGTTTGTTTTGTTTGAAAAGCAGGGCAGTAGCCAGTGCTAAATGATTTAAGTAATATTGTAATACTGTATTTCTTTGAGAGAAAAGGCTTTTTTTGGTCTTGAAAATGATAGACATTTGTAGAATATGGAGACTAACTCCTAGGAGTTGCTTTACTCTTTCAGGTGACTTAAGTCACTGAGATTCACTAATTTTCTCTGAGAGAACAGTTGATTGGGAAATTACTTGTAAATAGCTCAGTGTTGTATAGTGATGCTTACATGTTTTGTAGCCTTGGCATTAAGGACACAACCTGAAAAACTGACCTTTTTCTTAAGCAATTCTTTGGGCCATGGTCATTGAGCATAGCGAACGGAGTGACTGCGTACAAGGTAGCTAGAGTTAGATGGTACAGACCGTTGAAAGAAACCCACTTTGTCCTCTGGTCTCTTTCTATCCTTTTACAGACACGTTTTATTTGTGTTCCTTATTGCTGCCACAACCAGCATGATTGTATAGAGCTCATTTGCTGTAGAACATTTACAAACCAAGAGTTATATTAAAGCCGAATGCACAAATGAACATGTCATAATTTTTGTTATAATAAATATGAAATTTACAAACGATGTCTGCTTTTGTCTGAATAGCTGAGCAGCAGCCTTCAAGCAGCTTGCTGTAGTTCATCATCATACCACCGTCTGTTTAGTCTGCGACGGGTTAAAACTTTTCCATCTTAGCGTATGCTTTTTTAAACAGTAACTGCAGAACCTCACCTGTACTCTTAGAAATCGTAGCAAGCACATCACCCAATGGCTGTGCAAAATGCCCTTAAGAGATGCTGGACAACAATGAGGAATTAGCTTAGTTCTTTTATTTCTCAGTACAAATGGAGCACTATCGGTTTGCCCTTCACCATAGTATTGACAATACAAGAAGACTGAAGAGGAGCAGTGCTCTGGGACTGAGCAAGTGAAGGTAGAAATGATGAAGGGATAATATGGGCTAAGAAAGGGAGAAATAGAGCACGGGATATGGAGAGTGGAGGAAAAACAGAAGGTGGAAAAGAGCTCAAAGTTAACTATGTAAACTTAGATTTGGTTGTACGTGTTAAATGAGCGTGTGGCAGTTTGATAGCAAAAGGGTGTTTCTTTGTGAATGCTACAGGAAAGGACCCACACCCTTCTTCAGTGTTGCCTCCAACCAGCTGCTTTCTTTTCCTCCTCAGTCTCTAAAAGTGAGCTGTAGATGGCCAAAATTGAGAGCACACCGAAGCCTACTGCTTCCAGCATGGTCCATTTTAGAACTGCGTTCCAAAGTTGGAGCTTTTGTAGCACTGAAGCGACAGGATTTGGGCAGAGGATTTCTTGTCTGACTGAGGAAGACATCTGTATTAGTGGTCTGTCTCAGCAAGTCACAATGTGAGGGGTTGATGCGTTCATAGGGCGTTCTTGTTCCCCTTCCTGTAAATGGATCAATAGGTTGGCTGTCTGGGAACACCTCTGGAAAATTAAGCATTTTTAAACAGGGTGAAGGGTGTTTTGGTCCAGATTTAAAGGGGGATTTGGAAAACAAGGTACAGTTTTTGCAACTTGGGACTTTTCTCAATATCTCTGCCCTCTTTCACAAAGGATGTTAATGTGTTCTTATCTGGTGAGCACTGGAGTTGAGGTCACTGACTTTATGTCAGTGCATTACTCGTATGTGAGTTTATGGTTAAGTGCACAGTATGTTTTAGACAATTTGAGCAATCAGGCACTATCTGACTTGGAAAAAGAACCAGCTTTGTTAGCAGAATTGGGACGGCTGTAGCGGGGTAAGACATACGGGCTGCAGAGAAGGGAAGGCTTTTGACTGAAGGAAACGTAGAGCTACGCTACCTTTATAATCAAACCTATTGAGTCCTCTGAAGGTTGCCGGCAGCCGTATCTGAGACAAACAGAAATGCATGGATAGGAAGAGGTAGAGAGCTGGAGGCAGAAAAATGAACACAGTTGCATTGTTTCCCAGAAGATAACTTTAAATAGGGAGATATGATGGTATTGAGGAGATACTCCGTTGCTTGCATGCGAGTCTTTTTTGTGGCATAAAAGCTTTTTCATCTTGCTTTCTGCTGTAGTGCTCTTACATAATGCATTTTGTTGTGCATGAGCAACCCATTGGCATGAATGCTTGAGCATTCAGAGCAGGGCAGGGGCTCCTCATTGGTAACCAGTGCTGTGGTGCTGCTGCCTTCCTGTGGCTTATTGCTTTTGGGATGAGCCAAATATCTGCACAGAGTATCTCCCTCATTACTGGGGACGGTCATGATGCTACTGCAGTGCCCCATACGTTACCTTTTAAGCATTCTCTTCGTAATGATCTCAGCCTGCTCGCTAGCCGCTGTGCTTTCAACTCATACGCATCATGTTCTAGCAAATTGTACGTGTGTATTTTCCAAAGCGTGACACTGTCACTTTGGAAGCACGTCTAGGAGGGGGTAGGTGTTGCTGAGGTGTCACGCACCTTCAGAAGTCATTCCTTATGAATTCCCCTGACACCAGGTGTTCTCTAGTGATATCTGAATGCATAGCCTTTGTGTTCAGAGCCATGTGTCCTGAATCGCTTCAGTCAGCCCCACCGAGGGAATGGTGTTTTAGCCAAGATGAAGTAAAATTTGGGTTCTGACAGCAATAACATTGGAGAGCAGTCGCATCCACTCATCTCTCTGAGAGGCTGCGGTGTCACCTGGCAAGGCAAACAGATACGTATGATCCTGTATCTCTGCACCAGTCACTGATTGTGTCTTTTGGCTTCAAACTTCCATCTCTGGGCTTGGAAATATTCACTGGAGTGGCTCGGTTGGAATAACCCAGTGCCCAGCCTGCAGATCAGGGGTGTAGAAAGGCTTGAGTTATTTCTAGCAACATACTAAGACTTAAAGGAGCAAATAAAACAGCATCCTTAGCCCAGTCAGCCTGCTTTCCCTGGACGTTGCTTGCTGTGGATGCAGAGATGAACTTGTCTAACAGGAGATGCCTCGAGCCTTAAATTGAACAGATCTGAGTTCTAAGCCGGAGGTGGGTCCCAGGGCTTTGGCTGGAGGGGGGTTGTGGCCAGTAGCTGGCCCGAAAAGAATCTTTTGCACTTGACTGGAGTCAGGACTTCAAGGTTTCTGTTAAATGACTGTGTTAACGCTTTTCTCCATTAACCTGCTTTGCAGTCCTGCCTTGTTAATTCAATTGACTTGCTTCAGGGCCAATTTGTTGCGGTATTGTTGGATTAATCGATTTGCTTCTGACTGATCCAATTGTTACCTGCGTGCTGGCGCTTGCTGTGCAGCGAGGACCTGTGGGTTGTGCCTGAACCTGCACGTGCTGGAGGGAGAGCCAGGCAGGAGCGTGAGGACACAGTGGTGCTAGGAAGCCATTGCGTAATAACGTTGATTGAGATCATGGCCTGTAAGGTGCCAGGCAGAGCCGGACAGACCTCCAGCAGGGGGGCCCCAGTGCTGTGGTGCTGTCTGGAGTTGATGCTCCGAGCACGGCAGGCCTTTCTCCTCTCCTGTTGGATTTAGCACAGCTGCACGGAGAGAAGTCCCTGTGTTTTAACAGTGAAATCATCACCGTTGACTCACAGAACAGATGGAATTGTTTCACTGGTTCAATATATGCTGTAGAGTGCTTTAAAGAAAGCTAAGATGGGGGGAGGCTGGTACAGCAGAAGTGTGTGAGTCAGTGACTCATAAGATGCCGTTTCATTGTAAACCCTACAAAGGAGAGACAGGAGAAAATCCGTGTGGTTAATGTTTCTCTTGATCCCAAAGAACTGCATATGTAGAATATATAGTGAGGTGCTCTGTATTTAAAATTGGATGGCACTGGAGAGCAAAGCCACCTATGTCTTTTCGAGGTTTAGAACAAATGGATGCTCCTTCTGGGTACAAGCACAGGCTGCTGATGGGAGTGCTGGGAGCTGGCAAGTCCCTGTGGCAGAGCCATTTCATGAGGGGTTAAAGGGATTGTCCTGTTCTCTCATCATGGTGGGCAGAATTTGACCATGAGGTTTCTCAGTCACCTCTGGTGCCAGCATAGTCTTTATGTGGGGTCGTTTAAGTGCTTTGAAACAACGGAGCAGGACAGGGAAAAATGAGCCTGAAGTCGCCCAGCCTGCTGCTCCTTCATCTGCTGGTGAGCTGCAGCTTGCACCTGTCTGGGCCAGAAGCACTCTCCTTGTGACGAAGGTAAGAAGCGGCTTTCAGGACTCTCTTGGTAATTGAAGCTGAGCTTCTGTCTGTGGGGTAAAAAGTAACGCGTTGCTGCTGTCTTTGCTAATTGAAAACTACAGGGGCTCCCCCTTGTGTTACCACGGGATGGGAGAATATGGCTACAGCTTCCTTGCCAAGGGCCCAAGTGAAACCCGTGCTCCTATGCCGTTGCTCGCACCAATAGACGAAGCCGTTCCGGAGCAGCCTTGGCTCAGCCCGACGCTCCTCACAGCAGCAGCGCTGGCAGTGGCAGGAGCTTCCTGGTAAGGCCAGGGCAGCTGTGCCCGCAGACACATTCTTGTGATCTCCAGGAAGGAAAAACACCTTTCCAACTGCTTGTGCACCCCAGTAGTGAATGCGCACACTGGTAATCTCCAGTTAGGAAGTCTTAAGCTCCTTAGTTTTCTGTCTCCAGCTCTTCCAGTGTCACGTGTCTTCCACCACTCTGCGTGAAGAACCTTGCCCCCACACACTGAGGGCTGGGAGGCTGCTGCCTTGGGTCCCTCACGCTTTGCAGAGAAGGGCTGTGTGGGCACGAAGTGCTGTGGGCGTGCAGATGATGGATTTAGGCATCTCTTGGTACTATAAATCTGGGTGCAGTGGGAAGCCTATGAGTAATGCATATGCGAGGCGCGCAGTGTATTCACAGCTAATGAACCTCCAGTGCTCAATAAGCAGCTGGGCGAATCTCAGCCCCTTTTTTTTCCTCTCGCACTTCAGCTGTCCTTGTTTAACTTGGATGGCAGTATGGGTTAGCAAAAACTTTGAGGTTTTCCTGCAGATGTCTTAACCTCTCTGCTATCATTTCTCACGTAGCATTTCAAAGCCTGTTTCAAACGTACGGTCCATACCTGTGCCTGTGTCTCCGTGAGCCTTTGTATGTTCTGTTGAGAAACTAATTACCTGTGCACGGATGCGTTCCCCTCCCTTAAGCTTTCCAACGTGTCCTACGAGCTCCAGCAGCAGGTGCAATGTGTGCTAATGGCACAGCTGGAGATCAATAGCCCATTTGTAGTAATGAAGGGCATCCTGCGACTTTCCAGTCCCGCACTGTCACACGCCAAAACCAATTCCATCAAACGCAGTGACGATCTGCAGACCTTGCAAGGAGCCTCATGTTTTATTTATGACGGGTGATGGTGAGCATCTGTGACACTTTTATGCTGGGCAGGCATTAAGCCGCTGTAATAGATTGAATGCCACCTTTTCCTGGAGATGGATGGATGTGAAAGAGGTGAGTAATGACGAGTGTCCCAGCTGTCATAAGCAACGTGGTTATGGTCCTATTTGATAACTTTTCGGAGCCTTAGGAAAGGGGATATGGTAAGATCTGCAAATGTAATTGAGAGATGGGAGTTACAGAAGGTCCACTTTGTAGTAAGAGCTCAACTTACAGTGAATCTGAGTTGAGGCGGAAAATTGCCAGGGGACAAACTCAGATGCAGGTAGATCTGCGCTGGGAATAAAATACATGGATTACAAAAGAATGATTTCTATTCAAACTGTTCTTCGGTTCTCTAATCCCTGTACGTATTCTCATCACTTTGAAGCAGTTTCTCACGTAAACTGAGATTGCTGTTTCCTTAAAGCTGAGCTTTGAATTCTGCTGTCACGGAACCGGTTTGTGTTCAGAGTCGTTTCTTCATATCAGATACACTCAAATTGCCCTGGAAAAGGCTCAAGTCATGGTAAAAGTTAATATATTCTGGGAATGTTCGCAGTCCTTCTAGCTGTGATGGTTTTACGGTTCCAGATGAGTGAATTATTTAGTAAATGTAAAGGTTATGCTGAGCCTATTTTCAGGAGCAAATATCTTCTTTCTCCGCTGGCCCCAGCCCCCACAGCTTTGCCTTTCACATTGAGAAAGAAGCAGCTCGCATTTTGGGATGCTAATTTGCTCCGTTTTGGAAAAGATTTTCCCCAGACTGAATTAATTTTACAACAATTATTTGAATAAAGGAGACAGTCAGGCAAATGGATGCTCAGAGAGACGCAGCCCACCAGGAGGAACATTTCACAGCAGTTTATGCAGAGCAGTGGGATGCAGAATCAGTGGTGTGGTCTTTTTTTCCTTTTTGTTATTTTATTAACACAGACATCTTAAATATCTGTGCCCTCTGCTTCCTTCTCAGAACAAGGGCATGGGGAGGCATTCTGTCAAAAAAATGACTTCACATTTCAGTGCTTTGATTGAGATCATCTCTCTCCGAGGCCGTGGGAGGGGTTCCTCTGTGGATAACGAATGTCTGTGAGCTCAGATGGGATTTTTGCTCCCAGTCTGACTGAAGCTGTTTGCTCCTGCACCAAAGGAGACAGGTGTGAATTGATAGTTTAAACCCGACAGGAGTGCAGAGTGACTTTGAGATAAATCATCTGCTGTAGTCAGCCCAGTGCCTGGCACCAGGGACCATCCGCAGTGGAGCTTTTCTCCTGCCAGGCACATCTAGCCTTGACACCTGCACCTGTCCCCTAGTGCCTGCAGAGGTCAGGGTAGTGGTTCTTTTATTCCTCTTTCTGAAACTTCTGAATCTCCTTGGCTTCCCAGAAGGCTTCCTGATGTAGCAGAAGTGACTCACTCTGAGGCTCTTATATTGAAAGTCTGTCTGCCCAAAATGCAACCCACAAGAAGCGTGGGTTTGACCTTTACCTAACACAGATTGTCTGTCCAGGGCACTTGCAGACCCTCAGGCCTAGACTTGTGGTGGGCAGGGATCTTGGTTTCCTCTGGTTGGTATATGGCCCGCCCTGAGGGCAAGGAAAGCTTCCTCTTCCCTTCCTGAGTCCTTTGAGGAGTATTCCTGGGATCTGTACTCTTCTCTGCTACACGTCCCTCCATTAAGGTGAGTGGAGAAACTGGCAATCGCTGGGCCCTCTAATTGCACTGGCCTCCTTTGTGGACCCTCTGCTTGTGGTATGCTTGCTCTCCATGTCCTGGAAGGAACCTGCTTTAGCAGTGGGTTGGACTAGATGGTCTCCAGAGGTCCCTTCCAACCCTTAAGATTCTGTGAGGGGCAGAAACAAGGTCTCTGCAGGTGTTCCTCTTGGACGCTTTCCTGCTGCATAGATCTGGAAGGCCCAGTGATCCGTCCTCGTTCTTGAAATCTGGCACATCTGCTCACAGGACACTGCTGCTTATAACAGAAAACATCGTGAGATGACACACAGTGAGCCAAACTACCTCTAGAAATTTGAGCTGAGACTTGAGTCATCCCCAGGGTTCTGCGTCTAGGAGGACTAAGAGGGCCACCAGTCCCTAACAATGCCATGACGAATGGAAGGCTCTGGGTATTTCTTACTGTGTAAGTGAAGCCTGCTAACACAAGAGGCCTGGAAGCCCGTGTCCCAGGAAGCTTTCTCACTTCTCACCTTCTGCCCTTTGAAAGGAAACACTGGGGCTGTATGTTGAGTCTTGAGATAGGGAGCAGGCCCTGCAGCCATGCGTGGGGAGGCCAAGACCAATGATTGGTGTAGAAGTGGGAAGTGGAGGGCAGAGGCGAGGGTGATAGGGAGCTGAGCTGAATAGAAAAGGACAGGATTGCCTTGGCAGGAAGATGGATGGAAGCTGAACATCTTTTTTTTTTAGTTGTGGCTTTAGCTGGATGCCAGATATCCCTGTAGAAGAATTCCGTCTCTTACAGTGCACAGTGAAGGCCTGGTTCTGGGCAAAGAGCTAGAAATCAAAGCCTCAATTTCATGGCTATCATCGTTAATGTCAGTCACAGCAAGTTTGCAAAAAGTCTCCTGTCTGCTCCATAGTAATGCTATAGAGCCTGTTTACATTCAGATTATTAAAGAGATGTTTAAGACACTATATCAATGTTAAACACTTGCGGTAAAGGCTCGTGCAATCATTTCCTTATCAGAACTGTAATGTTTTCTTGTTAGGTGAATATTAGCTCAACTATTATACTCTGAGATATGTGTTTTTGTGAGTATGTGTATACATATATATATATATAAAATGTATAAAATAAATAAGCTCTATGATGGTTCAAAAGGGCCTTATCTAGACAGTGATTCTGAGCTACACAGAAGTGAAAGATCACAGCCAGACTCAAAATTGCCTCTTCCCTCCCCACAAGCAGATAAATCTTATATACTTCAGCAATAGCCCCTTTTTCTCACTCTCTCATCTATGAAGTCCAGTGATCTATTTCATCTTCCTCAAAAAAAGGACTCTTAAAAGATGTTCTCTTACTTTCTCGACCCTGGGGGCATACAATTACCTCTGTTCACTCATGCTTTTCATGTTTAGATATTGGAAAGATACGTGAACATTTTGTCATTGTTACAGAATTTCCTTGGAAAGCTCAATGGCAGCCAGTGCGTACCTGACTTGGGCTCTGCTCATCATCAGCTGTAGTCAGCAAGCCAAACTGTGCTACAGAGGCAAGCTGTATCTTCATTAAGAGGATAGCTGACAAACGTGCTGCCTCTTACAGACTGGTCTGTGCTCAGTGAGATGAGAAAAATGTAGCAGACCTGGAGCCAGGACCCAGACACTGCCTTTGAAGTTAGCTGCAGCTAGTTCCTCTTGGCAGCATTCCTAAGGGAGCACATGATTGCCATGTGATGACCCCATGACTCGAAAGATAAAATATTTCACTGTTCCAAGTGAAAAAGGTCACAAGTATAGCTTAGGTTGCAATTCAGAAAGGCACCTGAGTGTCCTCTGCTTTGTGACTACTGTGGCTTAAATCAATCGGATGCATCAACAGGCACGGGATCTGTTCAAGGACTTCTCTGCACAGCTGGCTGCCCATGCAGGCTTTATATTCAATTCCTTATGCCAAGAGAGAATAAACCTAGTGGTTATCAACACCAGCTTGGCAACACTGCAATTACAACCTGTTAGCAGTCCACTGTTGTTCAGATTTGCTCTGTACAGGGTGGAAACATTAGAATCAAACGCATTTTAAAGGCAGGAGTCTGTCTGAGAGACTGATGCAAAGAAAAGCCTTGTTAGAATATCCTCCCAGCATCTATTTTATTACATTTTATTTACATTTGGTGATTTGAGACATACTTTCAGTACCTCGTTGGATGGTGGATTTTGGACTCGTTGCCTCTTAGGCACGCAAAGTCTAGTGCCTGCCCCTGGCTGAAGCTGCTGTTGTCTGGCACAGGCCCACAGCTGACGTCACACTAATGTGGCAAGAGCCTGGATGTTGTGGGAGCTTTCAGAGGGCCTGTGGACGGGCCGGTCATTTCTGACACTTCTGTCTCTAACGCTGCTCTTGGGACTGTGCTGAGCCTTGGCCATGCGGCTCTGGAAGGCCCGCACAGTTCGAATAGCGAGGATGCAGACCACAAAGCTGGCAAAGTACAAACAGGCGGCCGCTACACCGAAGAGGCCAACGGCTGCATCACCACCCTGGACCACACAGTTCATGGAGGTGTAACCACGGCGTGCATACAGCCTCTCACGCCTCTTGCAAGCTTCTGTGGCGTTCACCTGGGTGACAAAGTGTAAGTAGAGACCAACTGCAACGATGTAGCCCACGCCAGCCAGCAGGTTGAAGGTGCATTCACCACCGAGCAGCCCCATCTTGAGGCGGTGGATGGGTTTCGCCCCCACAACGAGGAAGACGAGCGTGAGTGCTGCTGCTGCTAAGCTGAAGGCTACTCCACCGTAGACGCAGGGGGCTCTCATCTGGGTGATCTGCATGTCCAGCTCCCTCACTTCCTGGAGCTCCGTGCCCTCGAAGGGGCTGTAGGCTGAATTCAGGTTAAAGGATCCAATGCCCAGGCCGCCGACAGAAGTAAAGCCTGCAACAGAGGCTTGGGCAGCACCCACGCAAATCAACACCAGGAGGTTAACAGTGATCTCCACGAACTTCAAAATGCCTGTAAGGAGCAGAAAGACGGGAAGAGATATCAGAATCATGTGCAAACTGGGGGTGATAAAAGTACATCCAAAAACGTAACCAGAGAGCACTATTACTGAGACAATCCTCCTGGCTACAGCAACAGCGGAGTGCTTCTTTGAGGGGAAGAAGGGATAAAAAAAAAAGTGTAAGCTCTCATGGGCACATTTCAGAAGTCGGGTAGATTACTTTTCTAAAAATTTGTCAGCATGTTTGATAAATGGGACTCCGTGAGGGGAAAAATCCATAAAGATTTTACTGTGCTTGTGTTACTGCCAAGCAAAGCGAATAACGATTGTATTTTGGCCTGTAACTACTTGGCATAAACAGTCTGAACAAAACGCTGAGGTGAGAGCTGACAAGAACGTACAACCCTCTGATGGCTTAACAAATGGTGCAAGTTATTTAGGGCCTTAAAAGTTTACTGCTTTAAGGGACACGTTTTTGGAGCCTAAGTGTTTGTTAATTTGAACTTCTTACGTATCACTTCATCTCTTTCAGAAATAAAATCTCTTCATAAATACTAATAAGCTGATTGCATAGAAAAAGTGGGGGAAGAGGACAAAAAGACCTTATGCATTGAGGTAAGGGAATTTGATACTTCGCGTATTCTCTTACACGCACCCAGTTTCAAAAGAAAGCTTTGCGACTTCTGAGTTGAATCTTCTCTTCTTTTCCCTGTGCTATGCTACTGATAAAAGTAACACAGGAGAAACAGCTTGTAGTAGCTGCCTGCCAGGAAGGACCAGCATGGCTTAGATGAATCTGATTATTCTGTGACAGCTCACTAGGGGTCAGACTAAGATCAGTAAACATGACTGATGTTGAAGTGTAGCAAAGCTAGAGTTGCCCATTCAGGAAATGAAAACCCACAGTGTATCACGTTTTTCCTCAAGTCCTGAAGGTAATTACTGAATTGTGAGTCTTATCCTGCTGCAGCCTGACAGCCAAGACTGTAAGATGCTTGACAGAGTTGTCCTATGCTTGTCTTTAAAGGGGGGGTGGGATCTTTGGCTTGCATACAGGCTTTCATTTTATGCTATTAACATTGATCAGCAAGGCATTTTCCTCCTGAGCCGTGGCTCCGCTGCTGTCAAGGCTGTATGGGCTTAAAAGAAAGGGCTGAAGCAGCGCACGAGGGATGATGGATTATTGGGTATTCTTGTTCTGCCCCTTCTTATTCCCAGAGAGCTGAGGCAAGAAGTACCTTCCTGCTGCTGCTTCCTTTCACTGGAAGGTGCTTGTGGTGGTTTGACAAGGGCCTTTGGCTATGCTAAGTATCAGCTTTTCCTGCACCTCCCCATGCTGAGCTTTTCAAAGGGCAATTTCCCATTGTTAAGAGTTAGCACCTGCTGCAAATCTCTCCATATTTATAACTCTGTGAAAATAACCCTTTCCAATCCTCAGTGCTGCTGTTCCAAAACTTCCTAAGTATTCGTACAAAGCCTTACCTTCACCGAGCTGCTACTGTAGGACTGGCATGATGCGTCCCTTTGCCGACGGAATGAAACATAAAACCAGTGAGGGCTGTTGTATTTTTAATTGCAGAGGTAGGTGCTTTATGGCATGTGTGAAAAATGTCCTAAAGCAGGCCATTCAGGTTGGGTGGGTTTTATATGTAGCTGTACAGTTTTCACACATGCCTGTCGTAGAACTGATTGGAGTGACTAAGTAATGAGAAGTTCATTAGCAGCTACTCCAGCAGTTATCTGCAATATGTGGATTGACAATAAAAAGTACAATAACAAGAACTCCTGTGGTAAAGAAAAATCCTAAAATGATGAATACTACACTGAACAAAGCTGTGAATTAAAGGTCTGCGATGGCAGCCAGCAGTTTTTTCAGTGGACTACTAATGGAAATTCCCAAGGCCTTATGCAATCTTCAATTGGAAATATCAAGCCCTACAATATGTTAAAATCTTGACCTAGGCACCCTAAAAGATTTGTACAACTCTGAACTGTTACCTGTTATAGTTAAAAGCTGATGCTCAATCTACTACCCTACCATAAACAGGATAAAACAGACTTGAGAAATAAGGAATAAAAGGACAGTGACATTTTTCATATTAAGTCCATTAACATATACCAACTAGTATATTCTAGCAGTAATCTATTTAAAGCATTGCACTGCAGCCAAAAAGGCCAGGACAAATCCACACTTCTGAGTCTACGCTGCCATTCCTACCTTTGTAGGCTGGTTAGCTAATTCATCTTAGTTACAGATGCAGAAACCAGACTGTCAAAAAGTCTTCTAAAGTGGCAACTGCTTTTCTCTGTAACTACTCCCTAATCCCGTGCAACAATGAATGTGTTGCAAGACTTGAATCTTAAACAGCAGGAGGCCTGAAAACCATAGCTTCATAGAATTGTAAAACTTTACGGGCTTGGATATTTTTTTCCTTTCTCAAGGTCAAAATATTGGGATCAATCTAGAATTATACTCATTTGTATTATCACAGAATCATTACGGTTGGAAAGATCTCTCAGATCATCCAGTCCAATCACCAACCCACCCCCACCATGCCCATTCTTCATGTCCCTCAGTGCCACATCCACGTTTCTTGAACACCTCCAAGGATAGTGACTCCACCACCTCCCTGGGCAGCCTGTGCCACTGCCTCACTGCTCTTTTGGAGAAGAAATTTTTCCTAATATCCAACCTGAACCTCCTCCGGTGCAACTTGAGGCCTTTACTTCTCATCCTAAAATTAGCATAGTGAATAGCTGATTTTGGGAACGAGCCCCCTCCATACTGAGCAACTCATGAGACTCAAGTCTGGGTTCCTGGACTGCCACTTTCCTTCCCATGCTTCTTTTCCACTCTGCTTTTCAGCACTAAAGGTGAGAAGAACTGATGCAATCTAGAAGGCTGTAGGTGTTGCCAGGAGCTTTCCAGAGGATTGCTTCACTCATTCCATAAAATCCAAATCTGCAGTGGATGATAATTTCAATTTAATTGTTAGCTTTGTTTGAATCCAATCTTTACTGCCATGAGTAGGATACCTGCTGTATCAAATAGGCTTTCTTCCATCAAATGCAGTCTTCCAATTCATATTATCTATTATTCACTGTTGTCCTTTCTCTTCTGTATTGGGTGCACGCTTGGCTATTGCCACGGCATTAATGCACTGATCAGTGGCTTTGTCTTATGCCAAATGGTGAGCTTACACACAGCAAAACAAGCAGGCAGGCTGTATGCATATAGATCCACAGGCAGCTGACCTTACTCTAACAGCTCCTACCCTTGGCTGGGCAGTCATCGTGTTCTTCCCCTACCCAGCAATAATCTGGCCAAGCATTAGGTCCTTCCAAGAGCTGTTTTAATAAATTAAAAGAGCAGGAAACAATTCAGCTCCTTTCTTGTGTGCTGCTGTTTTTTCCTGCAACTTTAGCAACCTGAAGTGACTCATAGAGGGTCTGATGAGCAATTGTGCTGGCACAAGTTTAGCAGGGGAAATAATACAGCCAAAGGAGAATGAGAAATTCTCCATTTCAGGTGTGGTGAGATGTTAAATCAGCGTGCTTTGTCTCATAAACCTACACTGCATCTGACTGTGTGGTAACCAGTAACTCAGAGCTGTTTGAATCTTGTATGTGGTAAGCTATGAAGAGGCTTTTCCCCCTGTAGCAGAACAACCCCAACATTCAGGATCAGTGTGGGTATGTATATGTGTCCATAAAGTAATAAGGTCAATTCACATTTGTCCCTGTGTTTCTGTAGCTGACAAAATCTCATCTGCAGGACAGTCAGTCCTGGCTGTTTCTGTTGAACTCCCCCTAACCCCACGAGGGTCTGACTAAATAGATGCAGCCTTCAAAGTGTCTCCCTCCACTGCAACTTGGCACAGTAGTCACTTTTTTTCCCTCTGCTGACTGCACACAGACTCTTTCTCCTGACTGACTCTTTTGGTATCACTCCTTCCTCTCCATTTAACATCCCTGTGTATTTTTCAGGTATTTTACATCTGTTTTCTCCACGTGCCTTTTGGCTTGCTCTCTCCCTCTGCTTCCGTTGCAGGCCAGGTGCCACCAGGAACAGCCGTACCCAACCGGCAGCCTCAGAGGTGTGTCTGGCTGTCCCTCTTGGACACCTCAATCCCAGTGCCAGGGGCGTAGGCCAGGACAGGCTCGCACAGGGCAAGCAGATAGTATGAGGAAACTGTGTCAACCCACACAGGTAAGTGGTGCCTGAGCCACATCCCATTAGGGGTCGCTCAAGGAAAAGAGAAGAGAGGAACTAAAAGCTACAGCACACGCAGTGAAATTAATTCACCCAGCCTTTCTCACTGAAAGTTGTTGTTTTGTCTTCCAGTTTGGGTAGCTTTCTGCTTTTCAGAGGTAGTGGTGTTTTTTGTTTTGTTTTGGTTTGATTTTTTCCAAAGGAGCAGACAACTATTTTGACCAAATATAGTGACTTACAAAAGCTGCAGTCAGTCCTGAAAAGGATCTCATATGCTGAACTTCTCTTGACAGCGCAGGTTTTGCATTCCACAGAGGGTAAGTACACAGCTTGGTGCACAGCTTTGGTCACCTCTGGGCTAAACTGCCAGGAGGAATGCGATGGGTGGGAGAGGGAGAAAACATCAGAGGAAGAGAGATATTCCTATTTTGGAAGGAAGGGGACAAAAATGTGACAGAAACAGTGAGGAAGGAAAACTGGAGGAGAACGAAGAGGAAATGAAATGGAGAAAACAGTCACAACAGATTAAAATATTAAATCTGCGAGGCAAAGTATTCAACTATCTTGCTAATGGTATTACATCCCTTATATATACATCAGTACAAAGATCTTACTCTTACTGAAACCAGTAATGAGAACGAAACCAACTTCACTGATGTAAGCTCAGGCAATACAGAGCTTTCTCATAAACAAACGTTCCCCATGCCACCACTATCTGTGTAGGTCTCTGTGTTCTTCAGTCACTGGTGGGATTTAGCTTTCACTGAGTTATGCTGAAATCTCCCTGATGTTCAAAGAAGGAATAAAAACAACAACTCTAAGGCAAGAGTTAGGCAATGTGAGACCAACAGTTGTTCACTGAATCTTGGCTTTCCAAAGGACCCAAGGGAACCGTGTACTCAGAGCCAACTGAATTTTAATGGCACATAAGCGCCCAATACGTGTAGACTCATTTGTTTGAGATATCATCTTACTGGAAATGGAGGGAGAAATAGTTATAAACTGGGAAAATTAAATTATTCATGCGCTCCAGAAAAAAAAAAAGAAGGATTATCTTCTAATATGATGTCCCTCTTTACTGAAGACAGTTTCTCCACTAGGAAATCTCAAAGGATGAGCAGCCTTGTTTTCAATGATTCACAGAAGCCCTACAAGCATAATTGGAATGCTCAAATCCAAACGTATGGTCTTGTTTTTTCTGTGTGAAATATTCCCTTGAACAACTATTGTCCTACCTGCTCTATCTAGCTGTCACAGAAAAGCGTTGGCTTGATTTGCAAAGCTACTCCACCAGTATCAATTCCCACACAGGTTCCCACCACTGAATGAAACTGATTTACCTGCCTTTGAGACAGTTTCAGTGGTTTTTTTTTCCCTGCCTAGAAACAACTGTTTTTTTTCCCCGTGGTAGTTCCTTAAAACATCACCTCTAAGCATGCTCTTAATTTTTCTCCTGTTAGCCTAGCATGAACCACCTTCCACAACCTTATAAAAGGTGGAAAGTAGAAGGTCTTGAATGAAACTGTAGCACTTGGTAATACTGACTTAAATGCAACGTCTGTGAAAGGCTTTAGACATATCTGTAGTGCTGGTAGGTCTCAGCACAGTCACCTCGCGTTCTGCCTTTTGGGAAACAGCACTTTTTCTTCCTACTGTAGCCATGCTTCCGTCAAGTAGTAAAACAAATATCTTGTAACTGAAACAAACTTGGGCGGTCCAGAAAACAATGAAACACTCATTTCTTATGCCAACTTTCTGTAGGCACTCCTTTCATTCAAACTGAAGCATGGCCACCTTTAGAAAGTACAGAGATTGGGGTGTTATTGCTCCTTAAGCAACCACAGACTGGCTGAAGGTAGATTTGGTTGGAGGCACCTGTGAACTGGAGCTCCTTACTCACTTTACAAGTTGTGGGTTGTCATACCTGGTAAGCAGCATTCCGCACTGGGTGGATTTTTCTCCTTTAAGGGAGCCATGATCAGTTGCTCAAGAAATACAGCTACATCTAATATAGCATCGCTTCGCTGTATCATCAATTAGCTTTGAGAGCCACTTGGTGAAAAGAAGATTTTTTCTTGCTTCTAAGAATTTGGGTAAGGTGAAAGGAAGACAAACCCAGTGGTCTTGCAAGAAGGACGGTACCACTCTTGTTTTACAGTGGGAGAGTGCAGACTTAACAAAGACTTCCCAGCAGGTAACCATGGACCAAAGTCTGACACATATTAAAAGTTAACATGACTTTGCAAGGATCTTTCCTTGCTACCTTAGGTGAAAATTCTCAGTTTTAGTTCTCCTCTCTCTAAAAACAATATTATAAACAAGCAAAAAAAAAAAAAAAAGAAGAAAAAAAAAAGGTGGAAGAAAACAATTGATATAATTATGTGGACAGAGTCAAGTCCTATATCTTGACAGGGCAACTATTTGCTGAAGGTAGAAACTGGTATCTGTAACCACTGTAGCTCCCCTTCATGTTTTCACAGAGCTAAACGGCTATTTGTACTTCACAGCAAACAAGACTTAATTCCAAATGAAACAGTCCTTGGAACAGGAAAGTTACCTGCAGCTCTGCTATGCACTCTATCTATCCTGTAAATGTGCCATTTTCGTTAAGCATTTTGAATCATCTGGATTATCTTCACTTGTATAGCTCTATCCAATTCCCACTACAAATGTCTTCTTTCTTTCCAATTCCAGGGTTAAAAAATGTGATGGCAAATTTAGTGTGTTAGTCACCCTGTATTTAAATATACATTGCAAGAGATAGGAGGGAATGCTGCCTAACTACAAATAAGACTACAGGGGAACTTAGTGCTCTATCCTAATAGCAAAAATATGTTGAAATAAATTAACTGTTACGGGAACAGCATATGACAGCTTTGAGCACAATTTAAAAGAGCTAAGAATGCAGATGCAAAATGTGAAGATAAAGACTAATCCCACTAGGTGCCTCCACAGAAACATATGTATCCTATTGACCACGCTGTTGAAAAGATCTATCTTGTACTGCTGCATATACTTCTCTAACACTTATTTTAATCCATAAAGTTATCTGCACTGTGTACATGTAATGACCCTTCAATGTTTTTCAACATACGTAACTGGAGTTACGGAAAGTCTTTTACTTCAATCCAATGCCTCCTGCAAAACACTGCTTCCCTTCCATCGGAGCTCCACAGCGTCAGATGTTATGCAGTGTTCTGCAAAGTATTTTTCCCTCCTGCTCTCAGGTCAGACCCTCAAAGAAGAACAGTATCAGGACACAACACTGCAACGTAACGGTATCAGTAGAACTGTTATGAACAATGGAATAACTCAAAGCGGGTGTCTACCAGTGAGATCCCTCTGCTCAGGGTGACTTTTCACCTCTGAACTTTTTCCAGTCTGAGAATATTTGCCAGCATCCTTAGCTACAGGAAAAACATGGACTGCTTTGTGAAAACAAAAGCTTATAGAAGTTTACATTTGAATTAATGCTGGCTTGTTAACGTACAAGTATATCTTGGAGAAAGTCATTGTTACTCCCTAATTCTATTTCCTCCTCCTAATAAATTTGGTTTGATATTTCCTCCTGGCTATGTTTGAAGTCAGAGGCTTTTATTGTTGTTACAAACGATAACGCTGTCTTATTGAGAGAGGAAATCAGTCTGAAGGATTTAATAACTGCAGCTGTTGTAATGCAGGCTAAAGACACGATTGTTTGGAAGCACCTACAATATGCTTAAGAAATTGGACATTATTCACAGCCCCTCTTTAAGCTTTATTCATGGCAGCAAAGATCAGAGAGTCGGTTGTACTTTTACTACTCAGTTATAGATCCCAATTCTTTTTTCTAATCTTTTAAAGTGCTATCTCCCTTACGTGCCAATTGGGCTGAAGAATTAAAGAAAATAAAATGTTAGCACTGAAGTTCTGATTAGCACAGTACCATTCTGTACAGGGCAAAAGTACAAGCATTTTCTGAGTCTGCTAGTGACTGAGGATGGGAGAAATTTGGTTTACCTTCACCATTTCAGCAAAACTAGAAGCAGCATTACCCTACAGTTGCATCACGCCACCTCATTCACATCAATATACGTAATATAATTAAAAGTTTTTGAGGAAAAGTGACTAAATATCCATGATCAATATCAGATCAGCAATTCCCTCCTGAGTTTGGTGCAGATTTTCTCTTCCCCAGTGTGAAGGAAAGAGCACGGCAGCCAGACTTGAACACGTCTCGTGTTCCCTCTGGTAACCAAAAGCAATGGATTTGACAAAGCAAACATTATCACTAATTTAATTTTCCTAAGCAGAAGGCAGAACTATAGAAATGTAATCTGCACCAACGGTGAAAAACAAGTTGGATGTGTTTTTTGAAAGAATTTCAGCCCTAAGTATTCCAAGGCCAAAAACTCTGTGTTGTTTTAAATAGCATATGCTATTGTGCTTCAGCTGTAAGAAATGGTTAATCCAAGCGCTAGTTTCTTAGCTAATGAATGGTTTGTCTTTAATCAAGAGTAGTTTATTTCCAGATCTCATATAATTATATAGCATATCTACACAGCTTGACACCATTCTAGAAGCTGTTGTGTAATACGGACGCAGAAGGTGGCCAACGTCTTTGTTTTTATTGTCTTTTGAATCCGTGATCTGCAGATCCCCGAGTGCGATTTTCCTATTAAATATAAACCTAGAAACTATACATAAAGCTAGTGGAGCAAGGGAGAGTCAGAAGTTTCATAGAGGGAAGTGGTCCAAAAGAATCAGGAGATACAAGAAGAAAGGCAATCCAAGTGGTAGTGTACCTGATTTTCCAAAATGCTCACGGTAAAGCCTCCAGCAAAAAGCTCTTAAAGGACACAAGCTCCCATGAGATAAAAGGAAAGATCATCTCACAGATTTGTAGTGGTTAAAAGAAAATGAAAAGGAAATGCCTGGTTTTCAAACAGATGGAGTTAAGAGAGAAATCTTTGTTCTGTGCTGCCTGTCACGAGTTACACCTCTCTATTAGCAGTGGAATGCGAGTGCATCCCTAGAATTAACCAGGTGGAGACTGTGCAAAGGTATGAAACACAACTGAAGTGCACACTGTTATTCAGTTCAGAAAATTCCACCAATCTGAAGTGAACATTCCAGAGGACAGCTTGCTCGTTACAGGTCCAAATTGCTGCATTCCTGCCAAACTTGCACTTCAGGATATAATTTGGGAGGATGCATAATCTTCATACAATCTGGTACTGCTACCCAGGTGATCCTACCTACACAGCTTTGAATGGGTAATTGCTCACAGAATTTTTAAACAGTTTTTTTTTTTCTTCTATTTTTAAGATGAAAGGATTAAAATGGAGCAGAATGGTTTGAAGTTTCTTTAGATGCTATCAAATACTCCCGGTGGCAAAAGATGTTAGAAGCAGCTGGCAGTTGTTTCTTCCACTACATTCAGGTTGGCTTTATTTTCTTAATGCAGTTGTAGAGGGGGGAAAAAAAAGTGTGGGAGGGGATCAGTGAGGGAAGGGGGCAATAACAAAAGACAGAAGAACGGTTTCTTTTTTTTCCCAGCTCCAGCTTGCAGCTGAGGTGCTGGAAGGATCACTGGTTTCATACCAGCCTGTTTGTGAAACCTCAATTTTAGTTTTTTGGGATAGTGCAGTGAGGAGCACAGCGTCTGGCTGAAGTAAATGCTGCGTAGAGCTCTGGTTGTCTAGAATCCCTCTACAGTTTGACAAACTGGTCAGCTTGTACAAAAAGCATCTGTACAGTTGCTGGGCAAAAGGAAAAGTAAGGTACGTAGTGAAAGGAGAATGATGCACACCCAGGGGCTCACATTTCAGATGTTGCTTTGGAAAGGACCATGGTAGATCACTTGATTTCCCGTCCTTGTTTGATACTACTTTATTTTGAAATGACTGCAATTGGGAAAGGGGGGGTTCACCAGGCTGCTGATAAAGCATTGGCAAAAGAAAGAGAGAGTTAAAAAGCATTTCCAGGAAGTTTCGATGCTGTAAGAAGTTGTAGCTCACATGCACTGACTTCCTTTCAAAAAGTTCGTGTTAGTTTTTCATTTAGAACATTTGCTATCTGATGGCAGGGAACAGAGAATTCTGCAAAACAATTCTAAGAAACTGCACCAAATCTTCTGTACTTTCAGAAGTTCAGTGAGTAGTCGAATTCTCATGATTTTACCAACCTCCAATTTCTTTTCACTTCTTCGAAATTAAACTGCTAATAAGGGGGTCTGTTTTCTATGGGATCTCTTTTTTCCCTCCTCCACCGTAAGCTCAGCCATTAAACTTTCAGAAAATACTGAGCAATACCTGGGGGAGGGGTGGGAGTGAAATCATCATTGTCAACTGATGCATCCAAATCTGGGACATTTTGAAAATGCTAATGATGCCTTATGCACTGAAATAATGAGAAGCAAATGGGATTAAAACAAAAAAAACACAAGCCACACTAAGCTCTTCATAAGCCTTATCAGCTTCTGACCGAAGACTGTGCACCTCAGCTTTCCACTTAGACTGTAGTGAGCCTTTCCAAAAAACAAAAGGGGAAAACTTTAAAGGAGAAATGTATATTTAACCTAATTTTTTTTTTCAGTTTACAGGTCTGAATTTGCTAAGTGTTAAGGCCGATTTCCCCCTGAATCAACGTTTATTTCTTCTCCCTGTTGTACCCATTTTCTAGCTATAAAAAAAACAACAGTTATTTCTGAAGAGCAGTTCTACTGGACTACATGTCCTTAAAATAGTTCTGCCTCACGTGCTGTTACTTTATAAAGATGCATCAGTGATGGCTGGATTAAACACAGAGTTGATAGAGAGTGAGAGAAGAGCGTGCTGGGATAACCCAGCATCAAAGCTTCAACAGCAGTATTTAGATTGCCTACAAATGCAAATACATTTTACTCTCAAATCCCACAGCTTACCTCTTGCTGCACAACACATCGCCTATGCTGACGCTGTGGTTGCGTACTCTGGACACACATCTTCAAGTATCTATGATACTCTGTACATTTTGCTTTTTAGATTCTTCCAATTACTAACTTACAATTACTAACCTGCAGCCATGTCATTCATTAATTTCATTTTCATATTTTATGTATGCCCCCGGATTTGCTTTGTTGTGCTTCTGATCATAGACAGAGAAACCAAGAAGAGCTTTGGGAGGGGGAGGAGTGGGTGGCAGGCAGTAAGAATCACACGTACCTCTTGTTGTGCATACCTTTGAACACTTCATGGACAAGGTTTCCTTGGTGGGGTAATACTGTGGTGGTGGCTCAAAGTACTCCTGTGATGCTGCTGAAGCTTTAGAGTATGGCTCTGAGCAAACAATGGAAGCCCTTGAGTGCTGGCCACCACGGGTATCTTTTGCTGACCTGCAGTGGAGTAAATGGGTAATATACGGTAACTAGATCATGCTGCAATGACAAACAGGCTTCCTCAAGCCTAATGAATCTCTAAGGTTGATGAGATTTACATTATTCTGTGTGAAAACTGCAATTGGCGCTTAAAAAATGAGTTAATACTCAGCTTAGAAGAAATGGTAAATTGTTTTGTAAATGCTTGGTCTAATCTAAGCGTTCTCCTTCAAATGAACTTTGAACTTGACTTTTCAAGGTACAGCTGGATGGTGCTGAATTATTAAGAGGTACTTTAAGTCTCATTCCATATTTTCCTTTTTAAGTCTTCCTATTTGATTACTATCTTGAATTTCTTATCCGTAAATCAGCACTTTCAACTGTAGTTTTGTTTCCTAGCATCGCTGCACTGTGGTTTATCTTCGTCCAATTCCAGATTTAACTTAAAAATATTATCTTATGCATTCACACTAAATCATGTTCATTGTAGTTTTTTACATTTTAATTAAGACCTTCAATAACAAGACCAATGCTAACAACTCCATGTGTAGTTGCCAACAGCTCTTTTTGGCTGAACCATTCCTGATTTTTCTGACCTTTGTCCTGGGTCTTGTGCAACCACCAAGGCATCCTGCGCAGCTGTGTCACATAAATTAAATAAGCCGTGTGATTTATAAGACTTCCAGTTAACTTGAAAGCAATCCCTTTGGTACTTCTGATGCAGCTGCTTCTCTCTATTGTATCTTGCTACTTGCCAGAAAACAAAACGAGCACAACAAAATAAAAAAAACCCTCCCCTCATGTTCAGTATCTGAGTACAATTAGGAAAAAAAAAAAAAAAAGAACAAAAAACCAACAACTTTCTTCTAGATGTTTTTTTTCCCCCTCAAAATGGGCCTCTTCTGGCTGCCTTTGCTCCTGTTTTCCTTCAGGACTTTCCAGCTCAGGGTGATGCAACTCCTTCTCTTCAGCAACGAGGGAAGCATACTATAGAAGTTTCAGACAGAAATGCATTGTGAAAGACATACTTTGGCTAGATAGTTTTGGCTCACAAGGGATGAGAGCATTAGGCACCCAAATTACAGTTCCTACAACACTCTTCCCACCTCTTCAATTATGGGATCTGGAGATCTTTTGGTCAATAAATCTAAGACTTCACCAAAATACTGTAATTTCCTTACAAAATCAGTTATTCTTTTCAAGATTGGCAAGCAGGGGAAATATTGTTAAGCCAAACTCCATAAAAAAAAAAAAAAGATGAAAAATCTTTTTGATTAGTTGCAGTGAAGGCTGGCTCTTGTCAGTTTCTTGGTTGACTCCAAGAACCATCTCCATGGCTGTTACAGATCTGTAGCTGCAGTTTCCCTTTCTCTAATCCTCAGTGTATATAGGGATGGTCTGTTAGCCCTTATAGTCCTTCCACCATTTGCCAGTGTGTCATGTCATTTGTAAGTAACAGCAAAAGCAAGAAGTCCAGAGAAGAGCCTTACTAAGAAGAGGTGGTTCGATTTACAGCTATCCTTGAACATGTTACAAGATAATTTAACTATATCCACTCCAGATCTATGCTCTCACTAAGAGCAATCATTCAGCCTCTAAAGATGATTCTGAGGCTGATTTCTATTCCCATTTCTCACACATTTTTTTTTCCCCATGAATTAAAATAGACAGAGACAAAAAAAAAAAATACATTAAGTAGTTTTTGTAATAGGATTATCATCCACATCTTTTATTCTCAGCTGAAAGTACTCTTTCTAGTCTATACAAGCACGCTCCACTACGGCTTTTATTCTCATCCCATTTTTTCTTGCTTAAATGTGTATTATCAGGGTGGATATCAGTATTTCAGCTTTTAAAGAACCTTTATTATACCTATCTCCTCCCTGCTCTTTGACTCTATTATTACCGTACAACCATGCCCCCAAAGGCTAAGCAGGTGTGAAGAACATCTTACTGTCCGAACTCATTTGCTAATGTTTACAACTGCAGATCTCCTACAAAGCAGCTAGCAGCATGCCCTCAAATAAAAACAGTCTAAGATCAGTTCTAACATGCTGTAGGCTATCCAGGCTGAAAGGAGGAGTATAACATCACGAGAATTGATTTGTCACTCCATCTCTTCCGTTTGCTTATTTACTTATTGCAGTGATATAGCAGATGACTGACCTGCTATGATGTGCCACAAACAACCTGAGGCACTTAAATAAGTACATTTATTGACTGCAACTATTTAAACTGATTTTGTTTTGGATTATCATTAACTTGTTCAAAGCTGAACTAGACCAACCTGCACATTCAGTAAGCCCCTTTGCTGGTACATATGATAATACAATGTGTATTGGCAAGCCTTGACTGTCACCTGCTGACCAATCAATCCTGTAAGCAGCTGTACAAAGAGCCATAGCCATACTTTAACTACTTGTGATCTGGCTTTATCCAGACAATCCCATGAAATTCACAGGTCTGCCTGTGTCACACAGCCTCTTTCTGTTTCCTCTTAGCCTGCAGCTACCCTGGAGTTCAATAGAAAGATTTAAAAATGTTTAAAATTTCAAAGTGTAAAACAGTTTCCTGATTCTTAATATGGAATTCTCATGCTTCGTGTTTTCAAGTAAATGCTTTCTTTACTACTGTAACATGAATGTATTTAAATGCAAACAAGCAAAAGAACAAACATGGCAGACTTGTTGTGATAGGCTCCTTTAAGGTGATAAGACATACCTTCCATTGTATGGGCTTGGTTTTCTTGTTTTTCTGTCTTCCTCGTAGCCATCAGATCCATGATTCTCATGGTACCTGCCTTGCTTATCTTGGTATCGCCTCCCAGCATGAGCCATCTTGTCTCTTACATGTACTCTTTCTTTCAGAAATAACTTCCTGCACCAGAGGAATAAAACCGATTCATTTTACAGCTCTACTCAAAGTTATTCATTGACCAGTGCCCACAGCATGCATCCATTTCATGCTGACTCCAGACTCAGTAAAGGCTTCCTTAAGAAGAGTAGGAAGTAAACTTCTTTAAACTACAAGTAACTTCAGTAGAGTATTTTTCTCTACCTTTTCCTACTGATCAAGCAGGATATTTTTCTATATTCCACACTTTTTATGCTGCATTTATTTATGAGATCTGCTCTTACTCTCCCACTTCTGCTGCCAGGACAAGGTATGTTGGCCACACAGAGGTAGAATCATAGAATCACAGAATCGTCTGAGCTGGAAGGGACCCTTAAAGGCCATCTAGTCCAACTCCCCTGCAATGGACACCTACGGCTAGATCAGGTTGCTCAGAGCCCTGTCCAGCCTGACCCGAATGTCTCCAAGGATGGAGGAGGGGAAGAGGGGGGCATCCTTTAACTCTCTGGGCAACCTGTTCCAATCCTTCACTAACCTAATTGTAAAAATCTTCCTTATATCCAATCTAAACATCCCCTCATTCAGTTTGAAGCCATTTCCCCTTGTCCTACTACAAAAAACCCTACTGAAGGCTGTCTATTTCAGCCCAAAGCTGTGAGAGGTCACTCCACACATTACAAGCACCTCTGCACCCCTCAGCCCCAGCTGCAAGCCCCAGCAGCACCCACAGTCGATGCGGTTTTGACTGATCAAGCTCAGACCCCACTTAATGACTTCCCTTCAGTCTCCTCTGGGTGCCATTAAGGAAAGAAGTCGATTTTTCTTTCCTGATAACTAACAAAGAGACTCTCCTCGGGGAAAGCTCGGCTCCTCTGTTTGGAGCAGACGGCTCTTAGAAAGGCTGCTAAGACCCCAAACCGCAGTGAGACAAGACTCTGCCCGTGCCGGCAGCTCTCCCCGCGGCCCCCCCCGCCCCGCCGCCCCTCACCTGAGGGCAGCGCGGAGCTCCGGCTCTCGGCCAGGCCAGATCCGCCCTCTACCTCCGCCGCTCCTCCCGCCGCGGGGAGGCGGCCCCCTGGCGCGGGGCAGCACCTGCGCCATACCCGCCCGGAGCTGCCCGGCTTCAGCCTGTGGCCCTGCTGCCACCTCGCTCGGCCCAGGCACGGGGGAGAGTGAAACCTCGGGGCCGTGGAGCGGCCCTGGCGTGGTTTACTTTAATAAACGGAGGCCTCGGTTCTCCTTCTGGAAAGCGGGGGCCCTGAGAGGGTATTGAGCTGGAAGGTCAATAAAGTGAGAATTCAGGCCCCCAGGCAGCTACCTTTTAAAATTACTTCTGTATTTAAAATTACTTCTGTATTCAAAATTACTTCTGTTCCTTTTAAAGCCAGCTTCCTCGCCATGCAGTGCTTGGGGCTGGATGGGTGGCCACACGCTGTTCAAAGGCTGTGGCACTAGTTGGTGACTTGAAAAAAGAGGTGGCCGCTTCATTCCCTCAGGTGTGAAGCTGCTTTGTAGATAATTGACTCCGCAAACACACAGTGTACAGTCTGTTTTTGTGGTGCTCTGCTGAAAGGCCTTTCTCTGCTGTAGCAACATGTGGCTGTTCTGGGGCAGTGTGTCTGCACTGCCAGCCTCTGATGCTTCCCCACAGGAACGCTGTGCTGCTCCTCAGGATGCCCACTGTCCGCAGGCTTTGGAAAACCAACAAATACAAAGCCTTTTTGGAAGGGGATATCTCCATTTGTGTAGAGAGCTGTGGGCAGACCCGTGAACTGGCGCTGCTGTGTACTGGCTGCTTGTTGTGCAGTCCCACAGGGAGAGCACTTGGTGCTGGAACAGTAGGATGGCGGGGCTCATGTGGCACAGTGCCCAGCTAATCTGGAGCTTTGGAAAGTTTCCTGAGGCCCGTGGTGCAAGGCAGGGCCCTGAGAAGAGCTGGGACAAGAAAAATCCTTGGCTTTCCGAAGGCTTATACAGCAACACACTTGGGGTACCACTGCTTCTTGAACTTGGGCTTAAGATGTGCAGCTGTTACAGTGCGGCCCTATTGTAGGGCTAAATGCAAAATCCCCTTTAAGTAATTTGTGGGTATCAGAGGAACTGCTGCCCCTGGAATGAGGAGATGACTATGGGAACTGAGTACTTGGACATGCATTTTGTAAATTGCTGGAGCACAGCAAGGCTATGATTTCCTGCTCCAGTTGAACTGTATTAACAGCTTATTCTGCTGTTTACCATTCCCATCTCTCCTAGACCTCTTTTACTGTTCCTGTTTTTAGCCATACAGTTTGTCTTCTCTTTGTCTTGCACCAACTCTGGTGCTTACTTGATCACATAGTAAGCCAATTCAGCTTGCTTTCCAGCCAAAACCAATTTACTTTCTGCTGTTTTAGTGAGATGAATTGGCTTTGTGCTGCAATCAAATGTGTGCTGGAACAAGGACTTGGCAAAAGCGTGTCTCAGAGGGAAGAAACTGGGGGAGGGATATGGGGAGAAGGCTACCTCTCTTGGCAGTGGTGAGTGCTTAATGGAACTGAAGCTTTAATGTGGAACTGCAGTTTAAGACGCTACTGCCTACCATCAGTTACTTCACGGAATCATAAACCCATTTGGACTGGGAGGGACCCATAAAGGCCATCTAGTCCTACTCCCCTGCAATGAACAGGGACACCTGCTGTGACATAATGTTGCTCAGAGCCCTGCCCAGCCAGACCTTGAATATCTCCATGGATGGGCATCTACCACCTCTCTGGGTAACCTGTTTCAGTGCTTTGCTACCGTTATCGGGAAAACCTTTTTTCATATATCTAGTCTAAATCTCTCCTCTTTTAGTTTGGAACAATATCCCCTCATCCTATTACAATAGACCTTGCTAAAGAGACTGTCCCCTTCCTTCTTATAGCCTCCCTTTATATATTGAAAGGCCGCTATTGGGTCTCTCCAGAGCTGAACAGCCCCAGTGTTCTCAGCCTGACCTCATTGGGCAGGTGTTCCATCCACAGAATCATTTCCCCAGTCACTGGAAAAAGGGAAACGGTACTCCAATTTTTAAGAAAGGGAGAAAGGATGACCTGGGGAACTACAGGCCAGTGAGCCTCAGCTCTATGCATGGCAAGATCATGGAGCAGATACTCCTAGAAGCTATGTTAAGGCACATACAAGATAAAGAGGTGCTTCGAGACAGCCAGCATGGCTTCACCAAGGGCAGATCATGCCTGACCAATCTGGTGGCCTTCTATGATGGAGTGACAGCTTCGGTGGATGGGGGAAGGGTGGTGGATGTCATCTACCTGGACTTCTGCAAGGCCTTTAATGTGGTCCCTCACCGCATCCTTCTCTCTAAGTTGGAGAGGTGTGGATTTGAAGGATGGACTGTTCGATGGATTAGGAATTGGCTGGCTGGATGCAGCCAAAGGGTTGTGATCGATGGTTCTGTGTCAAGGTGGAGGCCAGTCACAAGCAGTGACCCTCATGAGTCGGTCTTGAGACCGGTGCTCTTCAACATCTTCATCAATGATGTAGACAATGGCATTGAGTGCACCCTCAGCAAGTTTGCAGACAACACCAAGCTGAGCAGTGTGGTCAATACACTGGAAGGAAGGGAAGCCATCCACAGGGAGCTGGACAGGCTGGAGAAGTGGGCCCATGAAAACCTAATGAGGTTCAATAAGGCCAAGTGCAGGGTGCTGCACTTGGGCTGGGGCCATCCCAGGTATTCATACAAACTGGGGGAAGATTTCCTTGAGAGCAGCCCTGCAGAGAAAGACTTGGGGGTCCTGGTAGATGAGAAGCTGGACATGAGCCAGCAGTGTGTGCTTGCAGCCTGGAAGGCCAACTGTGTTCTGGGCTGCATTAAAAAAGGGGTGGCCAGCAGGGAGGGGGAGGTGATTGTCCCCCTCTACTTAGCTCTTGTGAGGCCCCATCTGGAGTACTGCATTCAGGCCTGGGGTCCCCAGTACAGGAAGGATGTGAAGCTCTTGGAGCAGGTCCAGAGGAGGGCCACTAAGATGATCAGAGGGCTGGAGCACCTCTCCTGTGAGGAAAGGTTGAGGGAACTGGGATTGTTTAGCATGGAGAAGAGAAGGCTCCAGGGAGACCTCATTGTGGCCTTCCAGTACTTGAAGAGAGCATATAAACAGGAGGGGGAATAGTTGTTCATGAGCGTGGATAATGATAGGACAAGGGGGAATGGTATTAAACTAACACAGAGAAGGTTTAGCTTAGATATTAGGAGGAAGGTTTTCACACAGAGGGTGGTGACACACTGGAACACGTTGCCCAAGGAGGTTGTGGATGCCCCATCCCTGGAGGCATTCAAGGCCAGGCTGGAAGTGGCTCTGGGCAGCCTGGTCTAGTGGCTGGTGACCCTGCACATAGCAGGGGGGTTGAAACTCGATGATCGTTGTGGTCCTTTTCAACCCAGGCCATTCTATGCTTCTATGATCATTTTGGTCACCCTCCTCTGGATGTGCTCCAACAGGTCAGTTTCTCTCCTGTACTGAGAACTCCATGTATGGATTCAGTACTCCAGGTGAGGTCTCACCAGTGCAGAGTATAGGGGCAGGATTGCTCCCCTTGCTCTGCTGACCATGTTTCTTTTGATGCAACTCAGGATACAGTTGGCTTTCTGGGCTGTGAGGACACATTGCTGGCTCGTGTCCAGCCTGCCATCCACCAGTACTCTCAAGTCCTTTTTGACTGTGCTCTATCCTTAAATACTCCAGATTGTACAGAAAGCAGGATTGGCCATGACTCAGGTGCAAGAATTCACACTTGCTTTGTTGAATCTCATGAAGTTCTCCTGTGCTCTCTGCTCCAGCCTGTCTGGGTCCCTCTGGGTGGCATAACATCCCTCAAGCATGTCTTCTGCATCCAGGCTGGATGTGGCTCTGGGCAGCCTGGTCTAGTGGTTGGTGACCCTGCACATAGCAGGGGGGTTGAAACTTGATGATTATTGTGGTCTTTTCAACCCAGGCCATTCTATGATTCTGTGGTACTGCACCTCACAGCTTGGTGTCATCCACAAACTTGCTGAGGTTGCACTCGATCCCACTGGTGATGTCATTGATGAAGACACTAAAGAACATCTGTTCCAATCCTGACTCCTGAGGGACACCACTCATCACTGATCTCCATGTGGACATTATAACCGCTACTCTCTGGGTCTGATCTCACAACCTGTTCCTTGTCCATCAAACAATCCGCCCATCAAATACATATCTTTCCAATTTGGAGAGAAGGATGTTGCAGGGGATTCTGTTGAAGGCCTTCCTGAAGTCCAGATAGATTACATCAGTGGCTCTTCCCTTGTCCGTTGATGCAGTTACACCATCATAGAAGACCACTAGGCTGGTCAGGCAGGATTTGCCCTTGGTAAAGCTGTGCTGGTTGTCTTATATCAGCTCCCTCCCTTCCATATGCTTCCAGGATGATTTATTCCATGATCTTTCATGATCTTCCCTGGCACAGAGGTGAGGCTGACAAGTCGATAGTTCACTGGATCATCCTTTCTACCCTTCTTAAAAATGAATGTGACACTGCATTTTTTCCAGTTACCAGGGACTTCGCTTGACTCACATAATGAACAAAACACTTTCTCAGTTTGAGGCTGTGATTCTGGTAGCAAAGACAGTTTAATAGCAGAAGTGCTTTACTGCTTCTTAATCTAAGACTCTAATTAAAGGTAGTGTGGGATAGTTTGCCAGATTTCATGCTGAGGATGATTAGGGTGCTTATATTAATTCTGTTCTCCCATCTGTATGATGGAAACCTTTGGAAAATCCATTCTTAATTTACATCTGGCAAGGGATGTCTGCTCTGCTCTTGACACTAGATACAAAGAATATTGACTCCCCTTACACAGGCAAGGTTCATACAAACAGCGGATGCTTCTCCCTTGGTGGCAGAAAATGAGCTAGATGGAGGGTAAAAAAAATAATCATCATAATCGCAGGAAGACTTAGTTGGAAATTGACTTCTTTCTGGTGTGGAAGAAGGGGTTGAAATATGAAAGGATCTTGGCAGCCAACCTCTACATTTTAACAAGTGGTTTTGATAACGTATTTCTTTTTCGGGCTAAAAGGAGTTAGGGTGTTGCCATTTTTGTTTGATGGAAGACTGCGTGGAGCTGAAGGGATGTGATTATAGACTGGATAAAATTCAATGAAGCTGACAGCCAAGATAAGAAAGAGTTTAAAAAGTGGATAAGGTCATTACGGAACCAAGTTGCTGAAATGACAGAGCCAAAATCCACCCAAAATTACGTGCTGAGGTCTACATTCAAATCTTAAATGTATAACCAAAGGGACTTTCCCTCAGAAAATATGAAGTGAATACAAGGTGTTGAGGTAACAGTTAGTGGAGCTATATGACATAAAAACCCACTAAACAACCCACAGTAAATGAAGCTGGTTTGGAAGAAATAAGCAGAGCTAGTGGTAGGAATATGTTTCTGAAGTGAAAAATAAAATGGAAAGCTCATGGAAGGATTGGATATGATACTGGCTGCGTTTAGATGAGAACCCTCAAGGAAAAGAAAGTTTTCATTGTTTCTTCTGAACTTGTTGCAGGAAAAAAAATGCCCTCTTGTATATAAAGAAGCAATTTTGCATCAAGGATATACCTGATTGTGCCATCAGTTTCTCCTTTTAATAGAAATGGCTTTCGTGGATGAATTTTGGCTGACTGCTGAGTCCAGAGGGAGTAATTTACAGAAAATGAAGTGTGAAACATTTTGATTTTTTTTCCTGGTGATTTACTGTAGTAGGTAACATCTGTGTCTTGGATCAATCCTGGATACTTGCTCAAAAAAAAAAAAAAAAAAAAAAAAAAGGGAAAAAAAATAAAAAAAGAAAAAAAAACCCCAACCAATCCACCCAAGAAAACCACCCAATAACAAACCAACCCAATAACAACAACCCTGAAAACCAAACTAGATATGAGGTATAAGGTGCCACAACCGGGTCTCCAGGGGTAGATTTCTCCAGCTAGACAGTGGGGCACCCCACTGGGGTCTGTTCAGTTTGATGGGAACGCTGAGCTCCTGAGACCAGCAGGACTAAAATTAGCTTCGGAAATTTTTTTCCCTACCCTATCGGCGTTGCTTTCACACCAAATCTGTTTTTTGCTGTTATAAACAAGAAGGGAAGGATTTGGGTTGAAGGCTTTCTTTTATAGCTTTTTCTTCCTTGAAATGATTTTGAAATCTCTAGTCTTTTGGATGGAGGTAGATTGAATTTTGAAACAAAGTAATTCGTTACGTGTTGGTCAATTTCTTGTGCCATAGAGGGAAAAAGAAACAGCGCAACACCAAGTACTGCTTCAGCAAAAGGAACCCTTACTGTATGCTACTATAAATCCTTCTTTTTAAAGCATTGCAAGCTGCTGTTAGGCTTCTTTTATTTCTGTGTAAGGTAGCCTATGTCTTGTTTGGTTGGTGGTTGTTACTTTTCATGGGCTAAGTCCTTCCCAGAGTCTGCTGAGCCGTTGCCTACTTCTGATTTAAAGATCTTACAGCCTGGCCTTCAGAAAAATGGGATTTTGCCACACAGTGTAGCCTCCGGCTGGGGAATAGACTGCTTCTGGGACACATCCAAAACACATTGCAGGCTGTGAGGGTGAAGCCTTGAATCCCAGAAGGCTGTTATCCATGGGCCCCTTTTTATTTATATCAGCTTGAAATATGGAGCTATAACATCAGCATCTGTAACACTCTGCGTCGTCACAGCTGTCACTGTCGTGCTGACTTTCCTCAAGTCCTGCAGTTACTGGCCACCCAAGCTGTATCTGAGACCTTAATCATTCAGTTTTTTTTTTTCCCTGTTCTTCAGCTCACTTGCAAGCCATCATTCCTATTTGCAAATAGTGAGCAAAACCAAAATGGCTTTTGAAATCTGAGATATGGTTACCTTAAACTTTTTCCCTCCTTTCCGAAGAGACCTTTGTCAAGAATTACATTGGTGTTGTGCTGAACTTAGAAGAATCAATCATAGAATCAAGAAACAGCTTAGATTGGAAGGGACCGTAGAGCCCACTGTCATGCTATAACATGATGGAAAGTAGAGCAATAATACTGGGGGTGGCAAAGTCTTTGGCTGCAGCAAATGAGGACAAGCCCAAATGCAGCAGCCGTGGAGACAGAAGTGAAGGAAAAGAGCTACTTATCTTCAGGAGGCCGCAGGTAGGCAGGGATCTCCAGTGAGATACCCTCACCTTCACTGCCAACCCTTCAATGAGGTCTGGGATTGGGTGGATCCTGGCTCCATCCCTTCCAGTCACTCAGCTGCATTGCATGCACCTGAGCTTCCCTGGGTTGGCCCTGCCTTCCCACCAGGTGCTCAATCACTGGTTCAAGCCATGACTTAACACTTCCACTACACCCACCCAGCTCCAGCCCCGTGCTGTGGTCAGATCTGTCACCACCAGCTCAGGCTGCCCAGGGCCCCATCCAACCTGGCCTTGAGCGCCTGCAGGGATGGGGCACCACAGCTTCTCTGGGCAGCCTGTGCCGGTGCCTCAGCACCCTCTAAATCAAACATTGCCTCCTCAAATCTAAGTTAAATCTTCTCTCTCTTAGTGTATAACCATTCCTCCGTGTTCTATCACTATCAGTCCCTGTGCAAAGTCATTTTCCTTCTTGTTCTCTCTAGGTATTGAAAGGCCGCAGTCAGATCTTCCTGGAATCTTTTCTTCTCCAAGCCAAACAATCTCAGTTCCTTCAGCCTGTCTTCACAGGAGAGATGCTCCAGGCCTGTGAGCATCCTAGTGGCCTCCTCTGGACCCACTCCAACAGCTCAACATCTTTCTTGTGCAAGGGGCTCAAATCTGCCTGCAGTACTCCCGATGGGGCCTCACAAAGGCAAAACAGGAGATCAGCAATCTCATGGAAGCTGCAATCCCACACTCCCATTTTCTTTAATAGTTTACAATTTAAATGTAAAAATATTTCAGGACTGAAATTTGGCTTTCAAGGACACTTAGAACCTGCTCAGATCCATGCCGTTCTCTACAAGTCATACTGATATGGCTTGATGAAGAGCCTCTGTCTTTACCTGCCTGGAGATCTCTTGTCCTGAGTGTGTTTCTGGGTGCCAGCTTGTAAATCACATGGCATTACAGCAAGAGGATCTTTCTGGGAGATCAAGCCACTTCACTGTCTCCTGGCATGAATACATGACATTCCAGACTTTTATATGAAAGAATTTATATTAGTAAAATATTTGTGAAGTTTTATTAACATGGTAGGAGCTCTTCCCTCTTTTACAAGAGGTAAGAATTATGAGCAGTCTGCCTTCTCTCTCATTTTATCTGCTCTCCCATCTAGTGTTTTTCTTTCCTCATCTGAACACAGATAAAATCCAATAACAGTGGATATTTGTTTTGCGGTCAAAACTATCAGGATTGGAGTCAACACTCCTGGCAGCCATTGGGAAGAGTTCTTGTCTGTAGAAAATTTATGAAGGCGCAGAGATGCTGCGTGCAGTAATGTAGCCTTAAAAGGTATCCAAACATTTTGTTCCCGATCAAAACACACAATGCTGTGGGACTGAGCTATTTACATCCGGACTGCCTGGGGCTGTAACACCGGCAAATGTCTACACTAAAAAGGGGGGAAGAGGCATTAAACTTAGGTATCCAGTTCACACCGCTTGTCGCAGCTTTGTTCTGACCTCCTGAAAAAGAAATGCAACAGTGGCATCCTGTGGCCTGAGCAGCTAATGACAGGTGTGCCTGCTGTGGGGCAGCATCTGCGCTGAGTTCTCCCTTCACTGAGTGGTAAACGGGAACAAGTTACTTCTAGAAAGTCTTAAAAACAATGTCGGTAGTATTTCCTGCATGTACACTGTATGTTTTCAATCTGAAGGAAGAAGCTAAAAACTGCCCGTGTTTTTCACTGAAGGCTTTCCACTGACTGGGTGATCTAATCACCAATTTGTCTTACATTCCGCCCCTTGTTTTCCCACCAAACACTTGGGGTGCTCGGGACAGAGGATGGCAGGATGGTAGACACCTAGGAGGCAGACTGCTGGGCTGCAGTCTTGTTCTGCTGAACATTTCCTCAGAGAAAGGAATAGGCTGAGAGTGCCCTGTTTCCAAGTGACCCGCTGTTAGTGCACTGTACTCAGCCTGAAAATGAGCATTTTGGGAAAGTCCAATGAAAAGACCAGTGTGGGTTGCTTTTACTTGCATCTACATTGTATCCAAGTGCTCACTCCCACCTAGCATGTGTGTGCGTATGTGGGTCTCTCGTGCTTTTGAAAGCCCGAGCCTTTACTTGTTTAACTTGGACGGACTGCAATTTGCTTACCTCCTTACCAGCAGATATTGGCAGCCGCCATCAGCAGGCATTCTAAAAGCTTGCGTGCCTGCCAGAAGGCGCTTTAATGAGGAACATGCAGGCTCACCTGCACTCCTGTGGCAGACTGCCAGGGAAGCTGCTGATAGCCTCATCTCTCCCTCTTCTCTCCACGGTTTTGCCATCACTTCCGTTCGGGAAAAGAGGAGATGTTAAGGTGGTGTCTTTAAATCCTCTTAGTTTCTACTTCTTACCTTTGGATTTAGAGATGTAAATGCTAACGAATGCACAGCATCAGGAAAAAAAAACACACAAAGGGAAAGCAGACCTCACAAGCAAATGAAACAACTTTGATCATTTATGCTTTGCTTTTTTCTGTGTCCAGAAGGCTCCAGCTCTCTATGTTCTTGTGAGAAGCAAAACACAGGGAACAGGAAAGGACATCCCTGGATGTCTGTGTGTGGAAGAACCTGTGAGCATTAAGTTTCCCATCGTGCAGGAAAGTCACTGCGATTCCCTTCTTGGTAATGTTGGAGTGGGAAGCTGGGGAACCAGCGGGCAGGGGTTTAATGGCTGCCTTTAATAATGAACTTGTACTCATAAGATTTTCATGGAATTGCTTAGCTGAGCTTGCACCACAGTTTCTCACCAGTATTTATCCCTGGGCTGTCTCTTAAAACATTCACATGCCTGAAAACAAACAAATGGTAAGTCTTGCTGTGGCTCCAGTAATGTTAAGCTGTGCTCCTTTTTGTCAGTTAAACTGACAATGAAGATAAGAGAAGCCGGTGTTGGTATCATCTGTTGCATAACAAACCACTCTTGACAAAAGAAGCAGCCTCCTGTCAAACGAATTTCCTTTATAACTGCCAAGGGGACTATTTTTAGTTTCATCTGCCATTCTTTACTCCTTAATCGTCTGTTTCGCTTTTTCAGTTTTTGTCTGTTTTCCTCTTTCCCATCAGCTCTGATACCAGGTGATATTTTGCTTCAGAGAAGTCACTGGGCTCTCTTCTGTGCTGAAGTCTGGTTGCTATGAGCACGTGTGCACTTCATTCTGCTGCCTTGCTGCTGCATTCAGGTCAGCTCTTGGGAGGGAATATTCAGAGGAAGATGAATAAAAATCCAGACTAGGGCTTTCAAAGACAAGCAAGTAAGTTAAATCATCTTTTGTTGGGGCCAAGGCCCCATTCAGAAAACATTGTAAATTGAACGAGGGGAGCCACAAACAGTGTTTAAACAACATCACAGGCAGCAAACTCTTCATATTCCATTAGCAAAGCGTGGCTGAGCCTGGTTTTTCTACTGGAGATAAAACTGAAGTGCTTTGGGAATTATGGTGTTTATTCCATAGGTCTTGACTCTGTAGTACTGGCTGTGTTCCCTTACGGTCTGTTTGACCCACTACATGTTTTTAGTCCTTCGAGAAGCAGAATGATTCTTGTCTTCTGGCTGAGATATAAAACAGAAGTCCTGCCTAACTGTAATCCATTAGAGATTTTGTGGTGCTGTTTGCAAAAGTAGGAGAGTCTTAAGGCTTTGATTGTTCTGTCAATCTAAATCAAGTAATCGTCATCCTCTCCAGCCTCCTTCTAAAGCCTGGTTCACGTGGGTTATTTCATACCTTCTTCCTCCATGGAGTACAGGGGTGTCACAATACTGATTGGTTTCGTGCCCATGGTGTTTCTGTATGGTTCAAGTTGCTATAATACTCATTTTATAGCTGGAGTTGAGGAGCCCAGAGGTATGTGAATAGCCTTAAGTCAGCTAGGAGGTATGGCAGCATATTTATGTCTCTGTCCTCCAAGTGAACAAAACAGTCTTGAAAGTAGCATACTAACATGTCCCAGGAAAGTGATACGGTTCTTATGAAGAAGGAAATGCCAGAAATATGGTCAAAAGTTCTAACCATTAGTTTTTTCTTAACAAATCAGAGTTTTCAAATGCTACGCAATGTTTGCAAAAGATGTATTTTGAGAAAACAAACGTTGGGTTAAAACAAAGCAAGTTAGGTTTATGATCGAAATGTTCCAACCTATCTCTTTTTCCTCAATGGAAAAAAAAATGAAGAAAAGCTGCTGAAGAGAAAAGCAAAACAGGGACCTGATTTCTCAGCTGGAATGAGAATGCAAACATATTTTTTTATGGGAGAATAAAAAAGGTACATTGCAATTTTTTTCTTCATGCTTTCCCCTCTCTAGTCTTAGTCTATTCTTCTTTGGAATGAGTATACCTGACTATTGCAAGAGTGGCCAGTTTCCACGTACCAAAACTTTGGACAACACTCTTTAGCCAAGTAAAGTTAGAGAGAGTTGGGAAGAGTTCATGTGGCTGATGACAACAGCTTCTTACGTGTCTGGCTGCTTTGCTGTCTGACAGGATTGGACAAGGATATCCTCAGCAGTCTTTGCTGGCTCACCTCCTCCTGTTGCATGGGTTTGGATTATGCAGTAGCCCCCAAATTAGCGCACCCATGCTGCAAGTCAGCTGGTGAGAGCCCTGTCTGTGCATAGCAGAGCCATTTGGGTATCACGGGACTTAAAATTCGAGCTACCTCTTGCTGTGGCATACACCTCTGAGCAGTCTATGGGCTAACATAAAACTGTTCCTGCTGTTCTTTTTCTCTTTGTTCCATTCCTTTTACCAGTGTTAATTTTTAGTTTCTCCCAGCTTTATTTTTGATTCTGAAGTCTTCAATCCCCTGAATTAGATTTTGTTTCAGTGGCTGGAAGTGGAGGAAGCACTCGAAGCAAGGCTGGTTTCTTATTTTTGAAAATGCTTGAAAGTCTGCCAACGAGCTGTCAGGTTAGTGATGGCTTGTGACATATCAAAGCAGACAAGTGAGGGTTCATAATAATTCAAGATCTGTTAAAAACAGCACTGAAATGTGGTTAGCAGTGAGAACTTTTTAAAGAGAAAATAATTATTGTGGGTGTTCAGAGTCGTAAGTATACTTCAACCATTGCTGTGTAAAAGGTCTATCATTTTAGCTGCATGTATATCATTTGGATTTTGCCACTCTCACTCAGATTTTCAATGTTTTCATCTCAGTTCATCCGTCTCATTCCTTGCCCTGGTGCCTGGAGGGAACACTGCTCTTACATGTCTGTACAAGGGGAATCCAGGTTTCCATGCCACCTGTTTATGTGCAGCCTTTCTTCAACCATTTATCGCATTGTTCAGTAGTTCCATTTTCTGCCTCTGCAGCCTTTTGTCATTCTACACAAAGGAGAGGTTGCGTTTTCTCCTGGATCAGTGGCGTGAGAAGTAGCAAGAAACTTCTTGGCCAAGAGCCTAAAAAAAAATCATGTAGTTTCCATCGAGTGAAGAGGGTCTGACCTTCAGAATTTCTCACAGCGTGCTAAGAGGTTTTGAGCTAAGATGTCCAGAGGAAATGAGAATTCTGCTTTCAAAATGGATATGAAATGAGAAAGCCAAAGAAAAAGACAAATTTTCCTCTTACACTGTGTAAAGGGCCTCTAAGCTGAAGACATCACCAGCTGAATGCATATAAGAAGTCGCCAGCGATCATTAAGCTCAATTAATCTTATTCTTGCGCGCATGATAACAGCTGTGGATTATTTAAACAAAGCAATGGTGGGCAAGCAGGAGAGGGAAATTGAAGAAAAGAGGTTCTGCTGTAAACACTCGTACCACCATCACCCAAACTACACAGTAATGTAGAAACTGGGTCAGAGACACCCTTCCCCCTCCAGGCTGTCAAAGTTATTTGAGCTTCTATTGAAACCATCACAATAGAAGAGTTTGGCTCATGCATTCACTGAGCAAAACTGATTTGTGTTTCTTGGTTCAGAAAAAGCTGCTGGGTAATTTTCCATGCAAGTACAATGCAGCAGTTCAGCTGATCCCTGAAAGCTGATTTCTTGGTGATTTGCCTTTCATTTAATAAGGCTCTTCAGCTTTTATTTAGTCTTTCTAAATTCACATGGTGAATCTTTGTTTAGAAGCCTTAAACCTCTCTCTTGCCTGTGTCAAGTTTAGGAACTGCAATGGTAGCCTTCATTCAAAGTTCAGAAGGTTGCTGTAAGTCTATTGAGATGCCTCTTGCTCTGTTTTCTTACTGGCGATATAAGTCTAAGTTAATTGGTTTATTTGCTTGTAGGATAATTGAATTAAAATGTATTGTTTAGGAAGTATGGCTTGATTAGATACAAACACAGCTCTTCTGGACTCTTCTCACTCCCCTTTTTAATCCTGTATTTAAGTCTTTCATCCTTGTTTACAGCTGTCCTATTAGTGGACTCAGCCTTCTGGTGCACTCCGTCTGTTCTGTTTTTTGTGTGATTTGTTTTTTTGGCTTCTTTCAGGGAGACTCAGTGGCTTCCTCTTGTCCTGAGAAGAAAACTAGCTGACTTTTTATGCCCATGATGACAGGCTACAGAGGTTTCCAGCAAGCACAGGGCCTGGGAGTTACGCTATCCAAGTGGCATTAGTTGGCGGTGCTCATAAGCCCGTATTCCAAAGGCTTCACAAATGAAGTGAAATAACAGGGTAAACTAGGTGAAATAAAGATCCAGTGTCTGAACCTGTTCTCCAATGCTCAGTTAATACTTTCCTTAATTTGACTTCCCCTCCCTGCTGCCCTGAGTGTGCCCTTTCACCGAATGAGAACACGTGCTATCACTCTTCTTTCTCCTTACGTAAAATGTCATTTGTTTCTTGGAAATCACCAGACTCAATGGACAGTGTTGCTGGGTGTTGTCTGTGAGGCCTGCTCAGGCATGGAGCCAAGAAGGCTGTTTAGTCTGTGGATGCAAGGAGCTGCGCACCCTAAGTAGCTATGATGTGTTGTATTGTGAAGTGATGTGCTGTGGTATATTCAGGAGGTGTGTTGGGACTGTTAAGACAGCGGAAGAAGGAACATCTTTTCCTTGACTACACTTTCCAGGTGAGAAGCTGGCCGGTATGAAGCAGCAGTGAGAACTGTTCTATCCATTCACATCCAGCTGCTTCTGAGTCTTCATCGTATTGCGTATGGTAACAAAAAAAAGTCCCCCAGTCTGTATGCTGGTTTCAACAGTTTATGTCTCCAACTAGCTTTCTCCAGCAAGCACACTTATTGGAACTACCAATGTCCTTATGCCTTCCTTGCAACCTCACTATCAAGGAGAAAAACAGAAATTCTTGCCATTCCACCCAGCTGCCCAAATGAATAAACTAAAGAAGTGATTTGGGAAGAATCTCAAGCAGGGGAGCCATTTGCACACTGAGGTTTGACAGCAGAATGCCTTCTGTTGTTATCAAGGCTTATCACTCTCTCTGGCAAATGCTCTATCTATAATAATCAAGTCTGTGCATATGACATAGTTCTTTGACAGGTCAGTATTTCTCAATAATTTAGTAGCATCGCACACTCACAAAAATAGAGTTATAATTAGCTCTCATCCCTAAAGTTGGAAGAGCTTTTCAGTTTGTTGGAGGCTGCTGGCCAATTCTCTTATCTAATTGGATGAAGTTCCTACTTTCTCCCATTTGTATGATGTCTGCTTTTACACAAACTCATTAAGTGCAGCTGTACTCGAAGTTTATAACAACAGCCCCAGTGAAGCCCAGGCAGAAGTTTAATAGCAGATCTGTTCTCTCTTTTTCATCTGGTCTCAGTCCATTCAGATGGTTGATGTATGCCCAAATATCTTTCCCTAGCACCTAATTCTGCCCCATCCAGCTTTCAATTATGAATTATCTTAACAATTAGAAACCAGACAAATTATGTTAGATTCCTCTGTCTGTTTTGAAGCCTGACAATTTACAGCTTGCTCGAAGGAAAATATATTTTAAGGCTTTTTGTTTGTTTGTTTTTCTGATGCATATAGAAGTGGTTTTTGTTTTTTTTTTTCCTTTTATTTTAAAGCTGGTGTTAAGGAGCAATCAAATAATTGCTACATCATTTGTTAAATCTTCAGCAGCACTGAGCTGGCTATACAAGTAGAAACCAGCACCAGAGTTATTGTTACATTAAGCTTTTGCATTTAGACCTTTCTTTGCAAAATCTTTTTTTATTTTTTATTTTTGCTTTTGTCAGGATGACTGCGTTTGTCTCAAGTTCTCATGAGTAACTATGAATTTTGAATTTCTGCTTAGTAGAATATATAGAACAGAGAATAATAGAGAATATATGTAATAGAGAAACTTTGTTTTCCAGAACTTGAATTTTTTCTTACTTGGCGGCCTTTAATACAAGCTTACTTTACTCTGCAATACAGATATAGCAGTTTTAGTAGTTTTAGAACTTTCATAGATTTATACTTTTTCTTCCACCAGAGTGCTATTTCAAGGTTTTCTGGGGAGCTTCCAGCTGCATAATATCCTTCCCCTACTACGTTCTGTAAGAGAGAAGGAAAAGAAGCACAACAAGACACCAGTGGGAGGGTTCTTAGGCTTAGGACTCCCTCCTAAGCCAAATTCAACAGAGAGGGGAAATTCCGCCTGCTGGTGTCCCACCTCCTTGCATCTGTATTCCCTTCAGGTTGTAGTGCTCTCCCAGCTTAGAAGGTCAGCAAAGGCTTGACCTGTATGAGCTTCACAACACTCTTAGCTCTTTCCAGGATCTAAAGTTGCAAACATCTCGCAAAATCAAAGCCCAGAAGGAGTAGGAAGGAAAGAAGAAGGAGGAAACCCCTCACCTGCATGACTGAGTCCTGCTTGAACTCACTCTGTGCTGTAGTTGTCTCCTGGATCATGTACTCATCAAATATAGTGGAGCTAAACATTTTGTTTCTATTCAGTGTGGAAAATGAACAGTGTTGTAACTGAGTCCATAGTCACTGCTGTCAGTAGACCTTTACGGCAAAGTGGATGTGTTCAGATTCATTATCATTATCATCACTGGTGACACCAACAGGTGGTTTAATTGACTGTTTTAATATAAAACTTAACTCCAGCATGAGTCACAAACAGTTCTGACTGGTAAGTGCCTATACTAGAAAAATGAAACTGCCGACATCTCTTTTTTCATATAGTTGGCTTTGTATGTAGACTATTATGTGCTCAGAGCATTTTTAGACAGATGTAAGATATAGGCATCCTTATTTAGTGTCCTGGCCCTTTTGTAGTTTTCATGTGGGGCTGCTACCTCAGGCGTCAATAAGGTAAGCTTCCCTCAGATTCATAAGCAAAGGCATTTAGGCCTCTTCTAACAAGTACTGAACATTTTTATAATTGACCTTTAGCACCCCTGTTGTCTTTGAAATATGTGGGCTTATTTTTCTAGGAAATACTTTGTGCATTAGAGGGACTATTATAACACCAGAACATTTGTTTTGCCAGCTACAGTCATCACGGGCACATCATGAAAATGACAGCAGTAGCTGCTCTGTGCTGTCTAATTTTGTACTGTTTTGACAGAATTTAGGATGTGAATGTATGTTTGTGCTACCAGTCATCGGTGAATCATAGCACTTAATTGGAAGGGTCAACAAGATCAACAGATGTGGTCTTCGGGAAATGAAAATGTCTTCTTTCATTTGTGATTTTGAGCTTGTTTGTACACTGCTTTTGTTGGAAGTAGGCTCAGTTGATGGAGATTAAGGAAAAAGTAGTGAGTTATTTTCCCAGCACTTGAGTGAGTGGTGATGGTTGTTGGAGGATGTGATGACAGAAGAGAAGTGGGTTTTAATTTTGTTTTTGAAGTGGGTGGGGGTTGGCAAATGGATGCTTAAGACATATTAATGAAGTTATGTTGACAACTGTTAAGTGTGAAGTCTGTCATGTATCTCCTTGCAATGAATGCGTCTTTATGAGCAAGCTGTGTTACAGACATCTGTGCAATTGTCAGCTGAAAGTAAAGGAAAGGATGATTCGGCAGTGGACACACAGTTGAAAATGAAGGACAGGTATTTATTTGTGTGGGTGTGTATACTTCTGCTTGCCAGAAGTGACATATTCTTGACTGTCTGTTCTTCCCAAGTAGTTAATAAGTGGAAAAAAGTGAGTTGAGCCAGGGATGTTTTCAATGTTTTTTTCCAATTTCTCCTGTAGCAAAGAATTTGAACGTTTTAGGGCAAATGGATCATGACCTTCAGAGTCACTTTCTGAAGATGCATGAAGATGTGAGCTCCAGAAGGAGTTGGGAAAGCTTCAGGTAAAATATCACTAGTCAAGCGTGCAAAATAAGCGAAGAAATTGGTAATGCCTAATTAGACCTGGGCACATCTGTGTTTGCACGAGATGTGCTCACTTGCAGCGCACGTTGCAGCTGTGTGTTACGTTCCATTTTTTCTAGCACCTTTGTGTCTGTATCTTGGTGTGGTTCTCAAAGGGGCTTACACAGATTATAAAGGGACAGCTGTGTTTTTGCCAGAGTAAGGGAGGAGCAGGACTTGGGATTGTTCCCTGACTCTTTCCAACTGTTTCCTGACTTTTTCCAGCTACAGAGCTCTCCCCCATGGTCAACTTGAGCTTAAGAAAAGCAAAAATATTTGAAGAAAGACCTTTGTCTTTCTTAGGTGGCTGAATAACCTTGTCTAAAAGTTAATTTGTTCTGCTACTATCATTGGTTCCATTTCAAGTGCATGCAGTAGCTCTTAACCCAGCTAATGCTTGATGGGGGTTTTGCAGTAGATAATGGTGGGAGTAGTTCTTGAGTTAGATGCATGCTTTGAGAAGTGTGTGATGTGAAGAGGAGCCTGGATCTACCTGAAACCCTGAGACTGCCTCATCTCTTTCTGGAGGTAGCTGTATAGCTGTATCCTTTTTTTTTTTTTTTTTTTTTTTTGTTTCCTATATGTACTTCTTGAGCATCTTGAGCATCTCTGGGTTTGTCTTACTCTCCCCCTCCATCTTGCTAGAGAATAAGGAAGCAGACACAAAGTCAAGAGGCTGAAATCTAGTTCCACACCTGGAAGCTGTGACTGGGATGTAACTGGAAGCAGTGCTGCCTTGGCTAAAGACTGATTTTTTTTTGTCCCTAATGGAAATACTGGGAGGATGTAAAGGAGTGCTGATGTAGGTGGTCAGCAGCTGGCGTGAAGGGTTTATTAGATACCTCGTCTGTGGGGAGTAGGAACCAGGAGGAGCTAAAATTCAGCCCCTTTGTTTAAAATACATCTGTTTCCTTCTCGTGCTCACATTTTTTACACGTCAAATATATCAGCTTCTTGTAGAGCTGTGTTGGAGGGGGCCGTGTGTTCTGCTAGCACTAAATGAATTACCTAATGAGAGGAATGTTTGCAAAGCAGCAACAGCTGCTTTTTAAAGTGCAAAAAGTCCCTCTAACATTTCAAAACCGTAGCAAGAACAGGGATTTTTTTAAAGACCTGGATGAAAGGAAATCAGTAATGTGTAGGGGGTGCTGAGTGGACCAGACACCTCACCTGCTTTATTCCTAGGTGCAGAGGGAATTCGGAGTTAGACGCCAGATGGAAGGCAAGCTCAGAACCACATGAACTACAAGCCTGTTTCCTTCAGCAACATTAATTTACAGTCTCATGAGAGAACACCTTGGTTTTCTGCCAGTTTTGGCTTCAAGCAGAGTTGTGAGAGGACAGAACAGAGCAGTCAGCAGTCCCTTTCAGGCCACACCGTCTGTGCACTGAAGCAGACGGCACAGGCTGTTAACGGGGCTCTGCTGAAAGAATTACAGAAAGCGTCTGTGCCCCCAGTCCCTGGTGAAAAGAGTCCAAGTACATTAATTATGATGTGGTATCCTGGCTTCCCCTTTGCCTGCCAGGCATTTTACAGGGTGCTGGCATCTTTATGCTACAAAAGCTTGCTTGCCAGAACTATTGCTTTAGGTTATTTGATGTGTTTTGCATTGCTGGTTCCTGCTCTTGGGTTCTTTGTTGTTGAGTGGATGTGGAGCAGGTTGGGAAGAGACTTCAAAGTCATTCTGATTTGCCTTTAACGGCGCTATGGGATCACATCACTCGGGATCACAGTGTTGTGATGCAGCTCGGCCTTTTGGAGTGATACTGTCTCGAGGGAAGTAAGTGGAAATACAGTGTAAAGTTTATTTCCAAAATGCCTTATCATGTGTTAGGGCATCTCATGTGATGCTTTGGTTTACTTTCCAATCTCACGCTGTTTCCTCTCCAAACTACCCGGGAGTCATCATCATTATTATTATTATTTTTTCTTCTTTTTACTTGTCAGCTAATATGCATAGGACATGCAGCTCTGTGCGTGCAGATTTCTTATTGCATTTTGGTAGCACAGTAAATCTAAGTTGAGGGTTCATGGGACTTGACCAGAAAAAGCCATGTTTGATGAAATATGAAGTATTTGCATGGCATGCATGAATATAAATGCACTGCACAACCTATTGCTGCTGCTATTGAGGGCTATTGAGCCCTGCAGGCTCAAGTTGACCAAATTATTTTTTGAAGGAGAAGGTAATTTTCTGCTGTAGAGTTTTACGATAAATGGGGTACAGCCTCCTTATGTCATTCTAACTAGATGATGCTGGATCAGGTGGGATCCATCTTCCTCTAGCCAGACTAAATACCTCAGTATGAACTGTGTGCTGCTTTGACAGAAACAGGATCACATGTCTTTTCATAATAAGGATGAACCTTGAACATATACCAACCAATAAATAGATTGCCTGGCTTCCCTTTCTGTCACCTGTGGCTTTATAAGGCTTTGCACCAGTTCTGGGCTCCAGATGTACATTTTTATCTGTATGACCATGACTTGCTAGGGTTAGTGTTGATTTCAGAGCTTCTCACAATAATCAAGACATTGCGTTCCCACTGCTGCGGTCATGTGTGCAGTTCTGGAGGACGCATGCAGAGAGGGCACATCAGTACATTTCTCTAGCATATCTGAGTGGCAGAGTGGCAACTCAATACATTTTTAACGAGTTGCATGGTTGGCTCCAGAGCAGGTTTCCCATTGAAGGTGAAGAGGCATCTTCTGGTTGGACTTAGCCAGGAACACCTCTCAGAATGCAGAATCATAGAATATCCTGAGTTGGAAAGGACCCATAAGGATCATTGAGCCCAACTCCTGGCTCCACAGGACAAAAATGAGTGTGCTTGTACCTTGAGAAGTCCTGAAAAAAGAAATAGATACTGATGGTTTTACTGACTTGTGTTTTTATCCCCGTAAGGTTTTTTTAGAGCCATTCTGAATGTTCTTAGTGTTCACACTCAATTTTAGCAAGCTGCAGTAAACTAAAAACCACATGATCTTTTCTTGTTTGTCTGTCTGTACGAGGCAGTTTGTTGCAGTGCACAGATCTTGACTCCTTGATCTTTTGCCCTGAATAAGGCCTCCTCAGAGGGAGTTCTTGATACCAAATGTTATTTATGAGCAGAAGGCTAACTCCTGTTAGGGTCAGATGTAACACGAAATATAGATGGCAAGCAGTTCTCCAGCAGCCGTTCACACTGGAATAAATTTCATTCTCATTAAATATTGAATAAGCTCGAGAGACAACAGCAGGAACTACCGGTACTACCAGGCTGAGAGCCTGCTGTATCAGAAAGACTGCAGCACATTGCCAGCAGTGGAACTTATATGAGGATTTATTGTGCTTGAAACCATTGGTGTATATTTTGAAAAGGGAGGCCAGCGAAGCTTGCTTTAAAAGTGCTCCTACCAGTGTAATTTCCAGATTGCCAAACCCCTCCCCAGCTATCAGGTCTGACATTCATTTTGTCTTTATTCTGACCTTTTCTGTTCTTCTCTGCACACCGTGCTTTGTCCCAGTAATGAGGTAGGCATTTAATCACAGGTGCTCCCCTGCCAGCTTTTTACAATAACTGGAAACATCTAAACAGGCAGAAAAAGGAGACTCACTAAAGTAATTTACCTGGGCTTTCTAACTTAGTTTGCCTCCTTAAAGAGACTTCAGCACATCTTCCTTCCTTAGGTTTTAGCTTGAAATCAGACAGTGCTGAGGATACTTTCCTCCAAGTCCTTTCGGTCTTCTTTCAGTCTCATATGATAGTCAGGGAAGAAATAGCAGTGCATGCAGAACTGCAGATTTGCTTGCCCCTTGACTTTGCAACCTCGTTCTCTGCTCAGCAATTCAGTCCTGGAGCTAGGAGGACAGAATCTATCCAATTCTTCTGCTGTGGCTTCTTTCAGAAAGATTCAGGCTGCCTTCTTCCACCCTCTCTGTCTTCAAGGATGCAGACGTAAGGGTAGATGTTTGTGCCTGTGTGTCTAAATTGTTCTTGAAAGGGATTAAACTACTAACTTGAGCCACTCACTAGTTGGGCATGCATGACAGCGCACTACACATGCTAGGCTGCAAAACCCCCTCAAGTAGTTGGGTAAATTCCTAGAGTTAAATACTCATTAACAAATTCAGCTGTTATTTTGTACATGAACTACAGCCACGGAATGTGTGTGACAACATCTGCAAATTAAGGGCCAGTTAAAACGAGCCTTTTAGAGGCCGAGTAGCTGAACACATACCCGTATCTAAACAGGACTGTAACAAAGCTTCAGCAGGATTGAAAATGCTTTACTTTTTCTCATGGCACTTTTAACAAGATGTTGGAAACATGAGACAGAGCAGGTGGCAGTGTCCTCAGGTCTCAAAGTGTACGATATACCTGTGTACTGTGTTTCAGACAGCAGCAGCTTATCAAACCTGGGTTACTGTATCTTGAGGCACAGAGACCTTTGGTGAATGCTAGGGGATACTGACTGATTGTACCTTTTCTGGAGTTTTTTTTCCTTTCTTGAATCAGTCTACAATGCAGGTTGTGTCCATAGATGTGATATTGGCTGCTCTTTTTGGGGGGATCAAGAGAAAGAAGAAAAGTAGTAACAGAACTTAACAGCCTGAACAAAAGCTATGTCAGCCGCCAGCAGCACAGATAATTCTGATGAATGGCTTTAGTGCATAATTTACATAGTATTCATAGAAGATGCCCCTTGGTGCTCTTCCAACTACTGCCCACAGTAAATCCCATTTAGAAGTGATTTTGTCCCAGAGTGTCATTTGGAGCTCGCAGTCCTCAGTGAACCTGCCTGAAAGGAGTGACATGAGCTGACAGACTCACTAAATCTGTGGTTGCAGCCAGCGTGAACTACAATGAAGGAAAAGCTCAGACTACGTCAGCCTGCAGATAATCTCAGTCGAGGCGCTGACTTGCAGCCCTACAGCTCTGAGTGTTGTAGTGAGTGTGATGGGGTGCTGTGAGACAGAGTTATAGCTACGAACCATGAAGCACCCGATTAACCAGTCTGCTAATGGTCAAAGCAAGCAGATAGTTCTTCCATCTTCTGTTGTGACAGTCCAGGCAGACCAAGGACCCGCCTTAACTACTCTGAATATCACCTCTCCCCCAACCTTATGGGCAGCTCTTGGGCAGAAGCACATTAGACCACCAAAGGGGAATGTTATAAATACATTCATAAATACATTCTTGCACATCTATTAAACATTTTGATACTAGCTTGAAAAATACCACAGCATTAAAAAAATTAGAATTTAAAATTTTGCTTATACGCCTCTGTTGAATAAACCTCAAAGACGTACAGTTTGTTTTGTTTTGTTTTGTTTTGTTTTGTTTTGCTTTTTAAAGCATCTCTGCTGCCATGAAGTTTAGCAAGGATCTTGTTTGTTTTTAGGACAGCTCGAAAGCTCAGTTGCATTCCCAGTTCCAGGGGGGCTTTACAAAACCATCAGATATTTTAGGTTCAGACAACACATGTGGGTAAGCTGTACTTCAACAATGTCACTGTAGCCTGAAGTTGTTAATGTAGAGCAGAATGTCAACAGAACAACCAGGAAGGAAACACTATGTTTCATTGACAAGACTGCCCTCATAACTATTGGAGCCGTCTTTTATCAACCAATCCTAAACAAGTCAAATGCAAAACAAGTAACTCACAGTGTGCTTTATTATTTTTTCACAATATTAACTAGACAGACATGGAAAGTTTAATGGCAGCATGTTCTTATAACATTTTAAAGACAAAGAACAACATAATCATATTAAATGATGATAAACTGACAAACTACATTACCGTACATACATCATCCAAAGGTACTGGATAAACAATATCTGCTTATGTACATTTATGCTGGTGATAATTAAAATTCAAATATTCAGAAGAAAAAGAAAAAAATATGCTAATTAAATTATAAAAATATACATTTTTTTTCCTGTGGAATTCTTAATGCTGTATAACTTGCCAAGAAAGATTTCATTGTGTGATGAAGCTGCATTAACTTAGTATAGGAGTGTGATTTAAAAGAAATACAGATTAAATTGGCTCCTTTGTCTTCGTTTTGTTTAGCCTTGTTTGAAAGAGAGATAGGAATGAAAAACAAAGCTGGGCTTTTGCAATGAGAAAGAATCTTTATACTCATAAATCAAAAGATGTTTAAATTTTCATATACTACTGAGCCATTAACTTGTAATACAAATGAATCATCTTGCTAGCTTGTTTAAAGACAGAGAGAGGAAAAAAGACAGGCTTTAAACATGCTACTTCACTACACTTATAATCAATAGGAGTTCTAGGCTTGTGAAGTCGGATGCAGGTGCATGGCTAAGCATAGTGTCATGCTTTAGGCTCAAAGCATGCAGTCCTTATGTGTATCTGACTCCCACTGACTCAGCTAGGGAGACTGTGTGCTTGGGCGTCCTGAACCTGTATTCTTTGAACTGTACCACATCAACGTTTCCTTTGCACATCTGGTTTCAAAGAAACGTTTTTCCATTATTGTTCTCTATTAGTGCAATCCCATTCAGGCTGTGTAATCTCAAATCACAACAGCGAACAAATGAGCTTTTGTTATGAGTGGATACTTTTAGAATAATTTTAAAATACTTCTGTAGCTGAACATTCTTAGCAATTGTAGTCACATCACAGTGCACGGATTTGTAGCTGGTTTTAGTTAGAAGTAATTCTCAGACCATCTTGGGTGGACTCCTTCATCGTCTGAAACTTGAGATTTTCTTACATACCAGTGTCATTCTCCATATCTCCTAGCCCCCTTCCCTATCTGTATATTATCCTCTGTTACCTCCAAAGCCCTGTTCCTCCTTTGTTAGATCCAGTGCTTGTTCTATTAAGAAATGTCCTCTGTGTCAGCTCTGACTCCAGAACGCTGAACTTGCAGATTATTTTCCTTGTTTTTCCATTTATTCCCAAGATACTGATCTGTAACAGATCTTAAGTGACTGTACAGATATTCTTTTTTTTTTTTTTTTCCAGGAACAAAACATTTTCCTTCATTATTTTCTTCATAAATGAAGTGGAAAAGAATTAATGACAAATAAATTAAACACAGCCAAATCAAGTATTACTCTCAAATTCCTGTTATGCAAAAGACTGCCTTCAGCATTAATGAAGTTTTATACTGAAAAATAATTGTGGTGAGCCTGTAATGGGTTACTCTGCCCTTGCATCACCCTTTTTCAAGGGAAAGAATGAAAGATACCAATTCCTTGTAACAGCCATCTTTAAGCGGGGAGACATTTTGTGATCTCTTTGCTGCTCTCTACTTCTTGACCTCTTCCTTTGTTGTCCTCTGGTCTTCCACACCTAACCATCCTCAGAAGTCTCCCTCTTTTTCTTCACTTTTTGCTTGGACAACTTGGATACGCTGTGAATGGCCAGGTGTGTGTGTTCACACAGTGACAGAGGATGAATTTTCACTGAAGTGTAGTCTTGGAGCATGCAAGTCTATAAGGCAATTTGTGGGAAAAAAACCACTCTATGGGAAGATGTGATGAGGAATAGAAAAGACAGGAATTACTGCAAGAGAAATGCAAGAGTGAGAGGAGAGGATTTTATTAAAGAAGTTCAAGCTTTTATATACATTCAACGTTTCTACTATGTTTCTTAATAAATGTATTATCAACTACCGTTATACCTAATGCAGCCACAATACTGTACTATTCTGCAGTCAGGATGGGAAAACTCCGTTAACTCTTTAATAAAATAAAATCATCAACAGTCATCGTGACTCTTCTTTTTGCCTGGTATTAACTAATACACTGGGTAGTCCAGTGAGTAGACACAACAGAACACAAAATCCTCAGTATTCATTTCAATGTGTATCATGTGTCGTCTTCATATTATTTCTAAAGCAGCTTTAAAAAACTTTTGCCATTGGAAGGTATTAAAAATAAAACCCATTCAAATTATCCTGGTAGTATAGCAGCACTGGAATTGATAGTTACTCTTTTACTACTTTTGACAATGTAAACCTTTAATAAAATAAACAATTTTGAAACAATTTGAGGTCTAATAGTTCATGAACTTTAATGGGCGTATGGGCACAAATTGAAACGAAGACTAGATTGTGAAATGAGACATCAGCTCGATAGCAGCCAATTCCAGTTTTGAAATCAGCTTCAGACACGTTCAGCTTTGCAGCTGAAAAAAACAAAGCCCACACTCTATCTGCAATACTTGGTTGCTCCCATTTCAAATATTTTTCATATGAATCCTGCACACATATGCCCACTTCTGACAGAAGCTCTAAAAACACTGCAGGTGTTTCTGATTCTATGAAGTTTTTTTTTTCTTTTCTTTTCTTCTTTTTTTTTTTTTAATCAATCCTAGTTTTAGTCACACTTTTGTGATCTTAGAAACGCTTCCTTTGTATGTTCCTATGAAATTATAAGTAATTTCAAACTGGAAGGGTAAGCTCGTTCCATCTTTGCTCATACAAAGTGTAGGTGCCATGACTAAATAGCAGTAAAAATGCTGAGATGTACAACTCTTAAAACAAACAAACAAACAAAAAAGCAGCTTTGAAGACACAACATCAACTACAGCCTTAACATTGAACATATTACATTCCCAAGTTAATGGAGATATTTTGCATATAATGCCACAAAGTTATCCATCTGAAATCTTGAGGTTGAATCTACAGTTTATTCACTGTATTCTTTTTTTCACCCTTACAGCACTTCTGTATTGTACGGTACGTTTCATTCAGAGCTTTAAAGCCTTTTCTTTCTATCTCTGAATGTCCATTTACCCACAAATCCCAGGTTTCAAAAGTTTCATAGAAAAAATAGGAGCGTTTGATTGAAGATGGTGATGTCCATTACACAGAGCAGTCCATGCAACACACTGGGATTCTTCCGCTTCGTCAGCAATTCCGGCCCCCTCTGAGCACATGGAAAGCCCTGCTTTGACATACATCAACACACCTGGTCTTAGAACACAGGTCCGCTTATAAAAGTGTATACCGAGTACTCTGCATTAATTTGCATTTCTAAAAGGGGCAGATGGCTTCACCCTCCCCTTTTTCCTCCACCCTGTTTTCGCTTGAAAGACAGTAGGCACCTGTGAGATCGAGGTGTCAGAGAGTCTCTGTCCAGATAGAGGAGTTGGAGTTTCTTCTTCATTTTTTCTTCAGTAGACAGTCTTAGGAAATTATTAGCATGAAATAATTTTGAGGGCGAGGGGCAGGAGGATAAAGCTCACTTTCTTTTTGTGTTATGAAAATGAACTTGATTTTGGTGTCTGGTTTGAGAAACAAGGATAGTCAGAGCTAATTTGTAACTCAGCTGAGGTCTGTTTCTTGCCAAATAAAATTAAAATCTTTTTCAACTTTCAGGGATTTGGAGACCACATTTAATTGGTTTCAAACCCCTGGAGGAACTCCATAAGTAAACAGGATTAGTTGCAGATATGAGCCCTAAAGTGGGACGCAGGTCAGATCTTCAGACTCCAGCTCTGCTCTGTAGAAGCAGGCACTTAAGGTCTCCTGATGTTTCTGTGTCAGTAGCCGTGAAAACTTTTTACTGCTGAGAAAATCATTGGAACAGTAATTTCCTGCAAGCCCCAAAGATTTAACTTCACACATCTATAAAGAAAAGTATTTGAGCTGACACATAGTAGGGTATAGGATGATACTATCATGACTATGATGCGATGGCACGACTGATAACTTCAAAACGCATGTCTACAAGGCAGAGGCAATTGTATTTCAAGCTGTAGGGATAGCCAAGCGTCCTTCAAGAAGTTGCCATTTTGACTGCACGCATGTACCACGTTGAGCCGCTTACTCTGACTGCTCTCGCTGGCAGGACAGGATTTGAACTTGGTTCACGTTGACCTTTTCTTTCAGAGCCCTCCCGGCCATCCAAAAATTGCAAGGAAAACTACACAATTACACAGCCTTTAGCAGCTCAAGTAACTGCCTTCCTAAGTGTAAGCAGGTAGGTCTTTGTCAGTATACTTGCTCTTCGCAGGTAAAATAATCCAGACAACTGCATTAATTAAAAAAAGAACCTAAAATGCTTTGGGGCTCATTAAAGTTAAGAATAACAACATGATGTGATGACAGATACAACTTGCAGAGTTTCTGAAAATAGCAGGTTAAAATGTAAATATATTTTAATAAATAATTTTCCTGCAATGTAAAAATAAATGATATTTCCTTTGGCAGTAATAGCTGATTTAATCTTTAGCCAGGAAGTTGTTTTGCTCATAAAATACCATTGTGCTACAGAAAAAAAATATTATTTTGCTGTTTTGAAAGACTTTTGTAATCCACGATAAACTGGGTGACTCTACTTATGTCCAAGATAAGCGCCAAGAGTGATGCAAGCTCCCACCAGAACCAGGCTCAGGATGGTCTTCAGAGAGATCCAGGAGAAATCGAACAAAGGCCTCATACTGTTGCCGTACAATTCCACAAAGGCATCCTAGAAAGGGAAATAAAGGAACATCATAATACAGTAACTCTTGAAGAGGGGGAGGAGAACTTCTTCACATGCAGCGGTCCTTCAGCAATCACTCCAGTGGAAAAAAAAACCACAACACATCAATGTATGAAAATAGTGATTTGGGAGCTATGTTTTTGTGTGGTACTTAGCACAAAGTTCTCCTGCCTACTTCTTAACAAATACTGCTGTAATTGCTTACAGTCTTACATCTGTTTGAGGCATGCCCTGTCCAACAGCAAATATAGTAACAGCATTTTTAAACACAAGTAACTCCCTTTTGGCTCCTGAATGTGTATATGGAAAAACACACGAAGGATGGAATGGAAGAGATTGGAACTTCATTCTCCAAACCTTTTGCTTCCACTGGACACGGGGCATCTATTTTGCTGATCAGTATTTATTGAGTTCCTTAGGGATGGGTTCAGAAGACTTCATGTAATAGTCACTGAGATGTTTCTTCTGTGTGAGTTGAAGCTGTGAGGGTGCAGTTCTGTGTTACCCTACTGCTGGCCTACTGCTGGCCTTTCATGACTCTCACCGACAGAGATGATACCTCAGTCCTGTGTTCCTGATAGTCATTCCTTTGATGTAGTGGTAGTCTGTTTTTGTGCTTCATAAATACAATGGGATTTTGACTGGGCTAGTGATCAGATTGGTAACACTCTGTGCTTAATGTGTTTCTTTCAAGCTGCCTGCAGTTCCTTACAAACATGAAACCTGAGAACACTCAGAGAGGTAAACCACGCAATGAATAATGAAGCTGAATGACTTAAAAAAAAATGGGGAGAAAAAATAGCAGAGTTTAGGACAACTCTTTCCTTGTGCAACCAATTAAGGTCTGCACCCAAACCACAGAGATGAACCCGTCAGACAGCTATCCATTGTGGGGTTTACATCATTCTCTATTATCCTAGGCTTCCAAATTTTTGTAAAAGCAAACATTCTCTATTTATGTTACGTTGCCTTTAGACATTTAGTAATGTTACTAAGCTAGGCGGTAACCTGCCTTCTGAAAAAACAAATATGTCATGGATTACAGCAAGAATGAAGAGTAACAGCTCTCTGCCATTCATAGAAACCTTTCAGCCAGATGCATTTCCCATAAATTACATACATTAAATAGCCTTCATCATTAGCCTTTTTCTAGATATTGTTAAAATAAGTGCATTTACGGTTGTACCACGAGAGGGCGTGTAAGAGTTTTTTATATCGTGCCATTTTGACTCCTGTTCACTAGACCGAGCGAGATGCAAATAAATGAAATGTTTGTAATCTCAAAATGTGTTTTTATATTAAGTAATATTGGTGCATACTGTAGGCAAGAGTGAGTGTGTCAGTAACTGAATAGCAAAGGGGTATGCCCAACAGTTTGACCCAAATCGTCTTCCTCCTGATATTTCTCAATGCTTCTTCCTCCAGGCAATCATTTTCAAACTTGAGTATCCAAGACTATGTTCTTAAGTGAAGGCTGTTTAACCTTTGGGGCCAATGTCTTAACACAAACTGTTCTTCCCTGAGAAAATTCAGCAACTTTTGCATAGCTGTGTTGTGTTTGAAATAGACATTGCCAGACCCTGGCCTCAGTATTCTCCTGTGCTGATGAAGAGCTGAGAAGTACAGAGTTTGCTGTGCAGTTCTTTGGACAGCTTCCTTTATTTCTCCTTAAGGCTATGAAGTAACACAATATCCTAAAATGTTACAGACTGGGCTAAATCCTGTTGCCGCCAGTGCAGACTCACTGACTTCCATGGGAGCTTTGTCTGGATAGACAGTTCAAGATCATGCCTTATAAAAATACAAGAAGGGTAAAGTTCAAAACTTGGTGATATTATAATAGGTGGAAAACAGAGGAAATGAAAAAAAAAAACAAAAAAAAACCAAACCATGGAAATGCAAGTCATGTGAAAATATTTTAATTTTACATTTCCATGGTTTCTTTCTGTGGGCTGAGTCTCACTTCTGTATAGTTACGACAGCCGATGCACACCCAGTATCAACTGCAAAATGAGCATATTTTGTGCCTTCTTTCTACCCATGTTTAGCAACATTCAGCCCAGTTTGCCTGAGAGGCCATTTCCAACAATTCAGTAGAACCCCTGGTACTCGCTATGAGGATGGATAGAGGATTGCAGTAGAACTTGAAGACAAAGCAAATGTATGGTAGAATATATGGTTCAAAAGAGGAATGCTAACAAAAAATGCACAGCATGCAGTATGTTTTTTTCTGAGATTATACAACAATAACATGAACCCAGCCTAATGGTGTCTGCACTATATATTACAAGTAGCTCTTTATGATCATTCTCCCTCCCCTTCTCAAACATCCTGATTAGGCCTATTTCCGAAGCTTGTTTGAACAGCCTGTCACTATTTGTTTAAGTTTCAAACCTGTTTTAAATAAACACACGTCCATTTTATGTACTAAAACAAGGAGAGGGGGAGGGACCCATTACTGAAAACTATTTTAGCACAAGGAGAACCCTAAACAGAATCCTGATTGTTTCATGAGGTTTGTCTTCTATAAACCCATGTATTTGTCACTGGATTTTTGTCACCTAAACCAGTCTGTTTAAAATAAGAGAATCTGCACTAAAACAAATAAGGTTAACAAAATTGCTTGAAGCACTTGATGTCGTCTGAAAAGCACTCTTTATAATGAAAGCAAGGGTCCCCTTGGCAAATGGACCGAGGCAAGTTTTGGCTTGGTCAGGCCTTCTGGAAATCTCACACAGTTGGAAACAAAAGGGTTGTAGGCCTTTATTTTAAGACCTAACTATTTAAAATTTAATGGAATGTTATGTCCTGGATGTAAAATTATATCAGGGCAGTTAAAAATTATATGGAAAAGAGCTCTTCATTCAGACCTGTAAGTTGCTTGAAAGTAATTTCTTTAGAAGCTTTTATGAAGTCAAATCAGCCTGTCATTCATTTATGGCCTACATTCATGCTGACCATTTCAGCACAGCAAGAAGGATGGAAGCAGTAAAGAAAAGAATGCTCTGCCTAAGCTCCTTATGGTCCCCATGCACCGAGGTGCACGTTTGACCCACCTGGGCTTATATGGTAGGCCAGAGGTAGGCCAAGAGCTGCCCATGGGGAGGGCAGGTCCCGCCCAGGCCCTGGTGGAGTTTGTCACCCATAGGATAAGGATAAGAATGGAGGATAAGGAGGCATGATGGCGATGATGGTGTCCTGAGTGGTGTCCTGGCTGAAACCAGAGGCTCCCAATCGCACTACTCCTCTTGTCTGCTGGCCCAAATTTGGCAGCGCTGAATCAAGAAACAAATATCATCTTTAACTACGAAAACATGTGTTACTTGCATTTGGGTTTTATTTAGTCTTGGTCCTTTTGCAGCTCAGCCGTCATCCCTGCCTGAGAGGCAAGGCCTAGCCTCGATGCTGTGGAGGAGTCAATACTTCCCATATGCTGAGCCCAGCACTGCATTACTGGCACGAGTGCTCCCCCCGACAAGGCCAAGGGAAAAGCCAACCTCAGCGTGGCATTATGCATTTATGGCTGAGGGGGTAGTAGGGAGAGCAAACATGAGGAAGTAAAGACTTCCTTTTTCTACCTGAATCAAACAGCTGTTGAGGAAGTGACTTTATTTCCCTCGTTATCATTGGTTTGACAGGATATCCTCTTGAGCCACATTGTACTGAATGAAGAGCTGGTGAGCCTTCCATTTTACTGAGAGGGAATTGGCCTGCAGCTATTCTCTGCTGCCCTCTCTTTGACTCCAAAACAAACAAACAAGCACCAGCTCCAGACTTTTGAAGAAACCTGCCCAGGTCTGAGTGACACCGTGCTGCCATCTGTCATGGTGGGAGAGGGAATGACATTCGCTCCAATGCCAAGATTTAGCAGCTGAACGACTTTTCATTCACCTCTGCCTCAATATGAGCGACATAAACTCTCATTAAAGCCTACATTCCCGCACGGTAACTCATTTCAGAGGTGATTTGGGGAGGGAGGGAGCGGAGAGAGCTGCTTAAATCGTGTCGTGTTTTTTATGCAGTGAAACCTCATTAAAATGTCATCTTGAAGCTAATGAGAAAAGTTCTTGGAACATAAAAAAAAAAAAAACAAAACCAGACAATTCTATAGCTGTTCCTCTCTTGAAGAGATCACGAGTCCTCTATGGAAACCCAAGTACTGAGGAGATGCAAATCAGGGCAGCTGAGCCCCTGATGGTGTTGTGCCAAGGTGCGGTGTTTCATAAGGCTGGTGTCTTTAGAAGGGCTGTACGCCTGGGAGTGCTGACATGCTGGCACTCCAACCAGGTCTACTTCATCAAATCATAATGTGCAGGAAAGGAAGGTGTTACCGTACCACCCCGCTGACCACTGGCAGAGATCCTGCCCGGGGACTGGCTTTGGCACGGCTATGCCTGATCAAATCCCCATCCGGGTGGGGTTTTTTAACCCCTCACCTTTTCCTGTGGAAGAAATGGATCTATTCTGGATTCTCTATTTTCACAATACTCTACACAGTCCTAGAGCTGCAGCCTCAAATAGTTTGCGTCAGCATACCCTTTTGTTTCTCCAGTGATACCTGAGGTTTGTGACTTTGGACAAAACTGGTTCTCGTCACAGCGGTCTCATGTATCTTCTTCGTTCCATCTTCTTGTCATTTGTTTAAATACTTACACTGGTGACCCTATGGCTTGGGGCATGTCTTGCAGCTCTTACTGATGCCAGGCTCTCATTGAAGTATATGTAAATTCGAATCAATGGAAATACTATTTGCAAAGGACTGACTAAACATAGCACTCAGATGGAGACATTTATGGAGTAAGGAATAATCGCGGTTAGATTTCTTCATCAGAACTGATGCATGTGCTTAGAAATACATAAATAAATCTGACTGGTTATAGCAATGGGGGTGACTGTTCCAGTTCATGCTGCTGGAAAGTGGACCTGTTGGCAGATAGATTTCCTCCAGAGCTGACAGAGATGAAGGATAAACCTACGCTATGGGGAACGGTCAAGCCATTTCTCTTTAAATATGGGTTTAGTGAGGTGCGGATCATTCAGTTTGCATGGAAAGCCATGCAGTGTTCAGACGAGGCTGCATTCTTGTTAAACCAAGTCAGCATGAGAAATGTTTCAGCAATTTTGTCTTGGCGTCTCTGCTTAATTCAGTTAGACGTGGCTCTGCAATATGCAAAAGCCCAGACCTAGGGGAGGTTGCCTGGTTTTCTTATTCCTGGAAAGGCCCACACTAAAGTGAAGTATTTCTGGCATCAGCTGTGCAGTGTCACTGCAGCAGTTCATTGGTGGTATTTAATGGGTGCCACTTATGGGGGAGCAATATTATCAGTAAGGAAAGAAAGAAGGTGAGGAGGCAGTCTGGAGAAAATCCTCCATGTTCAAACAACACAGTCAAAGCTGCTCTGCTCAGTCCTTGACAAGTTCTTCTTTTCTGAAGGTTGGTAAGCCCATTCAACCAATTTTCTATTTTTTTTACATTGATATATAGCAGCTTTAGTTTTAACTTCCGGAGTTATACTACTTGGGCTGAATGGTAGAAGCTGTATACAATTCATACACAGAAGGAAATTGCATGTATTCTCACATATCTCAGTTGTACCAAGAACCATTCAGTTTTAGGCCACCTTCTTCTTCTTCCAGTCAAATTTATCAAACCATTTCTAAGAAGTATGGAGGTAAACTTAGGAAACGACACATAGATCTGTGGATCAATTTGGAGGACAGAACAAGCATCACAGGGCTGGTAAGGGAGCTCATGCTCTAACATCACAAACTTGATGATCCTTGGGGTCCCTTCCAACCCAAGCCATTCTATGATTCTGTGTACACTTTGCAAAGAAACACAATGTATTGGGACTACTGACACAGCTTTAGAATGACTCTAAAGTAAAAATAATGACACGATGGGTCTGAAGGATGACAGGTCAGATTCTCTCAAAGTCTTGTGTAAACCCTCAGTAATTTATTTTTAATGTGAGTGACTTTACACTGGAAATAGTCTACCTAATTTAAAAGCCCAAATTTGAAAACTTGGTTCTGGCAGGTATTTTGTTGATAAAGGGAAATACGTACACGTGCGCACCATTATGTTCCCCACATGCTCCAGCTGCCAGCATCTGTCACTCTCAGGATGCAGCAAAAGAGTTAAATCATGTAACAGTCTGAGAAATGGGAACTGAAAGTAGCTGCTTGTAGAAATGCTCAAAGTGCTTTGGCACAGCTTTTGTCAGCAGCCCACCACTTCGGCAACGGAGGGCTTTGTTTAATAAATTTATCCTGCTGTGCCGTGAAAGGACTCAAGGCACAGGTATTAGCCGAGGTAAACAGGGAAAAGAAAGACAGAAGGAGCAACGGTTTGCCAAGGCAGGGTTCACTCAGAGTGGTCTCTGCCAGGACAGGCAGCGCGTGTGAATGTGGAGGGTGGAATCGAACTAGTCTGAGCAGGTTGTGCCATCGGCTGAGCCACGAGGGACCAGTCATGCATTTTCCCTGCTGCTTGTTTTAACATCTCTTAGGGAAATACTTGATCCCCTGTCTGCTGTCTAAACACAGAGTTCTGATCCCCAGGCCCCTTGGCTTGCCTGCCTTGTGCTCCGCCTTGAGAACAGCAAACAGAAGCGTTGCTGCGGCCATAGCACTCCGGCCCCATGCTGGCCAACACTGCATTGCTGCAGAACCTCTGGTAAAAGTTCAGGCAAAGCCACTGGCACCGTCTTCAGAAATGCCACGCATTCCTCACATGGCTCAAAGCAGGCTTTTGCTGGTTTTTTTTTTAGATCTTGTGACAATCAGTTGATTTACGACGGGAAAGAAACAGCGAAGGTTATCTGACGAGAAAGTAATCTTATGATATATCTGCAATTTAACAAATAAGTACAAAATAATAATAATAACAATAATAAAAAGCTTGAGCAATATAAAGAATGCTGTAGGCTTTAGTGGGCAGGTAGCTTCTACCAGGGGCCATGTGGAAAATATGAATTTGTGCATGTGTTTTCTTTGGCGAGCAGCACTTCATTAGCAGCCCAGATCATTTTTGCTCACCTGGGAAAGCCTTATTTGAGGAAAGGACAAGGCACAGTTTTTTGGTAATGGATTTCTCATGCCATTTCCTACACCTTGTGTGCTGTGCCCCAGCAGGTGCTGTAGGAACAAGCTGTAAGGCCCCTGCCATCGCCCAGCACACAAGGGTTAGAAGATCTCTGGCATCAGCGTGTGATGCATTGCTGGATCACCTTGTGGGGCTGCTCTACTTTGTGCTGCTCCTGAAAGCCTCTCAGTGGCTTGCTCTATGCTTTCATCATGTCACAGCCAAGTGGTAATGGGGAATTAACACAATGGGAAGTTCCTGGCCTGCATCGTCTCAGAAGAGATTGTTTTTTGATCCGAGTGCCTCCATTCCACTTCTCCTGTCCATTCTGTTCACCACAAAACCACAAGACCTGGGAGACCAGTGATGGGTGACCAAGCAGGAAAAGGAGCTAGGAGAGGCTGTGCAGATTGAGGAAAGTGGAAATTTAGACAAAGTCAACTGCCTGTCACCTCCTGTCACAGAGAACTGAATCCTACTGTCACCCCAAGACAGCTTTATGAGTTGCCTTACCTGGCAGGCACTCATAGGGTGGGCTGGGAAAATTTCAAGTTTACTGTTCACCCAGAAAGCCCTCTGGCAAGTACTACCAGGTAAGAGCAAATAGGGACCATGTGAAAAGAACAGGGAAAATCAAGGTGTGAGGATATGGTTCACAAACAGATTGAAGGGCTTTGTTTTGCTATTCAAAACAGATCTTAAATTAATTTGCATACACAGTTGTAACACATTACCTACAACCATTAGATTTATTCAAATGCCACCATGCAAGAACAAAATAAGAAGGCTCAATGAAATGCAAATAATCTCTGTCCCTCCACCTCCAAAACCAACAGCAGGCATCCCACAGGGGAAGTGCTAATAATTCCCTCTCCCAGGGCCCACCTGCTCTTTCCTCCTTTCTAGTCCTTCCTCCCACCCAGAAGCAAGTACCGTAGGGATGTTTGACAGAGACACACCTCCTACCCTTACGCATGCTTTAATTCCTCTGTAAAAGGTAATGATGTATAGCTGATACATGAAAGGGCACAAAGTCCGTGTGTTTCCTCCCAGTGGAAAGCTTTGAAAAATGTCACACATCGGTAGCAGGAGGAATAGCGTCATTTCATACAACGGAGACTGTGCCAGTGTCACTGTTCTGGCCAAATCCCTTGATGGAGACAAGGCTTATTACCATCAAAGGAGGCTCCAGCATGGTTGAAGTACCTCCCAGACGACGTGAGCTGCACCGACAGAGGGACTCCGCTAGCCGGTGTTGAGTCTACATAAGTCTACCTAGTGGGAAGGGGAACCGTGCCAAAAAAGTTATCTCTGCAGATTACCAATGTGATTTTTTTCCCCACGAGATAGTTAAGCTGGCCAGACTTCATCAGGTGGACCCAAGGAACTATTACTTGCAAAATAAGATTGTAATTTATTTTAACCAGATGTTCAGCATTGATCTGTGTCAAAGTCATTTTTACTGTGAAAGAGATGTACCTTGGGCACCAGTGAGGTTTTAAAAACTTAATGCTGAAAGCTAAGGCTGTAGTGGGCTCTTCTTTTCTTTTGGTGGTGATGTGTAGTTCTCAATGAAGTAAGCTGGTGTTCCTGAGCTTTGCTGCTATCAATCGGATCTCCTGCAGGTCTTGCAGGGCAGAAGTCTCAGCTCTCCCGTGTACTAGATGCTCACATTAATCGCTGGAGCAAGTCACATGCTGCTCCTTACAACCTCGCAGCATTGGCAGCTGAGGGTGAGGGCTGAGGCAATCTAGAATGCCAGCCCTCTGAAACAACAGGTCCCTCGCGGTTTCCTTCGGAGCCTGGTGCTCCTGAGAGGAGTCAGAGGCTGTGCTGCTGCAGGATGACAGACACGAGGGCGGTCACACTGCTGTCACTGGAGCCTGAAGCACCGCTATCAACAAGTTACACATACACATCCTTGGGAACAGCTGAAATACAGCTCAGCCTGCATTCCTATGGCCAGTCATTCAAAACAGAAACTAAAGGATTTGGTTAACTGCTTTTCTTTTCTTTTTTTTTTAATGCCTGCATGTCCTTGCAGATCATTCACAAAGAGCTGAGCATTTCTATTTCCTGTTGACGAACTTTGAAAGGGAGAATGCCAATGGAAATTGGATCTCTTAATGAACAAGTTCTGTGGACAGCAAGTCAGATGCAAATTCATGAAGTATTTAAATCTGTTGTTGTGACCTTGAACTAACACCGCTAGGAAGCAGAAGGCCTTTCACTTAGGCAGGAAAGACTGGTAATTACTTGGTGCGTTGGTGTTTCCAAGGGAGCAGAAATGTCATGCTAAAGTTCAGATACTCAAAGGAAAGACTAAGAAACAAAATCACGAATATCAGCCAAATAAAAAAAAAAAAAAAGAAAAAAGAAAAGAAAAGAAAAGAAGAATGCATTACCTATGAAATCAGTGCTTGAAAGCTTTCCCACTTTCTAAAATAAATACGACTTCACCAATTGGAAGCTGCAGATCAAAATGGCTCTAAGGTCCAAAACCTAGCCATTTGATTTTCTGAAAACTTCTACATGCAGGTGGGCCTCTGTGCCAGAATGCAGTTCTAAGGAGAGAAAGTGGGAGCCAACCTCACGCCAAACAAGCCGGCCCAGGGGCAGGTGTATGGATGCAAGTACTATAGGTGCATAAGAACAGTACTGTGGGCAGGCTAACTATTCCTGCTGTAAAAGTCGTGCAACTACTGCTTAGACACAGCTCATCTATCAGAAAGAATTGCTGGCTTCATTTGTGCACAAAGACTTACAGCGCTGCCTTCTCTGTGTAGCAATGTGCGCAGTGACTCCTGCCCAAGCAGCTGCTGCTGGAAGGCCAGGCTCTCTTGCCCAGGCACTTCCACGTAGCCTCAAGAATTTCATTAAAGCATTCATCCGCCCTCACTGAAGTGCCAGAGGAAGTGGTTGCAAAGAGCTGAGGGATTCGTGTGCGGTAGAGTGAGAAGGACCAGATCTGGAAGTCGGTATTGCAGTTATCTGGAGGATTAACCACAAATAACTCCTGTGTGCCACACGTCCTGTGCCTGTCTCTCTTCAGGTGATGAACTGTGTCCATCTAGACCCTCTCTGCATCACAGCTCAGCTATAAAGGTCATCCTCCTTTTTCTTCGTCAAGCCTTCCATCACAGATGTCTGCTGCTCCTGTCCCAGAGCGGGAAGGCACCAGGACTCTTTCCACCAGCTTTGCAACAGGAGAAGCTTCCTGCCACAGTGGCAACCCTCAGCTGGCAAGGTATGGCTGGAATCCAGCATATAAGTGACATAACCCACGCCGGGAGCTGCCTTCACAATCTCCTATAATTAACTGTTGTTGCTATAAGTTTAGACAAACCCAGGAAATCACATGCAAAATTCTGTCTGATTGTCTATCTAATCTTCTTCTATCTAGGTTCTTGTACCACACACATTGCTGTGGTATCTGAGCATCTTGGTGCCTGGATGCAACTCAGTTGAACCCTTTTCAAGCTAAGCTGCTGGCCAAACACTACTCCTACCTGCAGCCAACTGTTTTGCTATGAACAAACGGCAAAGAAGCATCTTCAAAGGCTCCCCCAACGTACCAGCTTCTCTTGTCTTCCTTTCCCAGATAATGTAAGATTGGGAAACTTGCCAAGCATCACGCTAAACCGAAAGAGACATTCAAATTGCTGCAAGTATAAGAGCCAAGGGAGCCCAGTCTGCCAGAATGTTATTGCAGCAGTCTCAAGGAGCTCACGGCATTAAGACTTCATTTTGTTGTGTGCCTGCCTGTCTAGGAGATGCATCACTGGAGGCCAGAAAAGCATTGCTTCCTCAATATTAAATACTGGTGGTTTGGACAACTGCAAGCCATTTGTTAGCTTCAAGCTTTTGAATCAGTTTTCTTTCTTTTAAGATCGGAGGCATTTGATCCTGCGGTTACTGTTGCTTGAAACAGAACTTCTGCTTTCAAGGGGGTTTCAAATACACTCCTTTCTGGTGAGCATATAATCAAAGCAGGAACGCAGAAAAGGACCAACAGTCAAAAAGGTGATGAAAAGAAGCTGTGTTATTTCTGGATGAGAAATACTAGATATAGGTTTGACTGATTTAAGCCCCAGTAAAGGAAGAGAAAAGTTCAGAACTTATCTACATTTTAACTGTAAAGAAGCAGTCCTCCCCCCTCAGGATGAACAACTTATACTGATATCAAAGAGTATTCTGAGTCATTAACTGAAATATGTTGTGCTGGTAGAAGACACTTATATCAGCAAGATTTTGCCTACATAAGGATTTGCACCATAGTTTATATACCTAAAAGAAGTCAGATGCTGAACCAGTATGGGCATAGTGTGCAGTGCAAACAAGGCCTGAAAAATGGGGAAGATTTTGCAGGCCCATGTTTCGGGCTGTGCGTTTGTTTTTGCAAATCTGTGTTTCAAAAGTTCCTGTCTGTGTATAACGACAGCAGCTAAAATAAAAAGCAATCACGTGGAGCAACAAGAAACTAAAAGTAATCTAAAATCCCTTCTTTGTTTTGTCTGCTTATTCCCACAGCTTTATTCGCAGAGGTGGTGGGAGTCAGTGAAAGAAGCTGAGCTGAGCCTATGATCATAGTATTAAGTTGATTTGACTATTAGATAACTTTAATTTAAATGTTCCCCACGGGGTTTCTGGTATTTTTTTCCTTATTTACTTCTTGAGACTATTTAATACTTTGACCTGAAGGAAGAAGATTTTGCACAAGCAAGAGGATTAAAGGTTCACATTAGTTAAAGATGAAACAAATCGACTGATTCACCAAAGCCCAGTGTTCCCAGTGTCACCAATAATATTATCATACGTTAAACTGTTAACATGCTTGAAATGCAGAAAAAAGAAGCATTTAAAGCATAGGCTACAGGTGGCATTTGTTTCAAAAAAATGTACTGTTCCGTTGCACACTTTTTACTGAACTTCTATCCCATCCAAGTGGACATCCTATATGTCTGTAATAACCATGGGGTGTTAAATGGGCTCCTGTCATGCCTGCTTCACCTGGTATACTGCTTTTATCATCTTTGTCACTGATATCCACTCCTAAATTGGACCTCTTAAATTGCAACCTTTTCATATCCTGGGTTGGTTTGGTGTTTTTTTTTGCATTCTTTGTCCAGGTACTCACTTTTCATGTGTTTCTTCAGCTACTCCTCATGTGATTCCTTGTTCCCCATGAGAACAGATTGAGAGCTGAGGTTGTGCAGTCTGGAGAAAAGAAGGCTCCGGGGTGACCTTATAGTGACCTTTTAGTATCTAAAGTGGGACTATAAGAAGGAAGGGGACATTCTCTTTTGCAGGGTTTGTTGTGATTGGAGAAGTGGAAATGTTTTCAAACTAAAAGAGGGGAGATTTTGATTGGACATAAAGAGGAAGTTTTTTACAGTAGGGGTGGTGAAGTACTGGAACAGGCTGTCCAGAGATGTGGTGGATGCCCCATCCCTGGAGACACTCAAGGACAGGGTGGATGGGGCTCTGAGCAACCTGATCTCATTGTAGGTGTTCACTGCAGGGGAGTTGGACTAGATGGCCTCTAAGGGCCATCCCTTCCAACACAAACAATTCAGTGATTCTATGATTCCTTCCTTCTATGCCTATGTGACCTTCCTTCCTTCATAACCTGTTTTTACTATTCATTTCCATGCACGCGGTATTGCTTTGCACGGTTTCTGCAAAGCATGCATGCATACAGAAGTTACACCTTTTCATGCTGATATATTGCTCTATAGAGTCGAACTTAGTACAAACACGAGGTTGTCATTGTGCCAGCTAATCATGCTTAAGCTGTGATCCCAGCAGGTTTTAACTGCAGCTGGATGCCACAATGCTGAGTGCAACTTAGGTGAATGTAATTGCAAAGTCACATGCAGTGTGAGGCTGCATAGTTCTAGTGGGACTCTTCAAAGTTGTGTTCTGACACAGATGGGAATTTAACGTGAAGAATAGCCCTGCTTAGTGCTCTGTGAGGCTGCAACGCACATTTTGCATCTAGGATAAAGCTAAACTGCAATAATGATCCTATAAAAGGAGGCAGAGTTGGGCAGAAGTGTTTGAAATCAGGCTTGGTGCCAACACCAGTTGTAGCTGGTTTGCTGCGAAGCCGGCAAAATACCCTGTTGGGAAGCAGGAACAGCTGGGCACTGTATAGCTGTAGTTCAGCCCACTCAGTGAATACCCAGCATACAGAAGGTGAAACACAAGTGGTAAGCTTTACTGTGAAGCTGGTAGCCTGAGCCATATGATCTCTCTGGAGGTTTTCAGTCTTCTTGGTGAGGGAACAGCTTCTAAAGTCCTTCTTCTCTGGTCATTTTTTAAGAGTAGATTCAGAAGGAGAAAGATGAAGTTGCTCTTTGTTTTATTTCTTAGAGAGTAAAGTATGCCCTTATGTAGCAGTTTTTTTTTGTTTGTTTGTTTTAGATGTGAAGCAATACCACCTTGAAGAGATGAAAGTTTTGATCCACGAACGTAAGAGCTGCTCTACTGAAGTAGCCTTGTGGTCCATCTGGACAGTAAGACTTACTGAGCCAGCTATTATCAGATTGTGAATAATATCGGAGTTAAGACTACTTTTTTCCTTTTGGGTTTCACTTTTCCAAGATGATGTTGCGCAAGAAATCTCTTCCAATATGTGTTCCTCCTGATCTGTTTGATCAAGCATAGGGGAGTAACCAAAGTTCAAGTTACTATACTTTTGTTAGCAGTCAGAGTTCTACATTGCTCACTCTGTTTCCTTTTCTTAAGTTGGAGATTATCAACAAAGACCTGCTAATGTCTTTCGTAAAGTTGTTAAAATGCTTCTGAATTTCTAGTTTCAAATTTCTTTGTCTTTGGAGATTCAGTTGTGTAGTGCTTGTCTCTTAAAGCTCATCTAAGTAGTGCTTATGCTATGCTATCCTTCCCTGCAGCAGTATCTCCTCTGCTTCTATGGACCAGTCTTTCCTTCCTGAACACTTTGTAGGTCAATATAAGGTCAATATAATGTTGTAGTACTATATTTCCCTACTGCCCCTTATAATTGAAATCATCCGCCACGGCAAATACTCCGATTGTTCTTTTGCTTTTAAGCTTGTTAAATTTGTTTAAATACTTACACTTACTCAACTCTTACATCCAATACCTTCCCAGTTTTACTGAATTCCCTTTTATGCTTTTACCAAAATTACGACTCTCTGATGATCATAATTGGCATCACGTTCTCTGAATTCACAAGATGCTGCCATATACACAGATGTCTTTAATAATAGACATATCTGACTAATATGTTCCCCAGATCCTCATAACTTCTGGCTTATTTGCCACGTCTACTTCTGTTCTGATTCTCTCCATTTTCTAGGCTCTCCCTTCCCCAGGTTTCCTCATTATCTCTCAAAGTAAAATGCCATCTCACACAATCTTTTTGGCCATACTCAGAAGTGCAGAACTCCTGCTGCTGTGCCAGGCTTGCATACGAAACTAAGAACGACTTAGTCAAAGAGCTGTCTTGGACCTAGAGTTTGTCCATCTATCTAGTCAAATTAAATTAGTTCCCAGACAGTCTCCTGTTCTAAGCCAAGTTCCTCTTCTTTTGACTGCATTCCATGGGACGACTGGGGGTGTTTGCCTTGCTGGTCTCATTCTGACCGATGGGAAACCATCTTCTGTGATAGCATCTTCAGGAAGGTGATCTAACCCTTGGCTCTGGCTTCTTAAAACAAAGCCTTGGCCAGGCTGTATCTAAGGACCACCCTCCACTCCTACATGATGTTCATCCTCTGAGCTTCCTCAGTTTCTCACAGACATTTCAGAATATTTGAAAGTGAAGAAGCAAAAGCATTATGAGATCTAAGATCCTTAACAGAAGGTAACATATTTTAAGCAGCTCCCTAGTCAAAATAAGAATTGCTATCGTTTTTGTCTGCCCCTCTTTAATTAAAATAATTAAAAATAACTAAAAAGCGAGCTTTTGGATGTGCAAAAAAATGGTCAGTAGCAGCATTTCCCAAGAGACTTCTTTCTCGTTCTCACTGTAATGTATCTATCTCATTTCCTTCAATCTTCAAAAAATAATCTTTCAAGTTAGATTCCTAAACACATGAGCAGGCACTTAAACGAACAGACTGGTTTTCCTCTTTTGATTGTCTGAGGATAGTTAGGTGCCAGCCTTTGAAAGTTCTGGACCAAGTAAAACATTTCGAAGCTACAGTTTGAATGGAGACAAGGGAAGATAAACTCATGATCCCAATTCAAAAATTCTAGTATTCCACATTAATAATCATTGCACTGATAATCGTGAAATTAAGAACTGTTGGGACATTAAAATTTTTTCCTGAAAAATCATGTTTGCATTTCCTGCCCTGTTTATTTAACGGGGACCAGAATGGAGAAATGAGATGGTGAGAACAGAAAAAACTTTTCAGTGGGAAGAGAGAGGGAACTGGAACTGGTCCTATTAGTAAGTAACCAAATAACTGAACAAGGGGTCCAGCAAATAATGGGTTACAGGGAGAGTGAACATAGATATGGAACCTCCACACTCCCAGTCCTCATGCAAGAAAAAGAGGTATTTCAGTTACATAAAGGAATGAGAAAAGTTCAAGGCTGGTAAGACTAAGTATTTTTGCACAGGATCCACAATTAGACCATCAGATTCGTTGTTACGAGATGCTGAGACAGTGAGTTTAGCAAGATTCAGAGAATATTAAATTAGTTCTACAGTGAACAAAACCTTGTAACAGTTAATCCAAAATCATAAAAATTGAGAGCCTTCTGCTTGAAGGATTTCATCAATCTCTGAATTCCTGGGATTAGCGTGAGTTCTTCATGAGGACTATGCAGGGCAGAGGAGAGTCTGGGAAAGAGATTACTCTACATCTGCCTCTTGTGAGTACATTGTGGGTACAGCCTGTGCTGGATGGATCACGATTTTTGTGAAGAAGGCAAATATTAATACTTGTGTATTGGCTGGACAGGGGAAGTTTGTGTTCCTTGATGTTTAAAGAGGATTTTCCAAACTTTTTAGTGTCCATTTGACTAAAAATGGCTCTGGCTGAGACAAAACCCATGAATCCCTCAGTTAAGATTCATACAGTAATTTTAAAAATAAGCAACATTTTACCCTTAAGAAAAAAAAATACAGTATGTCTTTTTATCCAGAAGACAAATATTACTATTTAGTATTTAAAAAAAAAAAAAAAAAAAAGAATGCTGGAAGTTAAAAAAAGAGACTATATTAAGAAAAAAAGATAGCTATGCTCTTTATTTATTTGAAAATAAAGCTCAACAGCCTGCTAATGGACCTTCAGCCTGTGCCAGGGCATAAAACGCTACTATTCACATGTGTCTGCCTTCACTTTTTTGGCCAGTTGTAGATGACTGATGGACATCTATAGCTGGAGGCCATCTAGAGAGTCCTCCCTGCACAGTGTGGGGTCAGTGGTTACCAGTGGCTGCAGAGATAACATGTGGGCAGAACGCCCCAGTGCCACCAGTGTCCCCTGGGCAGCCTGGCCAATGGCATCAATTAAGGACACTGGGGTAGATAGGGCTCCACCAGGCCTTGGAGGGGCAGCCAGATCCTGTGGGCCCAAGGTTAGAGGGGAAGGCTGTGTGAGTCTTTGCCAGGTGCTGGTGCCTTCATGGAGGTCATCCATAGGATCGGGGCCCTAGACTGCCTGGCTGCGTGTGATGGTGCTACAGAAAATAACAAAGCCATGTTGAAGTCTACAAGGCTACATCAGCCTTTTGCTTGCATTCTACTCTCCCAAGGACTCCTCCATTTATTTTTGCTTTTCAGACTTCCTTGAATCGCCTTCATTTCCTCTCCTTCTCAGTTCCACACCACTCTATTATGTATTTTTAGATAGATGTATGTGTGTATTTTTAATGACATGAAATATTTTCAGAGACTAGAAAATGGGTGCACAGAACTGTGTCTGCAGTGTGCCAGGGGTAGCATGCTGTTGTCTTTCTCACAGTCGGCAGTGCCTCCCCAGCTCCCTTCCTCCCTATGCTAGCACTTTCACTCCTTTCCTTTCAGACCACTAACCAACTACTACTGATCACCTCTCAAGCCCCAGCCCACCACTTTCACTCTCAGTCACTTGCCCACTACTGTCACTCTGTCAGGGTGCACCTCACACAACCCTTGCAGACGCCCACTCCTTCTTGCTCACCTCTTGAAGCTTTTCATGCGGGTAGTGATATTAACCAGGGGCTCAGGGAGAGCTGTTGGTACTGTGGTAGATACAGAAAATTCAAAGCACAAAAGGAGAACTGAGTGACAGCGGCACTTGGGGACGTGGCATAGTGGGCATGGTGAGGGTGGGTCAGTGGTTGGACTTGATAACCTTAGAGGTCTTTTCCAATCTATGATTCTAAGTGGGAATTTCCTTATCCTTATCCTTGGCAGGTCTGCCTGTGTTAGAGGAACTGCAGGGGTTCACTTGCTTCAAGCACTTCTGCAATGCAACAACTACACCCACAGGAAGGTCTCCTCACGTTCACTGAATATAATGACCGAGAGTGAGATACTCTTCCAGAAGGTGAGGCTGTTCCAGAGAAGAAGGAGCCTAACGTGGGTATCCCCAGCTGCCTTCTGGAGAAACTTCTCCCTCTGTTGACTGTATAGGGAAAGTCCTCACCTACACACCCGAGTGTGAATGCCCCACGTAATCTCTGTATCTCGGTTCATCATCTGGGGATGGTGGTCATAAAATGCTTGACTGAGGCATGTGGAGGAGTGTTCCTGGAAGGTGAGTGTTACTGCAGCTGTAGATTAGCTCCCACACTGGGAAATTACTGTTTTCTCTGCATGTGCACAGACCTGGGAAGTCCCATGCAAAGATGCTGTCCATGCCTGCTTAGATTAATGATATGTATCAATTTCTCTGTTAGTATGGCAAAAAGGGGCATCGTATTTTCTTCTGCAAGTTATATAGCACAGCAAACGTCTTTGGTGGTTTCATATTCCTGCATTAGTTTGCTCCAATAAAATAAGGACTTCCATTTACATTTGCATCTCTCATGATTTTTGCATGTAAAATAATAATGAAAAGAAATTTCTCAACTACTCTTCAATCTGAACACTGCTTATCTTTTCTTTCAGCTTGCTGTTAAATTAAATATCATTTCAAGTTGAGGGAGGCATTATTTGACAGAACAATAGATATCACTCAACACCTGTCAAGTTAAAGAGTAACTAGAAGTTACTACATTCTGATCCATTATATTATGTAAGTATTACGCAGAATCCATATATACTTTTCCATGTAAATAAATATTTAGACTAAGTATTAGAGATATATGTACTTACATATACTTATCTTTGTAAAACTGTGTCTACATGTGTTTATTGCTTAATACATTGAACAAGTGAAAAATCAAGGTCCCTGTAAAGAAATTACTGTGTCACTGTTTTCCCAGCTAATGACCATGCACTGAAATGGTCTGGTTGGTTATAGTAGAGCTGAACACGGAGTGCTTATAGATGCAATATATCCATCTTAGGCATTGTAAAGGCTGAGAGCTGAGTGCTAGAGCCCGCACTTTCCTTATGCATTTGTTTCCTCCACAGATTTGATGTCAACAGAAAGAGCTCCCCAGTTTTCATTTGGCTTTGGTCAGGTCTTCAATAAGCTAAACTGAACTTAGCCAGAGTTCAAAGAAAACTCTCTCACCATCTGTGAAGAAGACCCCAGAGCTACGCTTGTTGTGTTAGCAGGGGTGTGAGTAATATCAGCAAAGAGAGCAGGCAAATGCTGGGAGAGGTCTGTCTTGGAAAGCCCATGGAGGGTTTCCATTATGAGGTTCACCTGACCAAAAAGCCTGCTGCTGCAAGTAGCCGCAGATGTTTTGTTAATCTTCCTTCTTTGCAAATATCTTATTCTTCCTATCTTTGCAAATATCACAGAGCCATCACGAATAATACTGGTTTATTCGAGCTTCCGCCTGGGACTGTGACCTGACCCCAGATCACTGAAGAACCGATCTCATCCCAGCTAACAATTGCCTGTGTGAGACCTTACAGTCCCTGTCCTTCACAAACATTTCTTAAAACTATTGTCGATTAAATTTCCCAGAGTGAGGCAAAGAATGATAGCAACATTTTAAATGTTCACACATTCTCCAGACTGATAGAACGCTCAGTATATATTAAAAGGGTGCTCAGTCCATTCACAACACACAATAAGTGCACAATTCAATTAACTAATGCAATTCATATTTCATTAGGACAGAAGCTGTTTGTGACCTTAAACGGACAACAATTTCATGACAGCATTGTAGAATTTTAATTAGATAGGAAAATAACAAAGAAAAATGAAACAGAGGGAAAAAGAGCTGCCTGGCAGAATTGTTCCAAGGAACTTAAAAACAAAAGATGCATTTGTTCTCCTACGTCCTCCTCCTCCTTCCCCCTTACTAACGATGCAGAGAACAAAACGTTATTGCCTTTATTTGGCTCCGATTAACCATTTGCAGAGAAGGCTGTCATCTCAGCATTGAGGGTATGCACCTGGTGGCACCAAAAGACGCAGGAAAGAGAAATGCAAGGTCCTGCCTTTACCTTTTGTTCACGGGTATCTAAGCGAAGAGCAACTCCCTTAAGAAGAATTTTATACCAGTTTTACGTCAGTCTTTCATTTGTGAAGGAAAGTGGTAAACCAGGAAAAAACAACAGATGCGATTAATAAAATTAATTGTTAATACGGTTGTTAGAAAATAGCACACAAAATCACCGTGCATAAAGGGCTGTGATTAAAACAGAGATGGATTCCAAAGTTAAGCTGCAATTGCTGCAGTATTTCTTTCTGTGATACTCTTAAGAAAATGAGGAGGGATTAATAAGGTTAGTTATTATGATTCTGTAGTAATTTAATATTAAATCCAAAGTATTCCCATCTATGCTGACCCTTATGTGAGGAAAATAGCTCCCTGCAGTCTGTAATTCAGTTTCATTAATTATACATTGCCAAAACTGTGCCTTGTATTACAGAAACATGAAGGGAAGGTATCCTTTTTTGTTTTACACAGCGCATTTAAAGAGACGGTGGAAGACTGAAGCTACCAGGTCAGAGTTCATGGTCTGTCAGACATGATCCTTTCCCCTCACCCCTCTCTTGGATGATGACTTTTGCTGCTAAGATACAATCAGTATAAAAATTCTGTCAGATTTTGCATTAAAGGCAAGACGCTGCAATAAGGAAGCCAAAGGACAGCAAGATATGTCTGTTTAATCAGGATATTTGTTGATCTGGGTCAGTAACAAGACGGTTATTTGTCCCTGACCAGTGGGTGGCAATGGCAGCAAATGGCTTATAGGAGACAAGGACTGATTTTGATAAACATGTCCAGATGGGTATGATTTAAATCAGTAAATATATTGCTTTGTGGAAAGAGAGATTTTTTAAAGTAATTTTAAACCAGTGTTTACAGTGAGTTGCTTGTATCTATCAGTCGCTAAATGCTATAGGTACACCATCAACGTGATCAGCAAAGAAAAAGAAAATAGCTTTGCCTTCTCCGATCCTAGCACCTCTGATGTTTTTTTTTCTTTATAATGTATTATATCAAAGTCCCATTGTCTGTACCAGGAAGTCACAAATATCAATATTATTTAGTACTGGTTTTCTCAAACTCACTCTGAGCTAAAGCTCGTTTTACTGGAAAGGATTCAGTTATTTTATTGGCAGTATCGTCAAATAACTTTTTAGTGCAATGAAAGCATCAAAAAGTACAGCTGCGAGATGAGAGAGATCGTGAAAAGGGAGTTTCCAGAACTCACTGATATTAGCTGCTCACCCATACAATTCCCTTCCTCTCAAGTTTCAAGATGAGATTATCATTAAAAAAAGGCCGACTTGTCAAAAAAAAAAAAAAAAAAAGAAAAAAAAAAAGAAAGAAAAAAAAAAAAAGAAAGAAAGAAAGAAGGAAAGAAACTGTCTGAACAAATCTACAAATAAACCAGTTTGGGGAATTCCCACGGCTGTGCCTGACCTCCACCATCAAAACAAGGCATCCTCAGTGCGATAAAGCACTGCGCCATTTTTTCGCCCTTAACTCTTCCCCGATGCAGTATGTGACCGCCACAGCTCGTGCTTCACCAAAGCTGCACCTGAACTGTGGGCAGCCCAACCTCTGCCAGACGCGCGGCTGTCTGGAAGTGACGCCAGCAGGGCCCCGCTTGGGGACGGGGTGGTAGTGCTGGCCCCATGCAGGAGCGTATCCCAATCTATTGATTGTAAGGAGAACTGCCATGCAGCCACATTGCTCTGTACGCCTTCCTTTTGATCTTTGTTCCTGTTAAGTTTTTGGCTTTGCTGTTGGAGGAAGTGCATCCCAGCAAAACCATTGCCTGTCAGACCTGCTGGCCGGGGTTGACCACAATGGAGACACCACAGAAAGCTGCTGTGTTCGGCTGGGTAAGAAGTACCACATAGGCCCATCAGCACTATGTCATTCAAGTCTTTTTTTTTTTTTTTTTTTTTTTTTTTTGTACCTCTGTATGCTTGGATTTAGTAATTTAACGTGTAGCTTTTCTTAGGGCGTTGCAAAACCAGAGTCAGTCCCTGCTGCAGTGTTGGGATCTGTTCCAAACAACCACCGATGCCACCGATGGCTTTCAGATAGAAGGAAACAGAGGCTAAAGAGCAAAGTTCTTGCCATGTTCTTGGAGACTATTTCTGGCACACAGGAAGGACTCACAAAATCACTATCACACTTATTTTTGTTAAGCCCGTACGTGACTTGAAGTATTCCAGAGGTGCGCGTCAAGCTCTGAGAACTGATGGCAAATTTCATTCACCAGTTAGAGGTAGGAAAAGAAGGATGGCACTCCTGGGGCTGGTTGGAAGAGCTCTATTACAGATGGAGGGGGAACAGCCTTCAAACACTACACGAGAATATTAATGGGAGTAGCTCCAAATATTGTAGTCTAAAACGAACACTTTGATAATCATAACAATGTGGTTTGAAAAGTATCACTTTAAAAGGTCAGCTCTAACACCCCCCGACTGCACATTGAAAGCATAGCGGATATATTGAGTCATACATATTGTTCATTGTCATTTGCATTTGGTGAAATCCCTGCATTTTACCCAATTTAGCAAGCAAGCACCGCCTCAGGCTCCCTTGGCAATACTGAGTCTAAATGTTGTTACTGTTTGTTGCTCTTAAACAACATCGTGTCCCATCCCACAACAATAAATCACTCGGCGTTCTTCTGATAAATTTTTGTCATTGAAAGCATGTGAGTCATTGTGCATAAATGGAAAGAAGGGCAGCGGCACACCAAAGCAAGATGGGTATTTTGGGATTCACCTCTGGGATACTTCCGCGCACATTGCTCGGAGCCAAATGGCCATCTCTGGCAGCCTGTAGACAGCCGCCAGTGCACGACAAGGCAATAACCCAACTTAGCATTTGTGTGGATAAAGACCTGGTTGATTCTATGAACCCCACATAGCATTGTCAGGCTGTACTTCAAGAAAAGGCTCTTGAATTCAAGAACACTTTGCACATTCCAGCATTTTTCCTAAAATGTACCCAGGATTTGACCTCACGCCGCTCTCCTCAGTTTTGCATATCGCCACGACTAGGGACTGCCTGACTTTCCAGCCATCGTGTAAGCAATGTTTCCAACCAGAATACGGCGGAAGCTGCCCTCACCCTTCCGGGGGCTACACCTGAAGAGTAAGCAAATTTTGTGGGTATTTTAAACCTTTTTTTATTTTCTATGAGCAATGTGAAGATGAGTCATTCGTGCTTGGGCTGGAATGTATAGTTGGTAAACACTGGTGGTGAGCAACCCTAGTTCTAGATTTGTAAATAAAAACAGTCCTGGCCTTCTAGAGGTGTAAATAAAAACAGTGCTGGCCGCAGTTCTGTTAGTGATGGGAGTTTTGGGTAGGAGAGGCAGGGAACATTGAGTGGCACACATGGCTGGGCATGACTGCTAGAGCACACGATCCCAAGCCATCCAGCCCCAGGGAGATAGCAGGGGGAGAGGTGCTCCTCTGTGTCACCGCACTGACACAGGCTGTGAAACAGTTCTGAATGAAAAGCAAAATAAAAGGCCTTGTGTAGATGCATGTATACAGAGCAACACAGAGCCTAATGCTAAAGCTGCTGAAGCTAAAGAGAGACTTGCATTCTGCAATGAGCACTTTGTCTTAAACTGATGGTTTGAAGAAGACATTAGCCTGTATTGTGGAAAAGCACAAGAGTTGTGAAGAAACAGCTCAGGATAGAAATCACCTTCAAGCACATCTGCTTCTGTAAAACATAAAGCTTTTCTAGCACCCTGGAAATCATGATGTTTGCAAGGACTACATTAATGTTCTCCATACACAAGTCATGTGTCTCAATATGTACAGAAAGACCAGCACTCAGATGACATGAGGAATCAAACCCCTGATCTCACAGAGAACTTCATGGAGACCCCTAAGCCAAGCTGCTCAAGCAATATAGAAGGGAAACGTGAAGAGGGAACCTGGTGGTTCGCTCCATCTCTCTGCTCACCAACAGGAACGCACAGGACTCCTACTGGGCAAGATGCTGAATGCCAAACCTGGAGCCTTCCCATTTTCCTGGCTTTGTTGTGTTGGGGCTACTCCAAGGCTGTCCTGCCCAGCAGGCTGAGTCTCCGTGTTCCCACCCAGTGACTGCAGCTCTGCATCACTCCGCTACTGCCTGGCCATGCAAAGCATGTGTGAGACCCAGCACATGCCTCCAGTGACACCAGGTTGGAGTTACCCTGATGAGTAATAGCGTGTAAAAGTCAATTACATTCAGATTCATAGGCGCCTGCTACTTCAAATGCTAAGAGTGGGGAAATCTGCCCTACAGGAATGAGGTTGGGGGCAAACTTTTATTAGCCTCATGTTGGCTTTATCTATTTTAAATGTTTCATTATCGTAGGGAGAGAAGTGCCATTGTTAACAGCATTACAGGCAGTCAGCTGCAATCAATTTAAAATTAAAAGGGGAAGAAGAAAGAAATGAAAAGAAAAAAAGGGTCTGCTTGACGTACTGCAGTATGGCAGGCGATGGTAGCTTGCCCCAGAAACGCTTTATTGAATCCAGCTCTTCTGTACAAAAGAATTTGTTAACCTCTTCATGATGCCAAGTTTGCTAAAACTGGCCCAAGCAAGGTTGCTCCCACACGCTGTAAGGGCTGCGCTCACTGATCAGCATTTAGTCCAAGGTTGCATCTACAAGTAAATATTGTCAAGCTGTGCACACAGCAGAGGCTGTCCGGGTTCTGATGCCCTGCCACTTCCCTGCCTAGGGCAGTACTGCTGAAGTCAGGAGCTCAGCTCAGCTGAGGCCAAGGCACAGCTATATGTGCTGGGTGCAAGGATGGCATTTGGGACTGCACAGAGGCCACTGGTGAGGTAACAGACCCTTCTCCTGCCTTGCCCCAGTGCAGCACTGGTGCCTCTTGTGGGCACCTGATCCTGACAGGCTGGGTGTACCTGCCCTCGGGGACCCTAACACAGCACAGGTCCATGCTAATAAAGGTAGCTCAACATAAAGACTAGCAGATCCAGATGTGTTCCGCATGAAAAGTAATACTGCATGAGTATAATCCTTCTGTTGCTTGGGATCTTTACTCTTGGAAACGTTCTTTTACTGGGCTTATAAAGCCCTGCTTTACGCAGCCCCTGGGTCTGCCTCGTCCTGCAGTGCCCATTCAGCTCCCCTGCAGCCTCGGCGTGAATGAAAGAGAGTCCCTGCTGAGCAAACAGATAAGGCTTTGGAGGAACCGGTCGATATATTTAGATAAGGTGTGACAAGGATACGTGGCAACCCACGTCTTTGTCAGCTCTCAGTGGTGTAAAGATTACAAGAGTGGAAAATAGAAATGCCCGTGTTAGCTGCTTCAGGCCGAGTCCTTCTCTTCTGCACCGCTGTTAATCGACACCGCTGTAACCATGGAGCCGGCGTACAGTGCGGATAACGCGGAGGCATTATTCGGAAACTCAAACACGGAGATACAGCCGGAAAGTCCTAAGCCTCCCCAGCAAATGAATCCGCTGAGCCCGGCTCAGCCACCTGCCCCATTACACACACTGTCCTTACTAAGGAGATGCTGGAAGTTTAAAAATAACTCAAAAGGTGTCAGTCATGCTTGAAATGGCCAAATGAAGATTAGAGCAAAGCAGCAGCAAAAAAAAAAAAAAAAAAAAAAAAAAAAAAAAAAAAAAAAAAGCCCAACAGCTTAACTGAACATAATGTGACATTAAAGGGTATGTAAATATTGATGTGTAATTTAATAACAGTGCACTATATACTGCACCTTTTTTTTTTTTTTTTTGGCACACGCAATGATTCCAGCGCTCATTATCTGGAACTTCTGGATGGGGCCATGAGGAAAAAAACCTAGAATGGCATCGAATATGAAGCAGCCTTTGAGAGAAGAGCCACTTACATGATGAAGGCTGTATTCAATTGCCTCTGCTGTTTTCTTACAGGGAAGCAGCTGAGCAGTTTTAAATAATGGAAAAAAAGGGGCTGTTTACAGAACAAACTGGAAATGAGACTCTACCTGCATCTGCAGAATACATGGCCAAAGTCTCCTCTGGCTACATTTGTGCTTGAGCTTATTACAAACCTAAACCAGACATGTTTCATCCTCGTCTTCTCTCGGCTATGTAATATATAAACACGTACACACAGAGGACAAAAAGTGCAAGTCAGTCTATATAAAATCCCCTCTATCTTTAGCAGAAAATTTTTCTGCTGTGTCAAATTCAGAATGCAGTGCAAAACCAAAATCTACAGAAGAGTATTTTGAGACCCATTTAGTTTTGAGGGGATTTTTTTCTCATAGATAAACATGAAATTCAGCCTACGAGCTTACCTGTCTCGGGTATAACAGTCTATTACCCTCCTTTCAGTGTGTGTTTGTAAGACGATGCATTTAGCATTGGAAATTCACCAATTACACATTATAAAAAGGCTGTTGCTAATCAAATTTTACAGAAAATCTTATCAAAATGCTCATGGGGAAAAAGAAACTACCAACATCCGTGCTTGTCCAAATGTTCCTGCTGGCAGCGCACACCGCACTGTTACCCACCAGCAAAATGCCAGTCAGCCTGCATCCAAGGGCTGATGTGCGAGGCACAATGACAGGTGCCTCTGTCTACCCAGTTTCCTTAAAAACAATTTATAAAAAGCTTTATTGATAGCCTAGGCCAATCGTTCAGCTGTGATTTTGACTTGGGTTTTCATCCACTGAGTCCACCAGATTTTGAGTGGTGTTTTGGCCTGAGGCACACCTCCCACCCATCTCATGGGAAGACTTTCCAGTTGCCTCCAATGGGTAACGCTGAACACTTCAACAGCTGGAGCAGATGTGTAGGCCTACTGGAAGACCCATGCATCCACACAGATCGCTGTTAGGATCAGGCCTTACAAAGAGAAGATGTTTACTATCCTTGTGCTACCACTCACATTCTGATAAGAACCAAGGTTCATTCCCCCTACAAGACTACTCTGTAGGAAAATATCCCTGTATAAGTGGATCTCTCTTCTGTTGAAGCTTTCCCATTAAAAACAAAAAACAAAAAACATTTAAAATTAGGCACTGGAAGAGAATGATCCCACATCTCTCGCCCAGTCCAACTCAGTTTGTAGTGGTGTCCAACACAGCTACCACCAGCCAAACAAAATGGCTTCCTGAGGAAACAAGGCATCTGGGGAATCACTACCCATGGGAATATGCCTTGAAGGCAGTCATGACTGCCCTTGGCCAGCTCTCTGTGAAGACCAGCCCAATGATAATGCAGTTGCATTATGAAAGTTGCAGGCATTATTCTCAGTGCTTTGCAACCCTAACATTTGGACTGGTACCAGAGAGAAGCAGCCAATGGTCAAGAACAATTGTCAATGCTGCTTACATTTTAGCAAAGTGTAAGTCAACAGATAGATCCCTACAATCCAGGAAATGATGAGCTACAATGTCCCTGCTTCGCCCCCAAGAGCCAAGGATACTGTAATAATCATGAGCTTAAATGGAAATCAAGTACTTCTTTTTCCTCTAACATTTGCTTCAAAGACTCCTAAATTAACTCTAGACATAATAATGATACAAATAGTCTTGTGATCACCTAGGACAGGCACATGTCAGCTATCAGAATGTAACACTGTGTGCAGGTTTTTCCCCTAGGTAAAAAAGAAAAAAATATTTTCCAGCACAAAGTCCTGTAGAGTGCTCAACAGCTGCAATAGGGTGGTAGCAACGCCATCTGGTTAGCAAAGCCTAATGCCTAGCTTTAGAGGAACTGTTTCCAGCGATGTGGAGATTTCTGGGGCGCTCCTCACACTGGTTTTGATGCACTGGATCTTTAGATAGGAAAAAAATAGTACGTGGCTTGACAGATATCAGAGACATGCAAGAGTAAAGATCCTGTGGAGAGGACCAAGTCACCCGCTGTCCTTCTGCCTCACCTGAAACCCCAAGAGCATCCCTAGACTCTCACATCCCAAGACAAATGCTTGAGAAAAAAGGAGAAGAGCCCAGCATCATCCTTAGTTGCATCTGCAGAGGCAAAAGGGCAAACCCTATTCAGAGAAACAGAGAGTTCAAGCAAGTTCCTCTGCCCAGGCTGTTTGTGGGGCTGCCCAAGTTGTCATGTTACTGCTTGCAGACAGAGAACACCACGCTGAAGTGTGTTTTACCTGCATATCCCAAACGCTCTGCATTTGTTCAGCTTGGATGGGTTCAGCGGTTCAGTTCACGTAAGCTCAGGCTAGTCTGAACCTGTTAAGTGCTCAATTACGCCTGATTCGCTGCACCTCTTGCTTTAATTTGTGCGTAGCTGGATTCTGCTTTTTTTCCATGACACAAGCATTTCACCAAGCCTCTTGGAAAAGGCGTTTAGCTGAAAAGCACAGAGCGGTAGGAAATTGTTTGCTCTCCGTATGCTTTGACAGAAATAAAGTCAACATGATAGATGAGCACTGAGCAAGTGGAAGTTATTTCTCCCAAGATGTCACACTCACGCTTCAGCAAGGAGTGAACAGGAGCTTTGAATAAAGCACCAGCAACATCGCCACAATATACATCACTTAGAGCAAAATAAATGCCATAGAGAAAATTGTTATAAGCTCATGCTGAGCCATACAAAGCCCAATAAATGTTGCTTGTCACAGAGCAAAGCACGCAGAGGAAATTATGTCTGCACCACAAAAGTGTGTGTCTGGATGTAAAACTAGGTGGACGGATCAGATCTTCATCTGGTGTAAGTCAGAAAAGCTGCAGAGATTTCAGTCAGGTTTTAGATCATTATTCCTAACGAGCTCCTGCTCCATAAATTCAGCAGAGACGCTTGGTTTACAAGGCTACTGCTTTGAAAAATCATAACCTTCCTTTTAGGTTGCTCCATAAGGAATTCTTTATACAGATTTGTTGTTTGATCCTCCACAGGAGGAAGAAAGCGGAATAACTCCCCTCTCGTTTGGCTCCAGCAGACAAATTGACATAGGCACCAAAATTAAAATTCTGCTCAATTCAATTTGGAAATGAAGGAAGAACCTGACTGGGGAAGGAGGAAGGGAGGGAGAAAAAAGCCCCCACAACAGATTGCCTCCAGCAGCACTCGTAGGTCCTCCGAGCTGCTGCGCCACAGTAAAGCACGCCTCCCAAAGCAGGGGTGGTGGGGGAGATTCCCTTGAGGGCTGTAGCTGCAGCTGATGAACATGCAACTTCATTAGCAGCTGGTGACCCCATTAGATGGGGCTCTTCATGTCTTGGCTGGGACAAAGCTCCCCAGGGACTGCCGCAGTTGTGTGCCACGCACAGGGACCTGGCAGCTGGAGTGAGGGAGGTGGCTTTCAAAGTCACCTTCAGGAAAGGCTGTGTAATTCAAAGATCATCCTGTGGACTTAGGAAAAGAAAGCATTTTGTTCTGTGTTTTGATTTGTTTTTGTTTTGTTTTGTTTTTGTTTTTTTATGTATGTGTGTGTCTGAATACAGCTGCCATAACTTGCAGAGATACCTATACTGCAGAGTGCAACCTTCTCTCAAAGTCCCAGGTGAGGAGCTGACACTGAAAATCACATCAAGCATAACAAGGCTCCTCTGTATAATTAAGTTAGATGTATGAGGGTCCTTATTTATATCATGACTTCATATCCCTTTTCTTTCTTTTTTTTTCTTTTTTTTTCTTTTTTTAAGAAAAGAATTGAAAACTAAGAGAGAAAATTAGTAAGCAGCTGATGACCTGATGGGTGTAGATCAGCTACAGAAGAGCAACTGTGTTCCTCACAAAGGACTTTTGATACAAATAGCAGGCAAGCAGTGATTTAAGATGGGCTGGAGCTGAGGGTGGTAATGGCAGGGGACATTTGTGGCAGGCTTGAACTCTTTGGTGATTAGCTCAATCTACTGCAGACCTCAGAGTGGGGCTTCCCAGGGAAGAGGATGTTTGAGAAACTGTGACTGTATCCAGCTAGCTGGGGGATGCTGCCAACACCCAGCCCTGCCACCTCGTTCCTTTACAAAGCAGAAGAGAGGGAAGTAATGGTGCTGATGGGATCCCGGTGACCCTGGTGGGATGGATGCAGAGAACTAAGCATAGTAGGTACAAGACTAGGAAGGTGGTAGAGGTTCAAACACCAGCTTAGAAGAAAGAAGCTGTAAGAGCAGTGGGGAAGGAAGGGTCACACTGAATGTCACCTTTTTCACTATTCAAATCTGCCAGGTTGCAGGTGCATCTGAGGAGCCTGTGATGCTTTATGTTGGCTTGTTCAAATAAGCACTGCCGAAGCTCTGACCTGAGTTTAAAACTTGGTCACAGACATTAGCAGTAGAAGTAGCATTCGGCCAAAGCTTACAGTGACAAAAAGATGTGGCTAACACTGTGCTGACAGTTTCAACAGCGTGCTCTGGATGCTTCTGTAAGCTTCCTTCATGCATTTGGGAGAGAAAAGAGATATAGATGTTGTCATTTGTACATGCCGTATCAACTGCTGTTCCTAATGCGTTAGTCTGGCACGATTTTCTGTTCCTTTCCTTCAAATTTCCTTTTATGGCTGCCATGCAGTAGATTTGTTATTTTTAAACTACTGCATTTTTTTTCCTCCCTTAATACTCATCTGATTGTTCAAAGCCTAACCATGAATTCTCAAAATACACGTCTGCGTTCTTCCACAGTTTCATACTGAGTTCACTCTAGATTTTTATCAGAACAATTTCAGCCCGGGAGGTTTCGCAGCACTCCCTCGGTGGCTACAGGTGGGAAGCGTTGATTCAGCCATGAGCAAGTTTGAAGGCTGCAAGACAACCTTCTGCCAAGGCTAAGCAGTAAGCTAGCTGATGTAATGGAGTTTTCAGTGTACGGTGTGTTGCATGAAGCATCAGCAGTTTTGAATGGCTGGTAATACTTAAGGGTAGTTTTTAAAGAGTCCCAAACTCGCCCCTCTTCCCACTTTTGCTCTGCTGTTCTATTCTGGAAACTTCTGCTCATTTCTTTGTGATGATGCTCTGGTGCATGAGAGCTGCTCTTCAATGCAGGGCTATGGCCGAGGTGAAGTGGTTCAACTCCACCGACTTCTGCTGGAGATGTGCCAGTTCGCACCACCTGAGATGGAGCCCTCTGAGCACTTTCAGAATCAGATCTGCTGTATTTAGAAGCAAAAATCGATTTCAACAGTTTCTTAATCTTGTTAGCTCTATAAAATCACGCAGCAGGGCAGGGAATGGCAGCTGGCAGGCATCTGTTACAGAACAAATTTTACCAGTGAATGGAACATCTCCTTAGCCATCTGTTTGTAACGCATAGAAAGAGGAATTACCATCAGTGGTGACTTCAGCCTTGGAGATATTTACTGGATATCTTATGTGGTCATTCAAAAATACCTTAGATAGTCATGCACTCAGCACACTTGAGATAAGTACTGATCTCACTTGGACGGACAAAAAGAGTTTACAGCCTTAAGAATTAGCAGGTGGCTGTGCACAAAGATGACCTTATTAGGATCAGACAGAATGATGCACCAACCAAGGAAATGTATGACACAAACTCAAAGCTTGAAGCTTGAAGGCAACGTGCATTAGCAACAGAAGTACCAAAATATGTTTTTATAAAAAGATATCCACAATTCCACAGGGAAGTTCAGAACAAAAACAACAACAACAACAACAAAAAACCCGCCTAAAACTATTAGGCTAGACAGAAGGATATTTCTACTTAAAAGAGAGAGACAGAGGCAGTGATAAAACATACAAACTAAAAGGAGACCTCAGCTGCACCTCATACCCCTTGCCCTCCAGACTCTTCACCATCTTTGTAATCCTCCATTCGACACTCTCTAACAGCTTTATGCCCTGCAGTGCCCAAAATGAGGCTTACCCAGAGGGGATGCCTCGCATTTGGGAGCCACACGTGAGGTTGCCCAGGGCAGCAGCACCATGCTGATAATGGAGCCTTGCTCCAGGACATCAGTGGTGAACATCTCTGTCCTGATCTGCTCGTGTTTCTGAACCCACAGCTAGCCTGGAGCTTGTACAGCTGCCCCACATATGCACAATATGCAGGCAAGTAGTGTAGATGAGTTAACAGCTGCTATATCCCCAGCCTATACAGACCTAAGGAGAAGTGTACTCTTCCCCACAGATCAGAAACACATGTAACTGCCCTCCAGCCAGCTCTCTCCCGGGCAGTGTGCAGGTGGCAATGCAAGACCTCCTTTTCTTCTCATAGCAGAAGTCACTCAAAACCGCACTGTGGTAAGTTCAATGGCAGAGGAACTGCATCAGCCTCAGCAAAGCCCTAAGGAATGAAGGCTGGGAGGTATTTAGGTACATCTGCAGGTATCATGTCATAAGCAGATAACTTTTATTCGTCCGTGTTGCAAAACCAAAGTCCGGTATTTACAAAGTGCACATGAGCTAACAAGCTCTGCTGCCACACAAAGTCTATGCAGGGAAAGGATGTTCTTGAGGAGAAGCATATGTGGGGCAGAGGAGCTCTTGGAAAGAAGATGAAGATGTTTATCATCATTGGAGTTTACATCAGAGTAACCGTGCCCCTCTACATCTACAGGGGAAAAAGTCAAAGGCAAAAGAGTTTGGTTGTGGCATTTCTGAGGAGGAAGAGCCTAGCAGATGCTGTAGGAGCCTAGGTATAGCCACTGGACTGGCCTGACAGTTTGGTTTGGGGAGGTGGAAGAGTAATACATTTTAGTATCTGAAGGCTGAAAGGTTTTGCAATGACAGCCCAGAGCCCCATGTGCACTTCTCCACTGGGGTAGAACCTAGCTAAGCCCACATGGGATGTCAGTGCTCCTCTGCTCAAAGCAGTAGGAGTTCAAAACGTGTAAGAAAAGATGTGGGAGAAATCAGCTGGCTGAGCTAGCCCAGATGAAATGTGGGAGACAAACCATGTCCTCATTCCAAGGCAACAGCCATGTGAAGTTGGGATTGCAGAGTGATGCCTTCATCCTGGGGATACTGAGACTCCTGCATTTGGAAGCAATTACTTTCCTCCTAGGAAACAAACCCAGAGGCCCGCACACTCCTCTTCCTTACCCCTCTGATCTAACCAAGAGGCTCTGGGCTCACCCTATGCTGTAAGCTTATGGGAAGACCTGAGATCATTTCTCAGCCTGAAGGGACAGCAGCCTACTATTTCACTTTGCTTACAACTCAGCATCATGGGTTATCCCAAGATGATGAGGTAGCAAGCTCCTCCTGCTGCGGTTTCCTCAGCTCACAGCTACTTTAGTGAGACAGAGGAGCAACCCCTGTGATCCAGCAGCAAATGCCCTCACCCAGGAAGAATGAGGAGACCCAGTACATCCAGCACTACCACAGCAACTTGAGAAAGGTGCTACCTCTCCCTACAAATCCTGCCCTCCTCTAACATGAGCGTTCACCAGGGTAAGTGGCAAACTCCAGATCTCTACATGCCCTGCATGGGACCTCAGGCTACAGAAATGCCAAATTATCACTGGACCAGCTCCTTTAGAGGCATAAACAATACGCCTTCTTTCCTTTCTTCGAAAGCCAGAATGAACATTTAAAGGAAAATAATTCCTTTATACATTACTTTTGAAAACAGAAATCAACTTGTGTATCTAAAGCTTCATGTAAAACAAACACAGGCTCTGATTCCTAAAGCCGTGAAGTAAGAGTGGAAGACAAAGGAATGAAGGGATATGGAAAACTTTGGACAAATTAACAATTTTCATGCATCTTTGAGAAAGATCATTTTATGTGTTTGTTTCTTTGTGGCATGACAAATGTGCTGTGTTATGAGCCAGGAGGTCTGAGCGGCAGGGTTTGCTTAGGATTTTGGTGTTGTTTTTTAAAAAAAGAATGTTCTGGATTTGTTAGGTCTCCCCACTTCCTATTGCTTCACTTGGCTTAAAATTGGAGCTATTGCACTTTGACCTAGGACTGATTGGTTTTTCTAGACTGCTGCCCTAAATGTTCGTAATACAACAACCCAGGTTATCCAGTATCTAATTAAACACAGGTGGAGCTTGAATTTCTTAACAGGAAAAGAGCAGAAACCATTTTAAGCAGCCTGAAAGAGTCAAGGATACATTAGTAGGGAAGTGTGGAGAACACAGTGAGGGAAGGCAGCTTACTTTTCTACTGAAGTCAGTAAAAGTGGATCTAGCCTCTTCCAGAGTGATACACAGAAGATCAACTGCGTCTTCTACTACCAAATACATGCCTACAGTATCATACTGCTATATATTAAACTGCATGTGAATTACTTTTTGTAGTATCTATTGCATCGAGAATTTCTTTATGGATGAAGGGCTTTATCTGTAACCTACAAGCATCACCCCAGTGCTCACTTTTAGAAGACAGAGCTAGCTAATCCTCAACAGCACCTGTTTTTTTCTGAGCCTTGAATGAACTTTGTATTAGGTTACTGCTCCTTGTAAAAAGCATTATGTTTCTCAGCTGCTGCCTGTAACTTCACCATCAGCAAAGTTAATTTTGAGGCCAAGGCAGAGAAAGCACAGAACCTACGAGTTCTCTGAGCCTTACTTGAACACGCAGCCACCTCAAGGTCAATGGCATGGTGCTGGCCTCCAACAAGCCTGTCCCATGTGAGCAGTTCCACATTCTGCCTCCAGATGCATCACACGACACCCTCATCAACACATCGTCCGCACGTTCTTGTCCATGCCACAACCCATCCCATGGTCCATTTCATGCCACCTTTGCTGGGACTGCCGCCTCCAGGGCACGGAAGCAGCAAGATGTGGCCAGTTGGAGGCAGCACTGCTGACAGGTGCTCAGCTGGCCAACGGGCTCCCAGCTCGCCTTTTGATGAGAACAGGGAGCTCGCTGGTGCCAAGCAGCACGAAGGATGGCAGAGGAGAGAGGCAAAGTGGTGGTGGTGGTGGCAGCAGAGGTTTCTCCCCTCATGCTCCCCTCTGCCTGCCGCAGGAAGCCTCTCGGATGTGACAGGGACGCGGCGCCCGCCCCCGCTTCTCAGAAGCCCGGCTCTCACCACTACCGGCCTTCTGCGAGGCCGGGCGCCGTGGCTCTGCTGGCGGGTACCCGCCCCTTCTTTTCACTGGAATCCCCTGGTTTTGGCTATTTACAGCCTTTTCTTAGAGAGAGGCAGGAAGCTGAATGAATCAGAGCCATCTACGGTTACCTCCTGAACCACGTGCTTGTGTTATGGGGCTGAGGTGGACCAGAGGGGAGATGCGCAGAAGCCTCCTCCATCCTGGGGCTGGGATCTGCAGGTCTCTGGGGCAGGGAGAAGCCCGGCTGCCCTCTCAACCCATGGGAGAGTGGAGCCATGTCAGCCTCTCCAGAGGGAGACAGAGCAGGGATGTAGGACTGCAGAGGGCCGCAGAGAGGAGAGGCCTCAGGGCAAACCTGTGTGTCCTCTCCACCGGTTGCCTGTGCTAATCCTGAGCACATAGGAGCACAGGTGGGAGGGAGGAAGTGCTTCAGGGTAAGACGGGCTGTTTCCACGGAAAACTAAAAAGCACACACTCCTCAGAATGAGCGCACTGTATACGAAAACACCGCCTGTCTTGTCAGAGGAAGTGTATCTTTTTGCTCTTCTCTCACACCTGGTTTACATGCAACACAAAATGCTAGCAAGCCCTGCAGCGTGTTCCTTGGGGACAGGCCTTCTTCATGCCCAAACCTTGAAGGATACATGAAGGAGGCAGCGGCAGCTTAAAGCTACTTCTCCCCAGCAAAGACACAAACCCACAGAGCAAGGACAAGCTGTTCCTTTGCGCAAGGGAATCAGGGTTAACATCTTTGCTGCCCATCAGATAGAAGAGGCCCCCTCTGAACTGAGATGATGCATTTGTGGGCTTGCTTCTGTTAGCCCTGCTGTCAGACGGATGGGAAAGCAGGCAGGGGAAGATGAGATGGCTGGCTGGCATCTGAGCAGCAGGGAAGCCACAAGTAGCTGTTGTGAAGGTGCTTGGCCCCTGACACCCAAGTGGGCCACACAGAGCTGGCAGGAACCCTCTACCACAGGTACCAGGCCCAGCAGAGAACCAGAGGCCTCTGCAGCCATGCAAGTGCACGAGCTACAAGGAGAGCCAGGTCCTTTGTGCCAACACAAGGAGCCGACGGGTGTGCTGGGAGGACGAGAACAACGCGTCCTTTGTGTGTCTCATGTGAAATTGCAAAACAAAGTACACGTCTTCTCTTTTCCTTAAGGGGAAAAAAGTATCTGTCAGTTACAGCAACAGGACATCCAAAAATACCTTCTCCAGACAGAAGAACATTAAATTTGCAAAGGCCAGTGCACCAAACATAGAAGATGCCAGAACTGAGGCTGCTGTTCAAGCCCAGAGGAAGTGGGCAGTACCAGTGAAGGACAGACACTGTACTTCATTGATGGAGGACTGGATTCCCGGGTCTCCTCTGGTCACTGGGCACTGCTATGGAGTAAAGAACAAATCCAAACACTTCCTCCAGCAGCAGGGGACCAGCAGGGAGAGGCGAAAGCAAGCAGCACCAATTCAGTGGACTGTGGCCTCTCTTGAATCAAAGCTCCACTTGGTCCCAGCAGGAAAAAAAACAACCAAAGCTCAGCAGCCAGTTCGGTACCATCTTACTTTAGTTTTACAGCAGTTCAATTCTACTACTTGAAAGCAGGCAAGCACTTCCCTTATGCATCAGATTGTTTTTTCTTTTTTGGGAAGGGAAAATGGAAAGAGAAAATGAAATACTCGTTACTGATAACCCACAGTGTGGAGACATTTTATGGGAGTTACATTACATAAAACACAGCACCCAAGGCAATGTTTTGGTCTTTACTGAACAAATGCAGCAGAAGATGCATTTTATGAGCACCAAAAATATCAAGCTATACTATTTAGAACTTGCACTCACATATTTCTGCATTGTGAATGCAGTCAAAATAGTTTGGGTTGTCAATTGCTTGGCCCCAATACTAATTCTGAAACTAAATATCTGTGCTTACAAACAAACCAAAATATTCTGGCAACCCAAACTCATGCAGCTACGCAGAGTGTACAGCCTTTATTTTCTTAATCTAGCCTGCCTCCCAGTAACCGACTGCCTCGATAGAAAGGTGTCTTGTTTGGAAATTCAACATGAGCGTCCTTCTGGAAAAGTGTATCTTCCATTTGTGGGTCAAAGGAAAGGTTCTGTTTTGAAGTTTCATTTCTGTGGTTTCAGTGTATCACAGGGTGTGATTTATTAGAAAAATACGAACGGCGATAGAAATTAAATTTCCGATGACCTTTCACTGCAAGGAACAGCAATTTCACAATGCATTCCTGATTAGAAAAGAACATCAACTGACCCTCATGCTGGTAGCTGAGCAATCTACAAGATCATGGGATTCTTTTTTTTTTTCACTTAAAAAAAACCGCACACAAAAACATAAACACAAGTCTACACTTGTGTTCCCAAGTGGAAAATGTCTAAGGAGCTTATTTACTGACTCAAAGGCAAAGGAAAGATCCCTTAGCCCTGTAGCCAGTTTTAGGAACTTTCAGGTTTTTCTTGGCAAAAGCTCAAATGCAACACCGATGCCTTGCTTTAGTCAACACGATTTCTGTTAGGCTTACCTGCTTTGTGAATTGGGTAATTGTTTGGCCTTATTACTACCAAACAGTTATTTTAAATAGTAATCCTTACAGTTAACGAAATGACAGCAGAGGCCTTGGCTTAGATATGCACCAGGAAGAGAGCATTTTCTTAGAAAAGCACAGTTCTCAGTAAATGATAAACCACAGAGCTACTGCTGTGCACATTAAACCACAAAGCTACATTCATATAGAATTAAGGGTCTTAAATCCCACCTCCACCTTTCTTTCCTAGCTTCTGCCATCCAAAAGCATGGATTTACATCTAGTATTCTGACACCCAGCACAACTTTTCGACCCACCCTATTAAGCATCCACCTTACAGCCACATGAGATGGAAGACCTTTTTCCATATGCCTGTTTAATTTAAGGCATCTGAAATGTCTCCACCACGTATTATTACTGATCTTTTGGGTTACAGTTGTGCCAAGAGGCCCTGCTGTGCCAGAGTCATAGCAAAGTAAGAGTCTCTGCCTGGCAGGGCGACAGCTCAGTGCAACCACAGAGACACAGGGAGTCAGCCAGAGGAAGCAAGTGTTGTGATCCCAAACACATATGGGGGAAATAAATCATTCACCAAAACAAGAAAGCATCCCAGAACACAGTTCAGGAATACGTTTAAAATGCCCCACATTTGGCCCTGAGCAGAGACCATTGGGATTGGCGATCTCCCCAAGCCCTAGTTTGCCTGGGCCACGCGCTGTGCTGCTGCTAGGCTAGCCAGGCCATCATGGGCTCACTTGTTTTTTTCCAGTGGAGAAGTATGAACAGTGTGTACAGTGTGCTGGCATCCAAAGCCAGGTCCCTGCGAGCTAAGCGAGTACAAAACACATTTGACAAAGCAGCTTCTGTCCTGGGTGAAGGGCAAGGCTCGTCAAATGCGACAATAAAACAACCCGTGGAGACGTTTTTCTGTGCCTGATGTAACAAACTGCCTGGAATGCTACCTTTGTGGGTTGTTTTCCCTATTTCAGTTCGGCAAGAAGAAATGGGACTTAATAGCACTGCACCTGTGTGGTGTGAACCATATCTAAGCTCTATATACAGAGACAGTTCTCAAGAGAAAGCGACTGGTGGAGCACATCCCACACTCCTCCAGACTTATGTATTTCTGAACCCTTCCCGTGGAGTACTGGAGGAGGAGAAAAAGGGCACACGGGCCTTGCGTGAGCACAGCCTTCAGACACTGCTGAAGACCTGCTAGCATATGGGAGTGTTTTAAGAGCAATGCAGAGCTTTTTAGGTGCCTTAAAATCCTCTTAGTCAGTCTAGGTTTAAACCTGCTTTCACATAGGAAAGGTAGCTGAAGGCAAACAGCACCTTTCAATGAAGCTTTTATTAGCAGGGCATCTTGGCATGCAAGGGGCAATGTGTTCCATTGAGCAAGCTCCACCATCAACCCAAAGCTGCACGGATTTTGTCATCCTCCAGCCGACAAAGGAAAGTCTCAGGACCCCGTGACTAGAGGAAGAGGTTCCAGGTGGTGACAACTGGATAGTTTCTGGCCTTCGCTATTAGCTGAGTATCAGGATTTTGCCATAAGTCCAAAAGAATTGAAAGCTGTCTAAGTACTTCGCCAGTAAAAGCCAAGACACATTTTTCAGGGTAAAGTGGCCACAGGTTGCAACAAATCCTCAGAAGCACTGCTGGTATTTTCCCTGAACGTATTTGCAATTTCGGGTATTATCTGACTCAAAGTGACAACTCCCTGAACCATACTGGTACAGAGTAACTCAGGATATCCAGGCAGATTGTGTCAAGTTCATGCAGTTCACAAAGCAAACAGCGATTTTCCTCCTCTTAACCCAACTGATCCAATGGGGCACCTGTTATCAAGTGAAGTCAAACATGAGGGTCTGGGCTGAAGGTAGAAGTGGTTGTTTGACCAAGGTTGAACAGGCCAAAATGCTCCATACTGCAATTTCCAGACTGCAGAGGAGAGAGGCAAATGTGAACTAAAAGTACTTAAATGTCCCAGTGTGGAAATAAGAAAATGTAACTCTGGTACTGATGACTTCTTTATTAATAATGTATTAACTGGCGGGAGGAGAGGAACATTTCTGTCACATATCTCAGGGAATGCAGCATTATGCTGGAAATATAAATGCTGCTTGAATAACCCTTGCTACACTTAAAGGGATTTCTGTTTGGGCTAATTAACTAACTTTTCCCCCCAGGCACTGACTTATGTAAGTGCTTTCAATAACACAGAAGACAATGAGTGAAACAGTCATTGTGCTTTGTAAACTCATGTGCCCTATAACCCCCTACTATGAGACATTGTGGACAAGTTTTATTCCCCGATTTGCTCATGCAGCTCCCACTGAAGTCAGTGAGAGCCCAGTTTGTGCTTCTCAAAGAAGATTTTCCCCTATAATGTCTAACTGCAGTGAGCGTGAAACAAATCCACACTTTTAGAAACGTGGTGACTGGAAAAATGCACTAAGTATTTTTAGAAGGCAGTTAGGAGGACGCTCCAAATCTCTGGGTTTTAAGTGGCTCAGCTCTAATTTATGAAGCAAGAGTCTGGCGAGAAGAACAAAAGTATGTGGATTTACCTATTGTACATCTTGTGATTAGTTTTTAAATGGAAAAACAGGTGAAAGATACTCGATTTTGGAATAAAACTATTCCAGTCAAGGGTTTACGCAAACTCAATGGGTCCTGAAACACTTCAAGGCATTACTTAACACGAAGGTACTGTTTTAATGTTATATTGCCACACACTCGGCAATTACCATTAAAAAATCTGCCTTTTTTGATACTGCACAAGGGAACATGCACACATCCCATTTATTCAAAATAAATTAGAAGAGAAAAAGAAAGTGCCAGAAAGAAACTAGCAATTAAAAGGTGGGAAAAGGAAGAACAAGACCTCCCAGTTGTGGCTCCAACACTGCATGTTGCACAGAGCAGGCCATGGGAGCAGGACTGGCTGTCGACAGCAGCTTCAGATGATGGAGTAACCAATTACTCTGCCACTCTGATGAGCTGGCATCTAAGACAAAGAGTTTAATTGCTGCATCAAATTAGGGGAACTCCCAGATATAAATGTAAGAGTGGCTTACATCTGCAGAAGAGTTGAAATGCAAGTGCCTGGGAAAGTGATGGGTTCCTTTTCAAGAACTGGTCTTAGGCAGAAGATATGTGGAGAAACGTGAAATGGAAAATACCAATGGAGTTGTAACAAAAGCCCTCCTGATGAGATCACATTAGCTGTAGGAGTAAAACCACTACCACTAGATGCATACACAATTTCACTAGACTGTCATAGATGTCTTGCACCCTAGGTCGCAATCATTTCTAGTAAGAGCTTTCTCTGCAATAGATGAGTAGACACGAGGGAGCAAGGTACTGGTACTCAAATGCTCCCACTACTGAAAGTGAACGCGTAACATAGCAGAGGATTTTTATTTCACGCTAGAAGGAGGCAAGTTTAACAGAAGCCACCACACCATAAGCCTTTTCTGTGAATGGTACTGATTTTGCACAGAGCAAAGGAGGTGATTTCACCTCTCTGTTCAGGTATTAATAGAGAAGGCTTCTGGAGGAAGAGCTACCCGGACATTGCTAGAAACCCTAGCGGCTTGGTTTTATTCCACCCAGTACTCCTGCTTCTGAATATTCCTTCCTTAACCATGCTGCTGGCTGTTTGTCGAAAACTCATCTCCTGGAACTGGGGCAACCAAAAGCCCAAATCCGTATCCCTCCCTCTGACTCCACTTTGCACTGAGAATACATGGCTTCAAGAGTGTTCATGAAGGGATTTTTTTCCTCTCTGGCTTACACAGTGAATGGCAGAGCTCCGAGTCTGAATAAACAGTGTGGGTGGTGACTGCTCTGTGAGGCCCATGTAAAGGATGCAATCATTTTCTTACTCTGTTCAGCATTAAATCATGTGAAACTAGCTTGATTACCACACATAACATTGACTCTGTTACAGACTATAACATACCGTGTATCCTCTCCTAACTTTGCAGGGAAAAAAATAACAATTAATTCTCCCAGCTTCAAGTGTTTAATTGTGTATAAAGTTCATTGACCTCACTAGTTGCTGTCAGATGATCTTGCTAAGGCCTGTGAAAAACATCCCAGGAATGCAGTGATGTGGGCAGAAACAAAGTGAGTTCATGCCACAAAATGCTTTAAATGGAACAAAATCAGCAACCATCCAGAGAGACTGCACTGAAAACAGAACTTCAGAATAATCACTGCTTTAACCTCACCTAAGCACTGCTAGTCCTTGAAAAAGGGACTGTTATAAATCAGACTCTTTGAAAAATAAATCCTTCGGGGATCCCACATGTGACTACATGAAGTAACCTTGTTTACTGGTGAATCTCTGCAGCTGACTGGGAGTCAATGCTTTGGAATGATTGGGACATGCAGGAGACAAGCTGGGAACAGGGAACCTGTTCCTACACTGCGTCCAATTCCCACCAAATGTGACCATAGATAAGTCACTTAGCCACTGTGCGACTCGATTTCTTCTGCTATAAAAATGGAAATAGGACTGCTTATCTACACGCATGTTTGTGGTGCTCTTTTTTTTTTTTTTTTTTTTCAGGGAAACCACTGTCAACAGGAGGAGTTATCACACATTTGACACGTATGTGAGTTTTCATACTGCACTGTTTTTAACGGCTCTGCTGAGCTGTAGCACAGGAAGTCTCTTCCTGAATGGCTCCAAAGCAGCTTCTTGCAATGCTTATTTCTTACGATACGACTAAGGAATAAATAAAATCAGTATGAATTCTGTAGGTTGTGCCCATTAAAATACACACTGCTTCCGCTACATACTTTTCACAATTGACTTATATAATTTCAGAAGGATGTCACAGCCTAATTTTCTCAGGAAGCTGTTTATGAACCACTGATTAGATGATAGCTTTCCTTAAGCCCTAAATCTTAGCAAAAGTCTAAAGCACATCTGCTGAATCTCTACTAGTGATGTCTTTGAGACAGAGGCTGGGACTGCCTATGGGCTTGGATAGAATCCTGGTGGTCTCTGTTGAGCCTCGAGGTGATGCAAGTGAAGGAGCCTTGCATCCCACCAGGCCTGCCAGTGTAGCGGTCAGTTAAGTGGAGGTCCCTGCTGAAGAGCTCATGGTGTTTCTGGTGTTCTTGTTGGCGCCTCTTGCAAAGCCTCATCATGCAAACTGAGTTCAGAGTTCATCCAAATGAGTCTCACAGCAGAGAAATTCTTCAACACTGTCTCCCCATTCTCTTTCCTTCCTCTTGCCCTGTCCCTGGATGCATCCAAGGCCAGGCTGGATGTGACTCTTGACAGCCTGGTCTAGTGGTTGGTGACCCTGCCCATGGCATTGGGGTTGAAACTAGATGATCGTTATGGTCCTTTTCAACCCAGGCCATTCTGTGATTCTGTGATCCTGTGATTCTATGATTCCATGATTCTTTTCTCCAAGAAGGAGCCATGAGGACATGACGAGGCTCGTAGACAGCTACAGGGTGACAGAACAGCTGGCCTGAAGAGACATGCTAAGAAAAGACCCTCTCTACTTTGAAGGGTAAAACAGAGATGTTGACAAATTAGAGGGCTGGGCAATCACCGATCACATAAAGTTCAACATGAGCAAGTGCTCGATTCTGCAACTGGGACAGAGCAAACATGCATATACTTATAGACTGGGAGATGAGACACAGGACAGCAGTCCCACTGAAAGGGATGTGGGGATTCTGGCTGGCAGCAAGTTGTATCTGAGCCAGCAGTGTGCCCTGGCAGCTCAAAGGACCAACTGTACCCTGGGGTGCACCAGGCCCAGAACTGCCACTGGGCAACTGCCACTGGCAGCTGCACCTCCAGCACGGGGTGCAGGGTTGGGTGCCACAATGTAAGAAGGACAAAAAAGTATTAGAGACTGTCCAAAGGAGGACTACAAAGATGGGGAAGGGTCTTGAGGGCAAGGTGTGTGAGGAGCAGCTGAGGTCCCTGGGTTTGTTCAGCCCAGAGCAGAGGAGGCTGAGGGGAGGCCTCATGGCGGCTGCAGCTCCTCACAAGGAGTGGAGGTGGAACGGCATGGAGCTGCGTCAGGGGAGGATCAGGAGTGGGGTTAAGAAACGGTTCTTCACCAGAGGGCAGTGGGCATGGAACAGGCTGCCCAGGGCAGTGGTCATGGCCCCAAGTGCCAGAGATCAAGCAGCATTTGGTCAGTGATCTCTCAGACATAGGGTTTGGACTTCGAGTGGTCCTGTGTGGAGCCGGGAGCTGGACTATGATCCTTGTGGGTTCCTTCCTCAGGATATTCTATGATTCTCTGACTACACTGTAGCATATTGTCTGGCAGCAGTTGTCTTTAGTTTGCTGGGGAGACTTCTGGGGGCATTGTGGTTCAAATACACTTCTAATATTTTTACATTTCTGGTGACAGCCACAGAAGATAAGCTCCTGAACAAATAATTCCAGTGAGATTATTTTCCATTTGGTTTTTTGGTTCATTTTGGTGATCGTAACAGGCTTGGATTATAACTTCTACCATCTGGAATTTAATCTTCTTCACAGACAGATAAAACCAGATAATAGCCATATTAAATTGTGGATTATGATTTCTCTCGGTATTAAGTTCTAAAGTCTTACCTCGGAGGGGTACAGGATTAAGACAAACTATACTATTAAGTGCATTGGAAAAGATGTAGTTCATGATTTCTCAGATCAATTCTATCCATTCATTATCAATGATAATAGTGGCCTGTTAAGAAAATACTCCAATCAAACTCTGTAGACAAAACAAAATGTACGTGGGAGAAGGAGGTTTAATTAATTTTTGCTTTTCTTTCCTTAGTTGCATGTGTTTGGGTGGGAGGGGAGGGGGATGTGGAAAGAGGAATAAAAACCAGAACATGTGATGCAACTTAATGTTTATGGGAAAAATATTCAGAGGACAAGATATCTATGAAATCAATGGGTTCCAGGCCACAGCCAAGTGTTTCATGCTTTTCACAGATGCTGACATATTGGAATGTTCTCTCAAACAACAAGACGACAAAATGGGGTTTCTGCAGCTGCAAATAAGTAAGAAAACTGTAACCAAATGCCTCAAAAACCTACAAAATACAAAAGCAATTTTAAAGTACATTTTTAGAGAGCATTTGAAAGAAAATGACATACCATCCTTCTGGTTTGCATTTTTTTGCAATAATAAAGCAAAATACCTAAGCAGCAATAATAAGAAATAGGTTTCTGAGCAACACCCACATACTGAAAGGTACCCACAAAAACTTGGGTTTAGTTCAATCATTTCCAAAGTTCAAGATAAATATTCTGAACAAAGGACTGAACCTAAGTACAACCCTATTTTATTACTCAGAAAACTATGCCCCACCAGAATAAACTGAGAAAGAATTCCTGGGTTTCACAGTTTGTAAAAAACTGAGATAACATTAAACTTGCTTTAGGGGAAATACACACACATATGGATATCCATACACACACGCACTGCAAAAGAACAGCATAGAGATTTCTTCTTACCTGAAAATGTCATTCTATTTCATTCGGGCCTGAAAAATACAGTAGTGGATATCTATCTATGAACAGCTGGTGAAAACCAAATAAAGGTAGGAAAAGGTCTGCATACAGATGAAGAAATTCCTTCCACATCACTCCCTTCATTTAGCTTTATTTCAGGAAACCTAACTGATCCTGGAAGCAGGAGTTTTATCTCAAATAGCAGTGTCCTTCAGTCAGATTTGATGCCAAAGAACACTTTGAAGCCTATAATCTTCCCACTTCCTATCTGCTGCAAAACTCCAAAGTGACTTTAGCAGCCCACCAGCTAAAATTGCCTAGTTCATTGGACTAGGCAATTGTCGCTTTGTACCCTCTGAACATTATGATTTTGGACTGTATGAAGAATAGGCTGTTATATCTAATTGTTCCTGACAAAAAGGACAGCAAAAGCATGTTAAAATCTGAATAAAGATGACAAATATTATCTATACATACATAGATAAAGACCTTTATTTGTATAAGTTTAGTACCCTCAGATGTTATAGAGCTAGAATATTGTTTGGATACTGCTGCAACAGTATAATCTTGGCGTTCCCATGGGATACAGCATGTGTTTCTATCCCGGGTGATTTATGAACTATTGGACCTTAAAACTCTCACTGCTTCTTTCCTCTAGCAATGTTTTGCTGGCACAGGTCCAGCTCTGAATACAGCAAGTCCTCAGCCTTTGACTGTTAGGTGTACTTCATGCCTCCTCATTTTGAAGTAATGGACCCGGAAAGTCTGTACCAAGTGACTCTGTAAGGTCAACTTCTGGATGTGCGTGTGCTGTTACAGCTTCACCATGTTCAACAGAGCTGTACTGGTTAGAATCCCTTCAATATCTACACCACAATCCCAATTTTGGTGCTCCTTCAACATATTAAGAATAAACAAACAAATCAACTCTGAATTCCCATTAAGATAAAACTGCGAAATCACCATGAAATGAAGGGAGATACCGCTGTCACTTCCAGAAGTAAGGATTAAAGGATTCCTGTCTCATCAGATAAGACTCTGGATTTTCTTGTCTAGCACTCTTGTATTAATCCATTTTCCAGTTCTATATGAAATGAATTATGGCGAGAGCTGCATAGTATTTAAAGACATAAATCTATCCTACCAAGTATTTGAATTTAAAATATACGCAGCCTAATATCTTTCATGCCTGAAAAAATGGAAGCGAAGTCTCAGGGGGAACAGAGCAATTACCTATTTCAGTCAATGTGTGAAGATTAGTCAAATAAATGGGCTAACAGGCCCACCAGCTGGAAAAATTAAACTGAAAGCCTACTTCTGAATATATGCATTATATCACCCTTAGCCAGAATGGCTTTAATTATTCTTAAATATAGCAGAAGAATGAGAAATAGGAAAATCTTACAGACCTTTTCTCCCACAATGGAGAAAGAGATTAAAAAAAAAAAGCCACTGTAATTTTTATTGCCTTTAGATAGATGGGTAGTCTTCTCAATCGTGGTAATCCTTCTTGGTTTCATACATCATCTATTTTGCCCAAGGATATATTTTTTAATGCTCAAGAATTCTGTCACCCACCCATCATCTGCCGGGTACGTAAACAGCACTGGACCCATTCTGCAGGTGGGAATAAACACTGCTGTGTCAGCTGCAAAGCATGATCGCTGGCTGAGCTGTCACTGCCAGCTCCCTGCTCTATTAGGCCTCTCAGAAAAAGTTCAAGAGACGCAGGGTAAGATTCATTTTACCTAGCCTGAGTTGTCTTAAAACTACAAGTCTAGACTAAACTAATCACATAGATTTCTCCCCTGGATGAATCATCCAGCTTCACCCTACCTATTTTAAGACAAGTTGAATCACCTTCTGAAAGTGCCCGCTGGATGCCTAATTTTTAGATACCTCGAATCCATCCTGTGCAGAGAAACACAATCATCTCTAGGTAGTAAACAGTTAATAAATGCTATAATGGATCTACCTAGGGCTAATAACATAATGGGCTAACAACATGATGTCTTTTATCTCTTATTCTTTGAATGTAATGACAAAATACTGAGCTCTTGATGTTCATAATCTCAAAAAACTCTCCTGAAAGAAAACAAACAAAAAGCCACTACATTTCAACATAAAATACTGCACAAAATACTACTTTGTCAGGCACACCACACAATAGAAATGAAATCTCTCAGTCAAGATGGTGAGGAAGGGAAAACAAACACATTGCCAGACTTCACAGCAAGCTTGCCTTCTTCCCTACTTCTAGCTTTTTTACATAGGTTTCCTCATCCATTTTTAATGAGGGGCTGAATTTACATTTGTATTTTCTCTGTAGTCATCTGTTAGATGGGCTCATCCTTAAATATGTGTTGTCTTGAGAACTAGTTTTGCCTGAAACAATACAGAGGAGTTACTGCATCGACTACACTTTGATGCTACAGCTGGACACAAACCTCTGCTGTCCACAGAAACCCGTGTCTACCGTCCACTTATTCTTGGCATCCAGTACCGAAGAAGACAGCAGAGCTCAGTACAGAGGTAGCTGTAGGAATTAATTGCTTCAGGATGACACAGATGACAGAGTTTCCCCTCTGGAAAACTCCCTAGTGAATTCCCACGTGAGAGCTAAACCCATTCTAAGCCATCAGCTTAAAAATAACAAGTTGGGTTTGGAAAAAATGTAATTCTGGGGGGGGGTTATGTAGCCTCTGTTTTTGACCCTTTAAGGCTGTACAGGACAGGGGCTGAGCTTTCAGAGAAGTTCTCTGCAACCAGCTCCGGGAATGGAGACCTTAACAAAATTAGTCAGAGCGAGACTCAGACCTTCAAGACGTGGCAATACTGCCAATGTAAATGGCAGCCTGAAAAGGCTCTGAAACCCAAGAGGCCCATCTGAGCAGAATTATAGACACAGTGCGTCTCTGATCCCACAGTAACAAGTGCCTTGGAGAAACCAAAGGCACTTAAAACAGTGAGTCAACAGACAGACTGCATCAAATTCAAACTGGTGAGTCTATTTCACAACTGATTTCACTCTTATGGGTAATCCCCAGGGTAAAAAATTCTCCCTGTTTAATGCCAAACTGCTACCAATGGGTTTTAGGGAGGCTGTGCATAGCTTGGGGATTTTTCTTTAAGTATTTTAAAGCCCTGTATGATGGAAAGACACAGTGACTAAAACTGAAAGCATGGGCATTCTGCACTATGTGCAATTGTCATAGAAAAATTCAGGGTCTTAGGGTTCACAGCTGGTAAATGATGATCTTCTTTGCATGAAGATGCAAGCATTTAGCATGCTCCCACTACTGCAACATTCATTTTTTGATTTCATAAGCAGAGAGAACTGAGGTGGCTTTTTTTCTTCAACCTGTTTCTCTAAAACTCTTCTGAAACCTCTGAGCAGAAATGTATTGAGTGGATGGGCAGAGATCACAGAAGGACATCGTGTCTAGTCCCAAAGTGTAGTTTCCCTGCCTTGAGCAATCAGTCAGCTCTTAGATGTCTGAGTTGCAAAGAAAACCTTCTGAATGTGACCTGATGCGACACTACTACTCTTGAGCCTACCAGCCTGGCGGTGGAGAAAAGATCAAAGTTTTGGGAACCGCTCCTGTTGAGGACAAGTTAAACGTTAATAGCAGCAAATTATTGCATTGCTGATAATATTAATGGAATAATCATTTCTGCATGGGTAAGGGCAGAGCAGTGGTTATAGGTGAGCTTGAATAGAGTTGTACAAAATTTTTCCAGCCGACCTCTAACCTTATATTACCTTCTCTACATAAACAGCTGACAAAGATACCGAGGCTCTTGGATCTTCTCCTGCTTAAGAACTGAAATCAAGGGAAGAGGTCACATAAGAAAGGAACTGTTCTACCTTTTGATGAACTAATTCCATCTGAGCATGTCCATGCCAGCGCCAGGCTTCTAAAGCGTACTCTCACCGTTAGAAAAATGGATAGGGATACAGTACATAATTTGCTGATAAAGAAGTTACTTATCTAAGAAAACAGCAAGAAGAGGGTCAAAGATCCCAAAATATTGTAGTGCAAGTTCTATTAAGATATGTATAGAAGAAAAAGCAAATAAAGGGTTGTAAAATTGGAGGCACTTTCTCTCTTCTGGGTGATGAGATTATTTGGGATTAACTTCTGTATTGGATGGATGACTCTGAGTACACTGTGGGTAAGAAGGAAATAATACACATTTTTGTGGCTACAAACACTAAACCAAAAAAACTAAACTGTCTGGCTTCAGACTGCTAAAACACAGAGTTGTGGAAACACTGCTAAACTTTTGTTGGTACAGACCATTGTACTGCTCATTGTACTGTCTCTTTCACAATTTCTTTATCTCATGCCTAATCTTCCATTTACTTTCTGTTTTTCTCCTTTTCCTCCCCCTCCTCCTCTGCCCATCAGCATTTGTTTTCTTTTTTTCTCAGGTAGAGAAAGGTCAGTTTGCAAGGAAATCCTGATGCAATCATGATGCTTTCCTGTCACCCTTCATTATTCACTACAGCTATAAAACCATAATGAATGATACCATGATTACTAAATAATAGTCCCCCTCTGGCATTGTCCCCTCTGGCAGGACCCTGGCCATCAAGGTGGGCAGCTGCTTCCTGGAGCTCCTTTAGAAGACCTCCTGCATCCTCTGCCTCCCCACACCCATGAGAGGAACAGGAACCACAGCTTCGCTGCCAGCAACAAGCTGCTGACACTCAACAGAGGTGATGTCCCTGCCCCGGGATGAGAATGGAGACAGGCTTACTATGTTTCCCTTCAGCAAATAACATGGGCATAGATAACTAAGACCTTTGAGGGAGTTGCAGGTGGTGGAAAGGTTTTCAAACTCTATCCCAGGCTTGAAAAGCAGGCCCTAGCTCCTTCTTTCCATTTGCCACCTGTGCAAAGCTGTAGCCACACTGAGATTGGTAAGGTAAAAGAAACGAGACATAAACAGACTTTGTCTACTGATTCCTCCATGGCAGGCTGGTATGACATCCATCCCCATTTCAATTTGTTCAAAGAGTGTGTAAAAACAACGTAACCCCTTGTCAGCTGTGCATATAACCATGAGATTTGAGCTATTCCAATTTCTCTCCCTTTCAGTTAAAAGAGGGGAAATTTAGGTGAGATGTTAAGAGGAAATTCTTCACTCAGAAGGTGGTGAGGCAGTGGCACAGCCGCCCAGAGAAGCTGTGGGTGCCCCATCCCTGAAGGCACTCAAGGCCAGGTTGGATGGGACTCTGGGCAGCCTAAGCTGGTGGGGGCAGCCCTGCCCACGGCAGTGGGGGCTGGGGCCGGGTGTGCTTTAAGGTCCCTTCCATCCTAATCCATTCTATTCTTCTATGATTCCCAATTTCAGTCCCTATTGGCGAGCACAAGCAAGTGTTTTTCTATTTAAATTTGCAGATCTCCATGGATTTACCTTCCAGTACCCCCAGCCTATTAAAAATCTTTCTCCCGGTCCGTTTTTGCATGGTGCTAACATCAACCCACATCAAAGTCCGTAGGAATGCTGCACATGTGAATCCAAGTTTAACCAGGAAAAAAAGGGCTTGGGTTTTTATTACGTGAATTTTATTGGAACATTCCCTTCATGTCCCTACATACAGCAGAGCGTCTGGATCCAGTTACAGCTGCACTCACTCCCACACATCTGCTCGCTCATTGTTATAGTTACCTTTTCTCAGGGGATTTAAGAAACTCCAAAAAAAGCCCTTCACCTTTAGGTAAGCGAGGAGGAAGATCAAACAGCCTCCGGCATTCCTGCATCGTGACACTCGGCGTGAATTATGCTTTGAAGCTGTTTAAACATCGCCCCCAGCTCCTGCCTTCATAGCTGGGCTGCTGCCATTATTGCTGGCTCTCCGCAGACCCACATGGACGGTGGGCCCATGCCATGGGAAACTCTCCCTTCCGGCCCCCATAGGTGCATGGCTGTTACTTACACAATGAGCCCGTTTCACCCCGACAGCCGTAACACAAGGTACGGTGCAGTTCCCTAGCAACAAGTGCAGAAACACCACAATACACCCTGGAAGTGTGGGGCTCCAATTATTGCACAATTGCTCAGCAGCCTGCCTGATGGAGAGCACTGCAAGGACAGCTCCGGGTGGTGCTGGGTCTGCTGTCTGATGTCCATGGGTTAAAAGGTACTCAGCACATAAAAACATAAGGAGATTGATGGTGGCAAAATCGTATTTTAATATATTTTGGTCAAGTTTTACCAGCTGCTACTGTATGATGTGAGATTCATCCCTACTTTAAACATTGCCCATGCAGCCCCTCCACAAGGTTTCTGCGTCCGTCTCTGGCTGAAGGCACAAGGAAAGCTCTGGTTTATGTCAGCACTAATAAGAGTGAGCACTGGAGGAACTGCCAAGGAGGATGCCAGGGCCGTGGGGCTGCAGCACCACAGCAGCACGCAAAGTGTGTCCCCTGGGACAGAGAGTGGGGCAGGGGGGAATTCTGAAAGGTGGTGAAAGGATGAACCACTGAGCTACTGCAGCGATGACAGCAGGCATAGCTGTTACTGACACGGGCACAAAAACATGAAAAACACAGTCTGTTCTTGAGTGCTCGCGTTATCTGGTTAAGGCCAGCTAGCGTGTCCTTGGGGCTGCAGATTGAATGGATCTAGAGACCGGCACTGGCCACGCTTCCTATGCAGGAAAGCACAATCCAGGTTCCAGCAGCAGTCACTTACACAGGAAGTGGTTTAAGACAATCTTAACTATGGATGGACATGACTTAGGAGAAGCAAACTGGCGAATTGAGAAATGCCTCCATGGTTGGGATAAAGGGTAAGAGAAAAGGAGGCATCAATTATCCAAATAATCTCCAAATAACTGTTTATGAGGGTGGATAGTGATAGGACAAGGGGGAATGGTTTTAAACTGAGACAGGGGAGGTTTAGGTTAGATATTAGGAGGAAGTTTTTCACACGCATTGGAACAGGTTGCCCAAGGAGGTTGTGGATGCCCCATCCCTGAAGGGATTCAAAGCCAGGCTGGATGTGGCTCTGGGCAGCCTGGTCTGGTGGTTGGCGACCCTGCACATAGCAGGGGGGTTGAAACTAGATGATCATTGTGGTCCTTTTCAACCCAGGCCATTCTATGATTCTATGATGATTCCATGATAATCCCAGCAAGGACCACCGGGACCCACCACTCCATGCAGTTGTGGTGGTGCTGGCTGCATGCTGCCCCACTTGCAGGTGCTCCCCAGGACAATGTGCGTGGCCATCCCACTGCCCTGGCTGTACGGTAGCCGTCCTATCTGAGCCCTGTGAGCAAGGAGAAACAGCCTACTCCCCAGCTTGTAAATTAATTTAATTCCTGGAGTGCACTTACAGAGTAATGCCTGAGGCTTACGAGCACAAAATGGAGCGAGAGACAGCACATTAGTCTCTGGAGAGACGCACCAGCTGTTTCACATCCCGGCCCCTCTGATGGGGGTAGGGTGGAAAACAGGGCTGCGCACAGGCTGCACCATCCATCTGAAGCGAGAGCGTTTTCCCCTTACTTTCCCACACTATTTAATAACCATGAACCCGAATAAATATAGGAAACAAGCAACTTCTTGGAAATGCATAAAGTCCAAATCGTGCAGTACACTTGTAAAGTGACATGCTGGAATAAGAACGGCAAGCTTCTCCTCTTACAGAACATTACCAAGAAATAATAATTCTCTCTGATGGAGAAACAGATTAAAAGGGAAATTAAACTACAGGTCTAATTTCAATAGCAGTGCACCCCAGTCAGTCTGAAAATAAGCCAATCGGGCCATCTAAATTAGGCATCAGCAGAGAATAAATGTTGACCTATAGGAAAATGTTAAGCCCTACAAAAAGTAAAGAGTAGATGGCTGTCCCCTTATATACAAATCTACCACCAATCTTCAAAAACGAAATGAAAATGATGGCCAGCAAATTAGATTTAAGAAAGCAGATTTAAGAAATACGTAAAGGGTTTCCATCTCAACCAAAGGGGCAGGGATGGGCCCAACTCTGGGACCTCAATGCTCCATCATTTTGCACAGTCCTAAATCTGTGTATGGGCACTGCAAGCAGCCCATGCATCGTGAATATGCTTCCCTGAGAGCCCGCATTTAGCCACCTTCCCAGGCTGCTGCACCCCAGACACCCAGAGCTCTCCCCAGGCCTTTCCAAAGGCATACAGTAAGTAAGTGCTGGGGGTTCTCTCTTGGGCGTTCTCATTTCTGCCTCCTAGAGAGCGGCGGTTTGCACAACCTGGGTCGGAATATCACGAATGCGGCTCAGCTCGAAGCAGTCAGGTAAGGCACAAAGCTGCCGATCGCCTGGAGCACATCATTACAGCGTCCCTGAGCTGCTCACAGGATGCTGGCACTGACAAAGTGGGAAAGGCTAAAAGCATCATATTAAAATGTCATAAAACATTAATTTTGCATGATTAGAGAAACTGGTAATTAGCATTTCTGTTTTAGCGCTCAACTTTTTATTCCAGCTGCTCTAATCCAGCTTCTTTCTACGGCAATTATTGCCAGGAAAGCTGAATTTGGCATTCTTTCCATGTCCACTTTAAAACCCGCTCTGTAATCTGTCAGCGAGGCAGGCCTCATGCACAGCATTTGAAGAGAAGAGAGGGACTTTTTTCCCTAGTCAAATTACGCCCATAGTAAACTTCAGTTGTTAAACACTGAATTGTAGGAATACGTCCGTACTGTATGAAACAAATCATACAAATATGTTTATCCCCTGTTAGACTCCATTTATCTCGCCAAGGCTGAAGCTTTGTGTAAAAGGACTGACCCCAGGAGTGCGTATCTCAAGCTGAATTAAGGAAAAAAAAAAAAAAGTAGAGCCGTATCTAAACTTCCCAAGAATAATAGGATGTTGATTAAATTGTTAGAAAGTTAAATAAACAAGGGATTTTTTTTTAAACTGTCTTTTGAATGCCTGCGACTTTCCGCTCGCCCCGGCTGTCCCTCGGGGTGAAGAGATGACACGGGCCTTTGCTGGAGGGCTAGCAAGTTTCAGGAGGCAGTTCACTGCCAAAGCCTTTTGAGTGAAGTTGGGCAAGCCACTGAAGCCTGGAGCATTTTGACATCTAATTTCCATGCCCCCAATTGAGTTGTTGTAGGAGTAAACACAGAGTGGAGTGGGAGATGCTAGCAGCAGAATGGCTTCAGCAGGAGCTGAGGGCTGCGGTGCTGCTCAGCGCAGGGATTGCTCGTCGCTTGTGTGCTGTCCTCTTGGAAAGCAAGTGCCAGCACAACCCTGTTAGGAGCACAGCTAGAAGAGGAGGGTTGAAAAGAGCTGAATAACACGAGCTATTGTGGGGGTCTAGCTGTAATATCACTGCTGCTAGGCATATCAAGAGAAAAAGACAAAAACCAGCACCCATTTATGGTGGCTGCTTCAGAGCATGAGAGGGCCGTATGCACAGGCTTGGGTAACATTACCACATGGGTATCACAGGCTGGGAAGCTCTGATCTGAGGTGTGGAGAGGGTATCTCCACAAGCTAAAAGCAATCATCCATCTTTCTCCTGCCTCTCAAGGTTCTTCACTTGGGTATCGCTTTTGCCTGGTGATAGGAGAGCAGTCCAGCTTCACATTTGCAAACATTCGGCAGGGGATAACTGCAAACCTTAAAAGCTCTTAGCCTTTCAGAGAAAGACCTCTTTGGTTTTTCCAGTGGCCCTGTCAAGCCCTTAGCATCATGCCTCATGACATAGGTCATGCCTACCTCAGTGGCTTAGGCCACCCATGAGCTGAACTGCCTCCATGCTGCTGGAGAATCATGCAGAATTCTAGAATCATGGAACGGGTTGGGAGTGACTTTAAAGATCATATAGCTCCAACCCTCTGCCATGGGCAGGGCTGCCACCACCAGCTCAGGCTGCTCAGGGCAACACCCAACCTGGCCTTGAGCACCTCCGGGGATGGGGTACCACACTTTCTTCAGACTGCTTGTGCCACTGCCTCACTGCCCTCTGAGTGAAGAATTTCTTCTTCCATGTGAGTGTGGCACCAAACCCCACGTTCTCAGCCATCCTCACGTTCATGTTTTCAAAGGTTTTGGACAGGAACTGGCTCAACCTCCAAGCTGGATAAAGTGAGATGAGCACTGGGTTGTCTGCATCCCTTCACTGTGATGCACAACCGCTTGAAAAACAGCACGCATCTTTTCTCACACATGCCTTTTTAACATACCTCAACTAACGCTTTTTATTCTTTCCTGAATCCCTGCAGAGCTATCAATCTCTTCCTGACAACAAGTTTCATTTTTTCCAGTTCTTGCAAAACTGGGCATAAACAGGATTGCATTTCTTGGCTCACTGATAATTTTAGAGAGGTAAACCCATTTCTTCTGCTGTATGGTTTATAGTTTGGTTTGTGATTTCATACTATAGAAAGGCACGTTATAGAGTGGCATTAGCCAATTTTATTTCCCTAAAATGGCACATTAGATATTTTGTATGATATTCATTATTATTAGATGTGCAATTAAATATTCCAGTCACCTTTCTGGTGATAAAATTCCCACTAAAACAGCAAGCAATAAACGCTCTTCTATAAATGCCAATAAGAAGTACCAATATTTTCACACATTGCCAGAGCTCCTTAGTATTGGAGAAACTTCGAAAGTGGCTTTTTTTAGTTTACCTACAAAAGGATCTCATCAGTATTTGAGAAAGAAGAACATGAAACTCCAGATGTGGAGTCCTCAGCACAGGAGGGGGGAGATGTGGATCTGTTGGAGCACATCCAGAGGACGGCCACAAAAATGATCCAAGGAATGGAACACCTCCTCTGTGAGGACAGGCTGAGAGAGCTGGGGCTGTTCAGCCTGGAGGAGAGAAGGCTCTGGGGAGACCTGAGAGTGGCCTTTCGGTATCTAAATGGGAGGGCTATAAGAAAGAAGGAGACAGAATCTTTAGCAGGGTCTTTTGTGATAGGACAAGGGGAAATGGTTCCAAACTGAAAGAGAGGAGATTTAAACTGGATATAAGGAAGAGGTGTTTTACAGTAAGGGTAGTGAAGCACTGGAACAGGTTGCCCAGAGAGGTGGTGGAAGCCCCATCCCTGGGGACACTCAAGGTCAGGCTGGACAGTGCTTTGAACAACCTGATCTTACTATAGATGTCCGTGTTCATTGCAGGGGAGTTGGGCTAGATGGCCTTTAAGGGTTCCTTCCAACTCAAACGAATCTATTAATCTATGATTCTATGAAAATCAATACCAAGAAATACAAACACAAACAAGGAAGATATTAAATTAAGCCACGCTTGAAAAGTTTCCTACTCCAAAGAGTACATGATGTCCAGCCAAAAATCTATTTACATACTACAAAAATATTTAAGTGAGCACATCAGCAGCAGGCTTCTGTAGGAACACGTACTGGGGCTCTTGTTCACAAAATGTACGCAGGTAAGGTCCAGTTTAAGCATCCAGTTGAGCACTATGAGACACCCTTGCCTGCTGTCCACCTTCCCTGTTACACACAGCTTTGGGAAGGCGATTGAGGCAGACTTGTCAGCATTGCCAACACATCCATACATATGGCTGCGGATCGTCCTATTTCCTCTCTGCTTTTCCTGGACTGCAATTTCCATCATACCTGTTTTTTCCCACTAGTTTACCATAGTGGGCAGGCAAGAGTATTCCTTGCTACCTAACCACATCTTCAGCCTGTCAAGCCTATCTGAGGCCACTCCCTGCCTTTTTGGAAGTCCTCACTTCCCTCTGGCAGGACTGACACGAAGGGCCCTCACCTTGCAGGCAGCATCTTGACAACAGAAATGACTCTAGTGCAGCCAAACATAATGCAGTGCCCATTCTGGGCAGAACCACCTCCTGTCCTCAGATGTAACAGCACAGCACTCTCCTGTATCCAGCAGATAACAAAGCACAGCGGAAAGGTGTCAATAGGACCTCACAGGTGGAACTGGAACAGCAAAACCTTCCCGGGACTCAGGTCTGAGCGAAACCAGCCCTTTCAGACACTCCTCTCTTCAGCTCACAGAAATGGTGAGCTCTGTAAACGGTTTCAATAGGCTGCAATTCCTTTTGTGCAATTATAAATATTTTAACGTATGACATCAGTACAGTATGTTTTCATTGTGTTTAGATCTCTTTAATTAGGATGGGGCCTGAGTTCTCCTTGCTGCCTTTGGTACTTAGACTTGGCAACTAAATTTGTTTTGTCTCAACTTACTGATCTTTCTTCCAGTGCGGGAGGAGCAACGTGCACTTCTATTTTATTTATTGTTCTTGATAATTGGCTTCATTTTTAGTCAGAACTGATCTGATCATCATGGAAAAAGAAATAAAACACATAAAAAAACCATTAAGGAATATTTATCTCCAAGTTAGAAGGGCAGTGAAAATAACCAGAAGGATGAGATAAGTGGTATTCCTAATCTAAAGGATAAAATCCCCACTTAAACATCTACAGACGACAATACAGCTTTCAAATGCAAGTATTTATGTCCTTTTACTTCTGGACTTTGCACTTAATATGGTGGTTAATTTATAGCGAGCAGAGGCTTAATTTATGGGATTGCAATGAGCCAGAAGCACAACCCTGATATGGACGAAGTCAACAACATACCATCCGCTTCCCTTTCATCACAGGGGCAGTGGCTGCACACACGGCCACACCTGGGCAATGTCACTGGCCACCATCTATGGTACCGACCTTGGGGCGCTCCAAGAACCCAGCTCTTCTTCCCTTTGGGCTTTCGTCAAAGAAAAGAGAGCCTCATCCCATCCTACCCAAGCAAAAAGTCCTCAACGTGCTCCCAATGCCAAGTCCTGCTTCCCTGCATTGATTCTGGGAAATACAGGGATTGTTCACCCCGAGGCTGAATGGCTTGCGTGCTGCTTCGTAATGTGAGAAATAGCAGTGAAGGGTGCTTTCCATCACTTGTTTAATGTTTACTGGCAATTGCTCGCCATGTAGAAGGGGCCAGAGGGGCCCAGAGGTTCGGTGTTGCTGGCTGGTTAGCCGAGGGCTTGGCGAGCGGAGCGGCGCAGGCGGGAAATTTCTGTTTGGGTACATCCAAGTACCAGAATTAGTCTGCAACTTTTGCTTGCTCATTTTGTGGTCATCGAAATTACGCTGCCACACCGCATTATTAGTCAAAGCAGATACTAAAACGACTGAATCGCTAGAACATGGAAATAAGCTAGTTAGAGCGGAAGATTACAAATTACTGAAGTACATGGAGTAAGAATGCAACTCCCTATGTAAGCCAATATGGCAAGGACAACTGTTTTTTTTTTCCCCCTAAGCAAGCTAATAAGGAATGTTAAGCAGGGCTCCATTTTCTCCCAAGAGAGAGTCTTTTTAAGTAGATTTAAATGTATTAACTAACATACCAAGATGCTTTATGAGAAATCCTGGCAATAGAATTACAGAGGTTGACAGCAAATTCGAAGTGAAAAATTAAATCATAACTGGTACGTCCTGTCTAATCCCATTCATTTCAATCAGTGTGAGAGCAAAACTTGTCATCGGAAGAACGAGAACTAAATGAACAAAGCGCTCAGGGACTTTCTGGCTCTCTCCTTGATGTCTGTCAGGGACACGCAGAGTGGGTTTCGCCCTATGATTCAGCCAACTGACTGAAAGACTGCAGCTTTTAGGTAGAACACGGGCACAGCAGGTCTCTGTGGGGCCCACGGTGAGAATCAGAGGGCCCACCCCGGTGCCCTGGAGCTGGCAGAACTTGCTAGGTCACCACAGCTTTATTTTTCAAAGCTGCCCAACCCGAACAGGTAGGGACCTATTACCCATAGAGCCAAACCAGTAGAACATGCAGAGGCCCAGTTTCTCCCACACAGTACCGCTCCTTGCTTTTCTCTGAATGCACAGCGTTGCCTCCTCCAGACAAGCAGTGAGCCCTTACCAGGAACTGGCTTTGTCAGCCTTTAGTCTGAAGGGTTTCAAGATTTCCATTGACACAGAAAGCAGCCTAACTACGTGAACATGGGCTGTCCTCCTTGGTGGAAGACAGTCTCCCATCCTTCGTTGTAGAACTGCCCATTCCAGTGAGCAGGAAGGACAAGGGGAACCAGGAAGACAAGAAGATATGTGGGAATGGGTTTGGGAGTCACACGGGACACAGTGTCCAGGTTGCCACGCCAGTATCATACCGCTTTGGTTTTTAAGCCAAGATCAACTGGAGATACAAACACACACACGGTTCTGGTGTAAGGGATCAGGTCCCAGACAAATGAGTTGGCCTCTAAATTCATGGGAGGGTACCCTCAGAATCGGGCCATTTTGTGACAGCAGACATCTCAGTTTGTGGATACCTCTCTGTAAAAAAACAAAACAAAACAAAACAAAACAGCATAAAGAGGCATTTAAATGCAAGCTAAGAACCAGATTCTGGGTGCAGGAGCTTACACTCAGCCTTACACCAGCAAACTGAGGTAGTTCCCTGCACAGAAAGAAGGCTCTGGAGATCGTCTCCCTCCAAATGCAGAAGCTGAACTTCCAGAGGTACTGTAAATGATGCAGGAAAAATCTCCAGGAGCGTGTGTCTTTGAAGTGCCACTGGGAGGATCAATCCTATTACAGTCCTCCCGAGGAAGTGTTAATCTTCCACACAAAGAAACCAAGGCTCACTCTTCGTGAACTGACACGTAGTTTTGATTGCTTCTGGCTCGCTTTATTTGTTTAATGAAGGCACATCAAACCCAATCTTTTTCCAAACAACAGCCTACAGCTCAAGTGAAAGGCAAATGGAAACTACTAGCCAACATCAGGCCACGTTTTTTAGGAAGGGTGAATTTATGGTCCTATATTTAACCATTGATGAAATGCTGCCCTTGTAGAAATCAGTAAAATACCCCATGAAACAGCACTAGGATTTTATTTTTGATTTAGAAATTGATGGCTATTGTCGAAAGACAAGAAGAGAAAGAACATGTTTTGAGCGTTCAAAAAAATGATGTAAGAAAAGAGGCAGAATGCTAGGAGATAAGCTACACTGATAAAATGTAATCCTTTTATGTTGGAATTAAAAAGGATTCCAGGTTTATGTATCCGGTGCTTTAGACTACATCTATCATAAATAAGCCTAAGTTAGTACAACATGGTGGCACAGTCTGTTGGGAAAAATTTACAAATCATCCCCTTTATTAGGATTACCGTTACTACTTTGAGGGCACTCAAATCCAAACTCAGGGCTTTTTTTTATCTACCAGAGACAGATGAACGGCTTTTGGTTGGGGATTTTTTTTTTTTTTTTTTTTTTTTTAAGTATAAAAACCAATTACTGGTCTTGACTGAAGCTGAATTCAATTCCTTTTTTGATGTTCTGCAGTGTACTTCTGAGCAACTTTTGGAAGCTCTGACTAGTGCACAGCATTTGCAGTCCCTCCAACAAAACAGAAAATATATTTGTAAGCTCATTACTAGTGGCACGGACACGATTCACACAGTTTGTTCTTGCAGTGGTGATGAAGAAAATTCCTAGTATGAGCAAGGGGAAAATCACAGCCATCAACTTCTGATTTATTTGCTCAGAATTGTTTTTAACGCTCAGGTGTAGATTCATGAGATTGGATGTTTTCCACCACTTGCATCTTCTTGAAGGCAGGTCCCAGAGCGCAGCATCCTACACAAGCCTGCATTTGCTTTTCCACTGTATGGCTCATGGCACATCATTTGCAAGCTGACCCAAGGCATGGGTTGCTTATGGCTCGCCTGCTGATTTCCCCTGGGGCCAGCCTTGCCCTTGGCTATCAGACCACAGAGAAGGAGAAAGATCTGCCACCTCCAGGAGGGCTCCATCTAGTATCCAAGACCAAGATTGGGACTGAAAATGCAGTACCTGTGTTTGTTGCGGAGATAATGCTGCTCTGCTAATGCACCACAAGCTGCTCCAGTTGGATATTAAGAGGGAAAAAATGCTCCGTGGAATTGAGTTATTACATTAATTTGATTTTGTTGAACGGAAACGGGGAATAAAAAGAGACATACTAGAGCAGCTTCAGACATAAACAAGGAGTGTATCCCATTTTGGACGGCCTCACGCGCTGCGTATGGCACAACATGTAGTTTTCTTCTCGTTGTTTGTTGTTTTCAGTTTAGGTTTTATCCAATTATATATCTATTGTGTGACAGGCCTGGCATGAGAGATCCCATTTACAGGAAATATTTCTGAGATCACGGGCCCTGCAGGCTAAATGCAAACACTGGAGCAGATGGTAACTGATCCAGTAGAGCCGTACCTAGGGGTGCTGGAAGGGGAAAAGACTTGGAAAGTAAAGCTGCTAACAAAATAGCCTTGCGTTATTAAGACTTAAAACCACACTGGTCCAGTGAGCAGCGAGGGACCTCATTAGGGGTGCCTCTCACCACTGCTCGCGGTGAGGGGCCACGCTCTGAGCAGAAGCCTGAGAGCCAAGCATGAACCCACCCTTTCAGGCGGTGGCTCCCAGGCTTCCCCATGGGCATCCCACAGGATTCTGGGGCTCACCCTGCTCTGTGGCCTGGGTGTCAGGCATGGGCATTCACTCAAGAGGTGGATGAGCAGTGCATATCCATCAGGGGGGTGGCACTAGCCAGCTTGTACGGGATGGACTGGGGTGATTCTGAGAGAGGGTGGGGGTGAAGGAAGGAAGCTTCCAGCAATGCGCTCCTCACCACCTTCTTGCAGCAAAAACACCCTTCGCGTGATGCTAGGGAGGTTGCAATTATAAAACTGCCATGATGAGAAATCACGGCCCTAAGGAACTGCACCAAAGCAGGAAAACAATTCAATAACAGATCTGCAAAAGTAGGTGCTCTGTCTCCCTACGTATGTAAGTAGCAACTATTACAGTGGATTTCCAACCCTGGTGCTATGACAGCTTCTCTCAGTAAAGATGGTAAATGCAGCTTTTAAACAAACAAATGGAAGTTCAGAGAGACTGGATGGTAGAAGTGAGATTCCAGACCAGTAAACTGGAACAGCTGACCAAAACCCTTGAGAAACAGTGACTCATTCATGATCAGTATTTTAAAGGTTGGTAAAAGTTACATCACTTCAGAAGGCGGAGTGCAAAATATTGGCTCCAGCAACTTTACCTACTTTGTTTGCTGCAAAGGAGGGACTAGCTAAGTTCATTTGCCTACATGACTTGTATTGTTTCATTACTAAATATCTGCGCAAGCTTCATTACACTAGAGGGGATGCCTATGTCATCTCTGACAATCCTACTTTTGTATCCTTCTGGCTCTGGGGCTGCCGCAAGACTTACCCTATCATCCTTTAGCCCTTCTGCACTTTCACAGACCAAGTGAGCGGAGTTTGCATTGATTTTCCCCATGGGCTATATTCCCCAGTGCCATGGGGGAGTCCTCAGGATTCCCTCTCAGATTTTGTCCAGAACTGGACTCAGTCTACAGCTGAGACTTTACCAGCATGAAGCCTCTGTACCACGGTTTCTTCACACATCCTACATCTCACTCCTGTCTATACATCTCTCCAAGTGACTTCTTCACCCTCTGCAATGCAACAACAGGCCTTGATTTACACTAGCCATCCAGTTTTACCGGGATCCTCTAATAGCAGCCCCAGTGCTGCTGCAGCGTCCTGTTTAAATCAAGGGGCCTTCACATAGCTGAAGATGTCTTACAGAAAGATTGGGATGTAACTGTCAGAGTTATTACGATTTGGTAACATTTAGCAGCTGTGATTTTTTGCTGTAGACATCAGTTTTCCAGTTGAAACTGTTCCTTTAATTTTTTTGCAAGAATGTTTAGCTATTTTTTTCTTGTCTTGTTGTTTCCTGGACTCCTAAATATAGCCACGTGGAATGACTAGCACCTCTGTAAACTGCTTGTTAAATGCCACGGTAAGTTTCATTTTGCACTCTGGAAGGCCATTTAAAACACATCAGACTTGTACAGCTCAAAATTTAGGAAATTATTTACATTCTGGGAATAGCTTGTAACCATTTCCTCAGGCTTTTCTGCCTTTAATACATGTTAATGCCATTCCCACCAAATAAAATTGCGGCTTGAAAAATATCAGGTGTCAAAATAAACAGCACTTCAAAGTTTAAAAAGCACAATTGAAAAATGAAAAATGTGAAAGGTTGCTCTGCTGTCACGATGTGTTTTGTTGCTGTGATGTTAAACAGCAAGCTGATCGCTTTGGACTTCACAGATAATTTCAGGCAAAGCATAAGAGGCCAACTCACTAGCAGCAAACGAAGACACTGCGACACTTAACCCTACGAAGTTGAGTTCATCAGTATTATCACTATTTAGCACATACTATTTGAAAACTAAAAATGTGGAATGAAGTGTCCATCTGCCCAAGAAGGAAGTAAGACTTCCACCCATACAGTGTCTACATGCCACAAGACCTAAGATGGCGGATGATGTGGCCCCGGAAACAGATGAATCCCTCACTCCATTCCCTCAAAAAACCCACATATGCAACATCAAGCTGAGGTACAAGGATCAGTATTTGAAAGCACACTAAGTCCTCGATGGGCCAGGAGCCCTTACTACATCCCTTGACTCCTATCACACTTGAATGGAAACTATGGAGTTCCTTCTGAAATGAGAATGCCTGACCAAGAGAGATTAAAAAATTGCTTATTTGCTCACTTCACTGTCAACATTTCAAAGGAATTGTTATCCCCTTTCTGCAGAAATTAAGCCTCTTGCCCACGGTCAAAGAATGAATTAACGTTAAACTAGATTACAGAATATCGTGGTTCCCATTCCTGCGGTCAATCAGCTAACATATGATTAGGTCACCCCAGTACATTTAATTTAAAAAGAATGTTGAATCTAACACTCTGCTTAAGTAAGTGCTCAGGCCTTCAATAAAAAGTCATGTGAAAGTGAGAGAGGGAACAATAAACAAGAAGGCTGCTTAAGCCTTCGTAACTTGCAAACCCAAGGAGACAAAGAGCAACGTGAGGTAACCGTACTGAAATACCTACATTTGCTGCAAAAAAATTTACAAATACTCTCAGTCTTCAGGGAACAAACGCATCCTGCAGGATCTGCACCACTGCAGCATTGGGTAGACTCAGTTGCTGTTCTCTGCTTAGCCCAAGCAGTCCCATGAAACTACTGCCTCCTCAGCTTCTGCACAGATACTACAGCCTGGCCGGGAGGAAGGCTTCATGACAATTAGGTGTCATGAATCAACTGTAAATAGCTACCTATCCCAGCAAACTGCAGTGCCTCACATACGAGCACCTGTAACCTAGTACATTTAACGTCTTCAAATCAACCTTTGTCTCTGAAACTGTACTTTGAAGCAGTGGGGAACTAACAAAGACTGTGCCAAAAATATATATTCAACATAATTTATTGACAATTTCAAACATCAAATAGCCTTCTGTATCTGTTTGGTTATTTAAACAAAGCTCATTCAGTTTGCCGGCCAAACTAAATGTTTCTGAAGTCCTCTTTCAGACCAAACTAAATGTTTCTGAAGTCCTCTTTCAGACAACCGCTAGGTAACATAAACTGTGAAGACAGGTCTTCAGAAAAAATTGCTGACTGTCAATCCAAATGAAATATCATCTAGCCCAAAACCAAGCCTTGCAGCACAACCACACAGCTAAGTGAAAGAAGAGAGCTTGTATTTACATGGGATGGCTGAGGAGCAGCTATTTCTGAATCCCTCCATGAGTTGACCCTCTTGCTCTACCGTAAGAGCGCTTTGTTCCTCTTTAGCCCAAACCAACTCCACAATACTGTAAATACAGGAGCAACACGGCCTCTTTCCAATAAACAAGACAACTGGTTCACAGACTCCTTCAGGAATAGCTGCTCCTCCACACTTGTTTCTGAAAAGCACCACACAAGTAGACAGATCCTGAGAAACCTGTGTCACCAAACATGTGAAACTATGGACTCACGCAACACGTCAGCCACCTACATGCTGGTTGTTGGCTACCAAATTTGAAGAGCAGACATTAAACCAGCTAACTGCCTTGGATCAACTATACAGAAAGCTGCTTGTAAATAGAAGAATGGTCACTATAAAACCTTAAAAATCAAAAAGGAGAGTGTCTGCTGGCAGAGCCACTGTGGGTTTCCCTAAAGACTTGTGTGGAGCTGCCCCTGTGGCACCACATTCCAGCATGGATACAACCACATCTCTGGCGAATTTCATGGCTTATCACTCTGTATACACAACATCCATAATCCATCAAGGACATGTCTTTTAAGACATAAAGTGGTATTCTTACGTGGAAATTAAGCCATTTCTTTTAGCTAATAAGTTCAACCTTCATGTAAAAACAAGCCTTCATGGGCTTGTTTTCCTTCATGACAGGAAAACAAGCCCATGAAAATTAGTGTCACGTTTTCTAAATTTAATTATCAAAGCACACTGCACAAGAAATAGCAAGAAGAAATACCGAAGTACAGTGCACATAGGATACTACTTTCTCTTCCTACTTTTGTCTCTCTGGTGGCTTCTCCCGTATCAACGGAGATAACGCACTTTACTTCAAAACATCAGACAAAGGCCTGTGAATGTGTAATAAAGGCACAAGATGTGCCTCCCGTAAGTTGCATGAGTATGAGCAGGGCTTCGTTTCAGGGAAAGGAATTGTAATTATGACCTAAATAAATCTTTCTTTATGAATATGTAGCAGTGAAAAAGAATGTATTCATTCATCTGTGCAAGGAGGTCTCTGTCCATGAAAATCCAGTGGGGTCCCTCAGTTGTGTGGGGAGGATGTGGGATGCCTTTCTTCTTGTCTGCTTCCCCTGGTTTCCACATCTCTAGAACTACCAACACAGCTCTAGAGCTCTGCTGGTAATTTCACCAACCAGTTTTACCAGCCCTCTCCTTTGACTCCCACACAATAGAAGTATCCAGCTTGCACCCAAATCTTGTATGCTAGCATGGAAGAAAGCCTGAGAGCTACTGCTACACCCACAGCTGTTTTCCACGAATCTGAAGAACGCAATCAGCCTAATTGTTTCTTTGAAGATAGACCATCCTTTTCCTGTGGCCTAATTTAGACTGAGCATTAAAAGTACATAAAGCTAAAGGTGGAAAATCACTCATAGTTGAACTCGTAAAATGTAGACTCCATTTTTTTATGAAACAATTTTAAATTCTACTTTTTTTCTCATACAGATGGTTCCCTACCTCAAACAGAAAATGCTACACCAGTGGCCTACTCCATTACAAACTCCAGCACTTCTGACCTGTAGCGAGTAGGACACAAGACAAGGTGAAAAAGGATGGCCTCAGATCTGTTTCAAAGTGTCCCAAGGTCAAGTGAGAGTCCTCTGAGAATGGGCTCATGCCCGCAAGAACTGCAGACCTTCCGAAAGAAGAGCGTAGACGCAATTGCAGGAGGCCAATAAACATTGGCCTTTCCCTGAAAGTGAGCAGCTGTTGGGTGTTATGACAAGCCATTACAATAATACTGTTTACTGCCAGTGAGTAAGCAGTTCAGAGTATGCTTACGATCAGGGAATGCTATACTGGCAGTGCTAACAATTTTGAAACACAAAGCACCTCCATTCAAGGGGAGAAGCTGAAGATGGGATAGACTCAGTAACGTGTTGGGCTCAGGCCCTTGGGTCTGGGTTGTGCCCAGCTGGCAATGCAACCTCCAAACAAGGACCAGTGTGCAAGGAGCCCCCAAAGAAGAAGTCTTAACGGGTCCTCACAAATCCCGGGAACTGTGCAACCCATTCTTCAGCACCATCTACTGGTACCGTACCTAGCGTCAAACTATTTATTTGCTTGCAGGCCACAGCCAGCTGTCCCTTGCCCACTCCTATGAGAAAACCAGGAGCCCCATCAAGTCTAAGATCCCTCTGTCACTAACGACAGCCTTTCCCTCATGGTGGATATGCTCCAATTATGCTTCTGGGGCTTACCAAACTCCTTCCCATGCCAATACACCCACAGCTTAGATTTGATCCAGCTCATATGGTACTAGGGGCATGCCTTAAGGCTGTTGCTGCTCAAGAAATGAAACAACATATTCCCATAACCAAGGCATTGCTGGCTATACTTGCAAGCGTTGGCCTATAAATACCCTCAGATCTGCTGGCCACAGAGCGCTATTTGATCTTTGTTCTTCTCCATGCCTATGTCACCTTCTGCTTCGGTCGCATCCAAGTGGCATCCTCACTCTGGAGTGCCTTTGACAACACTCTGTGCAGTCAAGAGTGGCTTAGATGAAGCAGAAGGCAAAGCAGCATCCCAAAGGGTGGTTTGCATGGTAAGCACACACAGATAGGCATGCTTAACACAGGAGAAGCGCAGACAGTCCCGGCTGAGCCTCTCTGGAGCTGCAAGGTGTTTGCTTCCCAGCACGCGAGCTCTGAGTAGCACTTGCAAAACCAGAACCCAGCAATTATTGGCAATGCAGCTCGCAGCTGGTTAGATTGCTTCTGGAAAGCAAAGGAGCTGAAGGACATACTCTCATTAATAGAAAGAGGCTTTTTTTGAGGTAGTGTGGACAGTTCTGCAGACCGGAGGCAACACAATGCCCAAGCTCCCATCCCTGCTTCAGAGTCCTCAAGCCCTATTGATTTCACTGTTTCAGCTGAATGTTGGGGAAGTGTTGACAGGGGTTTCAAAGGGAAGTTTCGAGTCAAAAACACTGCTGAATCCAAGCCTTTGGTAGCTGTTTTGTTGCATAAGAGAAAGGAGGGAAAACACGAAGAAAGAAGCCCACGGCAGGCACTGTCCCAGGGCGCAGGCGTAACCACAGAGAGCTGAAGCTGAGCGCCGGGAGCTGCTGGTACCGTGCCATGCCTACCCTCCAGCCCCTCAACATCAACGCCACCAAACCGGTCAGCGTTGCTTGTTTAAGCTGTAATTGCATGGTAGCTGTGTGGCATCGCCACTCGCCAGGCGGCAGAGCAGACATCCTGCTGCACCTGGTGCCAGCCCTGGTGGCGCTGAGCAGCACATCCCGCACAGAGCTGCACATAACGGCAGGGCGCTGCCAGGGAACTTGGCAGAGCGCAGAGGATTAAATCACAGCTGGCAAGAAAAGAGTCATAAGTCCCAAATGGAATTTTTCACCCTGCTCTGGGAAGATGCAGCACGTGCAAGGACAAAAAATCGTCTTCCTTATCTTCTTGCGCAGGGCAGCATCTGTGGAGATTCAGAATGAATTTGCCAACAGGAGGAGGACCCAAATACAGATGATAACTGCTGATGTTCCATTTAAGCCTAATTTTTAAGTCTGAATGCGGTATTTAAATATACAATGCACACTGTAGGCAGAAATTAATTTCACCCTCTGCTCTCCCTGCTTCTTTCCCTACTCGGCTCAGCCATTTAAAGGAAAAAACTTTCCCCTTGAACTCTAATCATTTTCGAATGAATTATTAAGAAACTTGACTTTACAGGCAGCCTTCCTTCTATACAGAACTGCGCACAAATAAAGGAGGAAACTGATTAAACAAGGACCGTGGCAGCATTTACTTGACAGCATAGGCTGTGAAAACCAAATGGTGCACGTGCGGTGCGTGTGCGTACATCTGCCTGGGTGACAAGGGGTGGCTTTTTCCTTCAGGCTCCTCATTTAGAATAATCACATTCTGGCATTTTTACTGTGCATACATTAAGCTAATTATGCTTTTTTTATTTTTATTTTTATTTTTTAAGTTGGTAGTGCCTTTTTAAAGAGAGAAAATATTTTCAGCTTGCTTTTATTTTTATTTTCTTTCACAAATTTATCTCAAATTAATGGAGCTTACACTGCATTCTTGAAAGGCTTGTGTTTCAGCTCCAAAAAATCCCAGTAATTTGGGAATACTTCACTTACTTCTTCCACAGTCTAGCTTATATTCATCATAAAAAAAAGGGATGCTGCCAGCTCTCTTTTGAACAGCCATGGAAATAAGATGCCTACACTTCGTTACTTCATGTACTTACTCACGACTGACAAAAGACTTCTTTTGAAGTAAATTATAAGCGTGCAGCACCTTGAAGTGATTAAAAAGAAGAAAAATACTCAAATATGTCCATTTATTGGGGGGTGAAAATGATAACGCCTCTAACAGCCAGAATGCAGTGCAAATGGGAACGGCTCTCCTGTAGCTCAGTGTGCTGAAGCAAAACCTCTCTTGGGATGGATGGGGCCGGGGGGCTGTGAGCCCCCGCATCGCTCTGCTGTGCTGAAATGCCTACAGGAGGAGAAGCAAGAAGGAAGGATGTACGTTTGTGCCCTCCTGCCAGCTCCTTGGGCGCTTCGCACGCCTGCTGCCCTTCCACCAAAGACCTTGCCAGAAAGAACAAGCGACCCCAGCATGGTGCCCGTGAGCCAGGCGGTGCTCATGTCGCCTCATGCTTCCCCTGCAGCGTGCTGCCCGTTTCTCTGGAGGAGGAACATATTCACTAATTTGCACATTTGGCTTCGCTAGATACTACTAGCATATGAATCCCATTAAAAAAAAAAAAAAAAAAAAAACATATATAGGAACATGGACCTGATTAGGTTCATAAATAGGAACAGAAAAATACAAATTCAAGCAAGAACATGACAACAAGATGATTTTGAATGAAAATAGAACCAGAATAGCCTGAGCCTAAGGAATGCCTCCTCTGATACTAAGGGCACAGAAAACCAAAGCTGACATTTTGACATTTTCAACTGAACTATGAATCTCAGTCTACGTGGCTACCCAGAATGACACCAGTTACCTCTGCAAACCTCCCCTGCTCTTCAGAGGACAAGCACAAGCCCACGCATCACACGAAGGCCAGCTGAGGCTTCCTAGAGAGGAACCACAGAACTGCTGCTGATGCTGTGCACCAAATCTCAGTGCTGGGCTGAGTTCTGCCCAGCACAAGTGACTGGAGGGACACGTTCCCAAGCAATACACCAGAGAGCAAGCAGCCAGGTCACGCACTCGGTTATGCGCTAACAGCATAGGGGAGACAGCACGTAGCCCCTCCAGCATGTGGCTCCGTGACCTCTGGTGACGCTGACGTCCAGAGCCTCTTTGCCAAGACACTGACTGCTGCACCAGGCCCTTGGGTCGTACATCAAATGTTCACGTGCACTGACAGATGTTTATGTTGGTCATCCTGATTTAATGCCCATTACATCACTTACCAAGCCGCTGATGGTATCATAAGTGCTAAAACGAGGCAGCAAAGGAGGCTCGAATACAAAATTGATTCCCTCGTGGTATGAGGGCATTACACCCCAGGCTGCATCTTGCTCTTGAATCAAATTGAACAACTCTACCGATCCTTTAATTCATTGGAATTCTGTATGGAGAAGAGCCTTTCTGTTTCAGAAGGCTGATTTCATTCATCGTTTGGCTGTCACAGGATGAATGAAAGGTATTAAAAGGTAATGTGGGAGAGTCAGACCTTGGATCACAGTCTAGTAGGGCAAAACTAAAATCTGTTCTATACTTTAATTCAGGCTGGGATTCACGTTAGCTGCGTTCATTCCTGACTGCCCACGGCTTAGCACTTCCAGCCACTTCTGTTTTGTGTCTGACCAGACTATTTTAACATACTGAAAATCAGCTCAAAGTTGCGAGGGAGCAAAATTAATAAGGACAGGAAGTCCTAAATCTATTGTGCGTGCATGCATAGCATGTTGGCTGCCTACCACAGAAGTACAGCCTTATTATCAACTATAAGGGGTTAAATTTAAACTCCGTGACAGCCTCTATGTATGCTTACTTGTTGTAGATGTGGGGAGGGAATAGGAAACACTTCACACATCTTGTTTTCCGCTTCTAATACATTTTTGAGTTTTCTAGTACAGCCTTTGCTTGGATGTGTAATCACTGTGGAATGGCTACTATACCCTCGCTGCACTGCATAATACTTTCCCTTCCTCCTTCTGTAGGATTCCTCATGAAAATAGGCACTTTGTGCTTTTGGCCCTAAGGACAGAACATTATGTACTGTCTCTAGGAAAAAAAAAAAAAAAAAATCATTAAAACATTTTCCACTACTTAAAAAGAAAACAACACATGAAGTACTACTGTATTTCTTTTATGCGCATGACCTCATAGATACATGTGTGTGCATCCACACACACACAAATGCATTCAATTTAGCTATTTATAGAGCTGTATAATTTTTCCTGGCTGCAGTTTTAGCGAGCTTCTCCTGATGGGGTTCGGTTCACACGGTTTCCCAGCCCGTTCACACTGATGGAACATCCCCTCCCAATCTCCACCTCCTCCCAGGATCCTGTTTAGCATTTTGCCAATGACACTGGACGCTTGCTTTACTGGACTCATCAAGAAAAACAGAGGGGTTTTTCTTTCCCAACGAGCTGCATGTGTTTTATGACTTTTCCTTGCAGACTCCTAGAGGCAAAACTCATGGATGCAGCCTTGGACAACCACCTCTGTTTTGCTGATTCAGTATTCAACGTTTCAAGAGGGTCATAGAGGAGTTGCATGAGCCATTGGGCCTTGATAGGCACCCATGTTGCACTGACTGTTTTCTCTCTCCACTTACCATGAGACGAACGCAGACACTTCAGGGCAGGGAAAACTTTCTCGCCATGGAGCTAATCTGCTGTCTGGTTCCCCCATATTTCATCAAACGCACTTGCCCCAGGGTGAAGGGTGCCCCTGGCTGATGCGGGACAGTGGGTTCTGCAGGGTTCTGCACCAGGAGAGCTTCAGATTGGATATGAGGAAAAACTTCTTCTCCAGAAGAGTGGAGAGGCAGTGGCACAGGCTGCCCAGGGAGGTGGTGGAGTCACCATCCCTGGAGGTGTTCCAGAAATGCGTAGATGTGGCACTGAGGGACATGGACAGTGGGCACGGTGCGGATGGGCTGACAGTTGGACTAGATGATCTTAGATGTCTTTTCCAACCTGAATGATTCTATGATTCTACTTCATCTCTTCCCTTCCCTTCTGGCTCAGCGCAGAGAGGCAAAGCCTGCACAAAGGGCCGAGAGGCACAGCTCAGAAAGTAAAAAGCTATTAAAGCAAAAACCCACGAGGCAGATTACAACTTATGCCAGACTTCTCCAAATTTAAGTGTTGATTGTTCAAAATTTATGTCTAGATTTTTCTTAAGAATGCAATTTCCTGGCACATGGTACAAGTTGCTCTAGACCTGCATGTCAGCACAGCAGGCATCCTGTTGCAAAGGTTATTATGGAACTATTGAATGTTTTCATGCCAAATTTGTCCAAATTAAACCGAAGGGAATGGAAACACTTTCCCTGGATAGGTGGTGGTTGTTTTAGGTGGGTTTGTTTATAAGGAGAATGAAAGTTACAGCTAAATATAACAGCAGATATATCATAATATTGTCTGAGAACTTGAATAACATGTCATTCAGCCTGTGTGCTGTGGAAAGAACATTAAGGTCAAGTCTAAAATAAGATCAGTGACTGTTTGACAATAGAAACATGTAGGAGGTAGAACAGGAGAATTTTCCACATTTTTTTAAATGACATTTTTCTGTAGAAAAAAAAATCTTGCCTGTCTTGCTGCAGGTCTGATGTAAACCCCATTAAACTCATAGCAAAACACGCTGTTGGATTCAGCATGTTTTTGCTCACCCCCTGACAAACCTGCATTAGTCATTTGTGCCAACTGTTTACTTTTTGCATTATACTCAATTTGGAAATAAGAGGAGGCTTCTCTGTTGCATTTTTGTTTTTAAAGACTTTCACTTTCTGCTTCAGTCCTCTGATCCTGCTCCCCTGGAAGTCGATGACTTCAGCAAGGCTCCTGCTATGTTTTAAAGGTAAGCACATCTGTGTTTGCAACATTGGGGATCTAGCAGAATTCCTGGCAAGGTCAAAAAGAGGGGGAAAGTAAGGGAATAAAAGGCCCAAACTACTCCTTTAAGTACATTATAAAACACAGAGCGTCCTTTTTCACTTAATTCATCCACCCAAACCTGGGCTAAAGGTATGACTTCAGGCACCTGGCATTTCCAAAAGCAAAACACCAGCAAGATGCCAGCTCCTCCAGGAAGCCAAGAGCCCTGGGCCCCAGCCTCCACAGGGACACGCAGCACTCTCCCTTCTCCATCCTACCTTATAGTCTATTTACTTTTAAGTACGGTCACAGCCACCTACAAAATGAACCTCCCTAACCACCTCACTGACGTGAGCCCATGGTTTAAAAGCAAAGGCAGAGCCAGGAACAAATCCAAGGCCAGGGGCTGATGGCAATGCCCAATGCCACCATCTCACTGCAGGAGCTCCGAGGCCTCCAGGAGGAGGGTCTGGGGCACAAGAGGGAGGTACACAGTGCACAGCATCCTCTCATGCCTCCCCCAAACCACCCATGAGCCTGGCTGCAAGAAACTGCAGGAGCAGGAGAGCAGCGAGGGGCCGGTGGCCACCTCCAGCCTGACCTCTGGGCGGACACAGCCAGAATTAGTATCACGCTGAGGCCTGGTATCACACGATGGCTCTGACCCTTATCTATCCCGTTGGGAGCACAGCATTGTTCTGGCTCTATTAACTATAATTTGCATGTTGTCTAATGGAGCCGGGAGCGAAAAATAAAAATAAAAAGGGTGGCAGGCCTTGAGGGAGGAGAAGAGGAAATGGGAGCGCTGCCATGTTTTTCTGAGAACTGGCAAAATAAGGAGGCTGACTTTCCTACCGAGCCAGAGGTAAAACTAGTCACTGCAAAGTTACTTCGTATCTAACACATCACTCACCCTCCATCACTGCAGAAGGGGGCACTGAGAACCCAGGCCACTCAGCTGCATAGAAGAGCTCCTGTCCAACCAGCCTGGCATGGATCTTGACCACAGGAAGCTTATTCCAGAGGGGCCCTGAGCCGCTCCCAAAGGCTGACGAGGATTCATTCTGAAAAGAAGGGCCTGAGCTACAGGGAGAGAGAAACGGGACCTCTACACACCATGTTCCTCCAGCCCCCTCAAGGCTTTGCTTCTAACAGCAGCCAACAGCACCAAGTTGCCCTGGTTTCGGCTGTTTTTGCTGAGAGGTCCTTCTTCAGGGATCAAAATGTCCTTAAAAATAAATGCTGGCTGTTCGTTGCTTCCAAGGGAACAGGTAGCTTATTCCAGCTGTCAGTGACGGCAAACCAAACAGCTCCTCTCTCACTGTCAGTTTTAGCTCTAGGCCAGTTATTAAAATTAAAGAGTTTCATTTGTGAGAATGATGTATTTGTGTCTGCGGGGGGCAGAGAAGGCAGCAGAGAGGGGAAAAAGAGAGCGAGCTTTCTAAAACAAACCCTAAGCCCATTTGCACAGCGTAACGGCGTGCCAATGCTGTGTCTTCGCTCAGCCCATTGAACTGTCACAGCAGCCCCAGCCTGTAGTATGGGGATGATGACCATACCCCAAACATCCTCCTCTCTAGGTTGGAAAAATGGGGAAAAAAAAGGAGAAAAAAGAAAGCAAAAAAAATTTTCCCCACTGATTGCAAAATAAATACACAACATGCCCGTGAAACAGCCACCCTTAGAAGATAAGAAGAAAGGAACAAAGAGACGCCTCAATGGGTTTCCCCAGCTACTTGTAGCACATGGAATGGAGGGTCTGTCCACATGCTGTATGACACTGGACACCACTGTGTGCTCGAGGGAAACTTTACTACATTGGAAAAATACATCTGTTGGCTGCAATGGGCCAAGATGCCATGCACTCACTCCAGAGCCAAGCAGGTGATTCTTACACTGCAGGACTTTTTGCAGATAGCCTTGAGCTTCTCCAGAAGCCTGACTGCACCCCAGGCTTGTTATTTATTTGCAGTCTGATTGCCACCTGACAATTTGAATGGGGGGTGTCATTTCCTCCCTTACCAGTGACCCCTGCTGCTGCGTTCCGGCTGGGAGTGAGGAAAGCATTTCCCTCTGCAGGCTTCAGAGCAGCGCTGCTATTTATTGCTTTGTGTTATTGGGCCTGAGCAAGAAAGAAGGGAACAGGTCAAGCTAAAATTTGAAAATAATATACATGCTAGGTCTCCTTCTGGGTTATACTTGGGACCTTCCGCATCAATCAGCAGATTGGCATTAGGTACTTAGGGTAATTCACTGTGATTTGCTAGATGACTCCAGTCAAGGCTCAAGGATGTGACTAGCTGAACTTAAATTTGCAGACACTTGGAGCACAAATGCAGGATTTACTTTCATTATTAATCAGGAAGTTTTCTTACTCCAGGTTTTTCAATGTTCTTTACTTGAGCTGAGCAAATGATCTTGGTCAAGAAATGTTACTGATGTATAACACTGATCATCTTATTTTGCTAAGTACACTACCAATACATTTAGTACTGTATATGAATCACAGAATGGCCTGCATTGAAAAGGACCACAATGATCATCTAGCTTCAACCCCCCAGCTATGTGTAGGGTCGCCAACCACTAGACCAGGCTGCCCAGAGCCACACCCAGCCTGGCCTTGAATGCCTCCAGCGATGGGGCATCCACAACCTCTCTGGGTTTGTGGATTCTTCTCTGAATAATTTTTAATTCTTTTTTTCACCTAGAAATAGGCTCCTCTCCTACATTTTATATTACATGCTCTGACTATACGATGAATTTTCTTAAGTTCTTTCCTTAAAAGACAAAGCTGACAAAAGTTACTCTCTCCTGAAGACACAACACAGGATTCCTGGTACCACAGAAGGAGGTGTTTCATCAGCCTCCAGTCCAAGGACCTGTCCTGACTTCCCAAGGACTCGTGGAGGTCTTCTCAGAACATGCAACAGGAATTTTGTCTCATAAGCTTCAATTCAGAAGGACGGTTCTGAGGACAATTCTTGGTCAAGGCCAAAGGTTTGATTACTTAAAAATTACATATATATTTAACATAACATAGTTTTTTTCTGCCTATATCTGAATGCTTACTGAAGCTTGCAAATGGAAGCAAAGGAACAGGTGTGCACAGAGACACTTTGCATCTCTCTATGCAACATCGCTTATTGCTGCTTCCTCTGAAGTGCCATTGCTGCTGTTACATGAACATTTTGTGGGAATGGAAAAGGAAAGAAAATTGCCTCCATTAAATGCCTGATGAACTGTGCTGATACGCAGAGGAAAAAAAACTAAAGTTATATATTGCAATTCCTCATGTTGTTTGTCCTTTTCCTGAATAGAAACTACAGACCAACAGCTGAAACAGATCTTTTTAATGTTTGCTTCGCAAGCACTCCCAACACACGTCCAAACAGCAGATCAGAAAAAGTTTAATTCTAAGTTCCATTTAATTTTGAATTTTCTTCTTCCTTGCCTCTCTGGTCAGGGAAACATGAAAATCATGTTTCATCACCAGGAATTTTCACCATTGGACTCACTTCAGTCTTTCCTAGGCTGGAGAGCTCCAGCGATGACAACATTCAGTGTTATTCAATTTGAATACTGGTACCCAGTTGTATTGATTCAAATATTATTTGAAGCCCAAAGTTACCATGGCAGGTATTTTGTTCAACATCATATCTTGCATGACTTTCTTTTCCCCAACTAAAAAGCATCAGCCCAACCCATGGTGCTGTGGCGGTCAATGCCATATTTCCCTGACCTGTAATGATGTATACTGGCAAGATCACTCATTTCATAGCTTGGCTGACTGAAAAAAAGAGCCCTTAACGATCTGCCCCAAATCACAGTTCACTCAGTGCTAGCACCATGTTGAGTTTTGACTCTCAGCAGCATTCTCTAATAACTAGGTGACAGCCTCTGAATCACCACACGGGGAAAACTGGGGCCTTTTCTTCTTGACTGTAGCTGGCTCACATACTTACATGACTCACTGAAGTACCCCAAAGCCCTCCAAGTTGGCTTTGCAGATAGCAAAATGGAATCATTCTTTTGGTTCCTCTGGTAAAATAAAATTATGCATGCACTGAAAGACGTTGACCGTTTCCTCTAAATAAAAGATCCTCAGTAAGTCAGTGCAGGAGTAAATCCAGTGGTGTGGCACGCTTCACTAATAGATAACTATGGAATAACATGCTCTGGAGAAAGGCCTACCCTCAGCACTTAGTGATCCAATTTCACCAGGTAATGTTAAATTTATCCCGTTTCATCAAGGTGTACAATTGCCCTTCAAAGCAGGATTATTCAAACTAAAGTTCAGACATTCCTCTCACCCTTATAAATACCTAAGCCTTCCTTTAACCCAGCTTAGTACTTCCCCCCAAAAGCTCTCCCATGGAAACAGCTACCAAAGGTTAACCATGCATTGCAGAAAAGGCTATTTTTTTTTCGTTAGTTGAAAACCTGTGGCTTTTTCATTTGATCTTATTTTTCTTGCCGCATATACAAAGTAAACACAACTACAATTGTCCAATTAAGTGCCTCTTCCTGTTCCTATTGAAGTCAATGGCAACACTTTCTAAAATCAGGTTTGTTTTCTTACTCATTAGCTGTAAGATCCAGAAACCTGCAAAGAACTTTCCAGTGAGGGGAATTTAGCTAAGTGTACCAGTACGCAATCATTGTAAAAGCAAACCAGCATTAGTATAAAATAACAGAAAATAAATTCCAGACTTTTAGATGCATTTGGAAAAGTTATCTGGTTACACAGCCTTTCATGAGCCAAAGCGACGAAAAAAAGAGGAAAAAGAAGAAAAAAAGAGAAAAGCGATCAGATTGTTAATGAAACTAAAAGCCAGAGTAAAATGAAAATCCTTCAAATCTGTCATCAGCATTTGTGTTCGCCAAGAAGGCCTGGATGCTACCTATCTGCGGAAGGGAAGATTTATGGCACCGCACACCTTCATCCATCCTATTATTATCTATGAAATGGAAAATAGAGCAGGCCAGCACTGCCCTCAGAAATAATCAGTATTTTCCTGCAGCTGAGGAACACGTGTTAGGGTGTGGAGGAACACAGTCACAGGCAGGGTCTGGCCCCATGCAGCTCGGTGGGATGGAGAATGAGCGGGAGCTCATTAGCAGCTCGCCTGGAGGCTGCAGCAGGATGCTCCCGACAGCGCCGCTTGGCCAACAGGGCAGCTTCGCCCGGGGCCAGGCCCAAGCTCTGCTTCCCACCACTGTGTGCTCTGGTGACCACCTCGTGGGGATCCAGCACTGGTGGAGATGTCAGCAAGCACAGCCACAGCTTTGCATCATGGCACCAGCAGCGCATGCAGGAAAGGAAAGGAGTGGAAGGCCTGGGGGAAGGTGGGAACCACCAGCTGCAGATGGAGCAAGAACAACAGAACAGGCTAACAACCAGAAATCAGCTGAATGAAACTGTGCATGGGGAGCTGGGAGCTCGTTCTAATAGCTCGTGATCAGGCAGCTGCGCTTTCAGCAGCACAGTCACATGCTTCACCTTCACCTGCATTACTAAATGGAATGAAAACAGAGTAGCCAAAAGGCTGGGAGATCTTCAAGCCACCTGGGTACGGCAGCCTGCTCTAAGTAGCCCTGCTTCAGCAGGAGTTGGACCTGATGACATCCAGGGGTGCCTTCCCACCTTAATCACGCTGCAATTCTATGACAAGCTCACGTTGCCATTGGAGATTTGTTATTTAACCCCATCTATCATGCCATGTATTAGTCATGAGTCCCCATTGCCAGCTCATATTGTAACCACCCCTGCCCTAGGCCAGAAGCTGCAGCATATGCCACCACCAGCAATGGAAAGCCATCAGCAGCATAGTCAGACGGCACTGAGGCCTGCAGGCCAGCCTGAGGGGGTGCCAGTAAGGCCAAAGGAGAACAGGGACGCAGAAAAGCTGGCCTGCCTGCATGCCAGAGACCAACCATTACGCAGCACCCAAACCACAATGGACTTTTCTAAATTACACCCAAGCATTGCTTCCAGCTCTCCATCTACCACTCTCCACCATCCCAGGTCCAACAGATCTAAGACCAGTGCAAGGACAAGCCACAGGGCTTCGTTTCACTGCTAACAGGGCACACGGTCCCTGCATCGCATTAGAGACCAGGCCCTGCTACGTGGCCCCCGAGAAAAGGCTCCTGCTTCACACAAGCATTCACACACCGCTGCGCCTGCCTCAGGCCTCTGCGCACTCCTAATTTCAAGAGCAAAATGAAAGAATTTATTTTTCAGCAGAGCCGAGGCAGAATCTCAAGAGGGGCCTGCCCCAGTGCGGGCAGAGAGCTGACTTCTTTCTCAATACTGAAAGTAAGGCAGAAATTTTTAATAGGATTGCTGTTTGAACTTCGGGGTTCTGTGCAAGATCGAGGCGAATGACATCACCTCCATAACCGAGACCAGTGGCTCTGAAATTGTAAAGGTCACAGTCAGTACATTTATGAAAAAAAGAAAAGAAAGAAAAAACAAACCATGAGACTGCTGAAAAAATATGCAACCTAACATTGTCCCAGGTTACACAGAAAGCTGTCACAGCTGAAAGAGACCAAGAAACACCAGTCATTTTCTCTCTCTCTCATGGTTCTTTCCTCCCTACTGCCACGCAGCTTCTCCGCAGAATGGATTTCTCTCCAGCAACAGCAAAAAAGAAAAATATTTTGATAATATTTTGAGAATTCGATTATAAACCCACAAAGCCACAAAAACTGGCAAAAGGACCTAGAAGGTGCAACACTTGAAACTGCCAATTCATTTACTTCACTCAGTGGATTTCAGATCGCTTCCTTTCGACAGTCAAACAGCGACTTGGGGTTAGCCCCAGTGGGGATTCAGCCGAGGCAAGGCCTCTCACTGACACAACCCATGGCACCTGTGTGGCCGTGGGGCCCTGCCACGTGCAAGACAGGGAGACACACAGGAAAAGCAAAGCCAAGGTGCTGAAGACTAATGTGGGGTTGGTACTCATGCACAGGCTTGAGATGGTCACCTCAGAAAGCACACCAGAGCACGGCAGTCAGACGTCTGGCCTCTTCCTCCTCCACCACGTGAAATCTCACCCTTGCAGAACAAGCAGCCTTGTTGCCAAATGGGAAGGCGTGTTGGCAAAACCACCAGTCATCTGGCAGACGGAGCCTCCTGAGATGCTGGAAATGCAGGTGTTAAATCCCATAGGCTGCAGGAGGACTAACAGGAAAACCTTGGGAGAGGGCTCTAGTGATGGGGCCGCTAGGCAAAGCAGTGGCTTATCCACAGCCATGTTTGTGAATGATGGTGGCACGCATGTGATGACGGCTGGGCTCAGAGGATGCCTGCTGGGTTTGGGACATCGTAGGTCTCGGGAACCTCTGCTGTGCCAAGTGGTTCCCCTCTCCTGCATGATACTGGGGCCATCCCCAGCTGGCTCCGGTAAAGACTCACAGGAACATGAGGCACCTAGTGGAAGCATGCCCTTACTGGCCACCTATGGTCCACTTAAGGAGTCCAAATCCTCCTCTCTATCTGCCCTGAACTGTGGCACAGAATAAGGAGCGGCAATCACAGAACAGAATTGGATGGAAACATACAGCTATCGCATCCCTGGTTCAAATGACAACATTTTTATTTTAAATTATTTTCTTTTTTTTTTTTTTAATTTTCAACGCAACGTGGCTTCTCTCACCTGGGCCTCCTTACATTAGCATCAAGATTTATCTGCCTAAATGCACATGATGGTGCCCGTGTCTCCTTCTGTAGTTCCTGTATGCTATGCTAAGTCCTGCTTTTTCTTGGAAAGCTCATGGAGGAATCATAGAATAGGTTGGGTTGGAAGGGACATTAAAGATCATCAAGCTCCAACCCCGTGCTGTGGGCAGGGCTGCCCCCCACCAGCTCAGGCTGCCCAGGGCCCCATCCAACCTGGCCTTGAGCACCTCCAGGGATGGGGCACCACAGCTTCTCTGGGCAGCTGTGCCAGGGCCTCACTGCCCTCTGAAGGAAGCTGTGCATTAGACTACCAGACCCCTGAGAAGGGCTAGTGTAACAAAGTCGTGCGCCCCAAGTGGGAACCTGTAACTGCAAGACAAAAGCAGTTAGTCCCCACTACACCAGCTGCACCACATTTCATATTCCCTCCATCAACGTGAAAGCCACAACATGTGCTAGTCCACTGCAAGGCCTGCAGTACTGCAATTAAGACGTCAGGCAGTACAAAAGAAAACGAAGCCATTAAGGTGTCAGTCAGAAAGCACACATTATACTGGGGACCACAAAATTGCAGAGAGGAGCTGGTCCTCGTATTTCTCTTGTAACACAAGGAAGATGTTATTAGGCCAAAGTACAATATTGTGGCATCCTGACCTATGTGAAAATCTTTGAAAGCTGCATTTATTCGCCACCAGAACCACAAGCTCATAATACAGCCTTCAGACAGGCACTCTCCGTCTGTTGCTTGTTCCAAGTTTTGAACAAACCCACGATGCTGTGTGGGCGCCATCAATCCCCAGGCACCACCAGCAGTGGATGTCTCGTGACTGCAGAAGTAAGCACTCCACCAGTTACGTCCCCTTCCAACCTGCACTCCGGTGTCCTTTTTTTTTTTTATCCTTTATTTTCACAGAATCATAGAATGGCTCATGTTGGGATGAACCTTGAAGATCACCAGAGTTCAAATCCCCTGTCTAGCTCCTTGCAATAGAAAGGATTCACGTCCTTCTGAAAACAATGCCCAGCGAGCAGCCAGAATGGATTCAGAGCAGGCAGATTAACAGCAAGGACACCTCAGCCCAGCATCAGAGATGGTGTAAGCCCCAGGCCCACACAACACCCTAAAAGCATGTGCTGTCCAACTTGCTTGCTGCATAACACGTGCTCCTGACTAACTGCGACGCCCTCTCCCAAAGTTACGTCCTGCTGCCACACAGCCTCATGACCACACACTGCTCCTCAGCGTGCCAAGGGGCCACCCCGTGACCACAGCAGGCAGCAGTGTTTGCTCCAGGAACCTGGACAACGTGGAGATCTCATGGACAGTTACGCTGAGGTCCTACAAAACCACCTATTAGGTGAGCTCAAGAGCAGCCACTGATACATTGCCATGAGGTTTGCAATGCCGGGCATGGTGCAAGTGCCAAGCAGACAACTGAGGGCTTTATGGAACTATACTAAAGCATACTTTCCCACTGACGTATCCTGAAAACTAGAAAAAGAAATGATCCATTGCTGTGCCATCCTTGATTTCTTCCGGCTGTGGGCAGGATCCTAAAGGCTGTGCTTGGAACTTCGTTTCAGCCTTTAACTCTTTGTAATGAACCAGAAGGCTCCGCACGTGCTTAGCAAATCGCTTGACTTGGAAGTACCAACCATTCAGGCAAAAGCCACGGCAGGGGAACAATCTGCACATCTTCCACACATACACTGCAAGTAACACACAGCAGTAAATGGCATCACCCCGAATAAGGAGCTTTTGTTTATAAGAAACCTCAATAAGCAACGAAACGGATAGGAAGCATTGTTGCCTTTTAAAGGCATTTAGTGCTTCCAGTCTAAGTTACTTCTAACCGTCCAGAATGAGCTCCAGCGTTTGCCTGCTCTGGCCAATGACTCCTGCTAACACCTGTCCTTTCATGGTCTCATTTTCGCTCATCACTGATGTTTCCCCTCACACACTGCACCCACAGGACAACATCTCAGCCTGACCACAGATCAGATCCAGAGCTCGCTGCAGTCAGCAGGATGACTTCACTGGCTCTGCAGCGAGCCGAGGGCCCCAGCTCCGTGCACGGGCTTCCAGCCTGGAGTGGGACTTATGCACGAGTAAGGCATCCCAGCCCAGACGTGCAAGCTGGAAATCCCTAACCCTTTCACTGCTCGCATCGTGTCTTAGCCGGCGAAGCTCTCTGGCAGCCTGAACTCTTCACAGATTTATTTTTGTTTTCCTCTCAGCGTCTGCTTTGTGAGAAAAACAACAGCAAGCAGCAAACCCTCGGCACACTGATGTCCCTGGGCTCCTGCGCCTTGGCTCAGGTGGGCTCAGCAGAGGGAAGGCAATGCATCTGATGTTAACAGACGGCCAACGTGGGCAGCTCGTTGAGCCTAACACCAACCTAGCAAGGAAGCGAGCACTGAAAAGTTAACTCTTTGCAAACACTGGCCTTACAACCACGCTAACCGGGTCACATGCACTGTATTCCTTCACACATGCCATGCAACCCACTCCCCTAACTGGCTGTGTTCCACGGGAGAACACCCCTAGAACACACAGGTCCAGCACCAGGGGACTGGCGCTCACTCCAGCTGTACACCAAAGGTTTTCCTTCAGTCTGAATGTTGCTCATCTCCCCACACAGGCACTGATATCGCAGCCTTCACGTGTTCAGCAGGCTTAGCTTGTGGGAGAGCAGCCGGGACCACATTTTGTCACGGTGTATCAATTAATAGAGGAAAAAGGAAAGAAATACCCTCCCACTTCCAATGGGGTTATTTATTTTGGAAAGAGAGAGAGAAAAGGGAACGGCGCTTGATCGACCACAAGCATAAAAGCTGTCCATTTTCCGTCAGTGGAAACCCTCCCGTTCTGAAGGATGCTGAAACCGGCCCCAGCCAGAGGAGATTTCTACCCTGGAAACTCCACAACAACAAACACCAAATTTTTTTCCGGAACAATCCCATGGACACGTCTCCCTGCACCTTTGTTTGGTGGCGAGACAAAGACAGGTTTCAACACTGGGCACAACCTCCAGCTGCTACTGCAGCACCCGTGGTCTAGCACCGGTCCCGGCTCTTGTTGCACATTAGTGTGTCACCCCGAGGAGCGCGTGGGGATGCCCGCACACCTGGTCGCCACACCGGGAACCCGCCACCCCTGGTGCTGTCCCCAGCCACGCTGGAACCGTGCCACGTTGGGACCCCGCCACTGCCGGGCTCACCGGCGGGCTGGGAGAAGCAGGGAGCTCCGATGGGTCAAACCTTACGTCCCCCCACTGAAGTGACCCCAAAGCCCACCAACCACCCACCGGTGGAGGAGAGCGAAGCGCAGGCACGTACCCATCCT